>NW_028142035.1:0-335770 GCF_055691185.1 Crinia signifera
TAGCTGTAAAAATATATTTGGGTGATCCCTCACTCCTTGTGTAATAGTGCAGCTCGGCCAGCAGGGAGTTGTTATCCTTTGGGACCCACATATTTTTTCACTGAGCACATTATCTGTAGATAGATAGATGGGTAGGTAGACAAATGGGTGGGTAGGTGTATAGATAGTGAATCATTAGATAGACAGATAACTGGGCGGTTGGGTGGATAAATGTTAAATCATTAGATTGATTGATAGTTTGGTGGGTGGATTTAAATAACTGTAAAAGAATATGTGGGTGATACCTCACTCCTTGTGTAATAGTGCAGCTCGGCCAGCAGGGAGTTGTTATCCTTTGGCACCCACATATTTTTTCACTGAGCAAACTAAATGTGGATAGACAGATAGATAGGTAGGTAGATAAATGGGAGGGTGGTTGGGTAGGTGGATAGATAGTGAATCATTAGATAGACAGATAAATGGGTGGGTAGATATATGTTAAATCGTTAGATAGATAGGTGGGTGGTAGAAGTGCAATAGCTGTAAAAATATATTTGGGTGATCCCTCACTCCTTGTGTAATAGTGCAGCTCGGCCAGCAGGGAGTTATCCTTTGGGACCCACATATTTTTAACTGAGCGCACTAACCGTAGATAGATAGATAGATAGATAGATGGATGTGTAGGCACATGGATAGTAAATCATTGGATAGACAGATAAATTGGGTGGATAGGTAGATAGATGGTAAATTATTAATTAAATAGACAAATCATAGCTAGAATAGTTCTTAAAGTAGAGGCATGGATAAAGAGGTGAGGGATCCCTCTCATTTTTCTAAAGCCCCATAAACGCTACTCAAAAAGAAAAGTTATCGCTCAGAATGGCATTTTTGAGCTATCTCTTTTCTTTAAAACAAATCTGTAGTATGTATACTCAATATAGTTAATGATGTGTGCTCCCGCGCATCCTTAACGACCACCCTCCTGCCCCTTCACCTGAACATACAGGTCATCTTTGGCCATATAGCCTATGACCCGCATGTTCAGCAGGTCACTGGGACATCATTGAATGATATCGGTAACAGATTTCTTTTAGTGTGAATAGTGGAACCACAGATATAGTTGACTATATAGATGGTGCCCCTAGACTCCCAGTGTGTACAGGGCTTTAGGGTCAATGTATACTGAGAACATATTATCATGCCTATTTCCATTTTTTAGGTGAGAATTCTCCATAAAACATGTGATGAGGTCATAACAGCTGACTACTGCAAAGTGACCTGGACTGCAGAATCCTCCTCAAGTCAAAAAACAAAGATTAAGCACAGCAACAGGAGACCAAAGTCAGGTAATTAATGAAAATTAATTACTGATAATATGTTTTTGGTATACATCTGGTCTTCACAAATAGGACTTCTAGCTATGAACTCTTCTATTATTGTACTTTGTGATTACTTAGTGTACAGTTAAATAGATAGAGATAGGTAGAGATAAATAGAAAGAGTAAAAGATAAACTGATACCTTCCTCCACTGTCCGCTAAGGCAGCTTAACGGACATGGGGGTGGGAGGGAAGTCAGTAACCCACTTTTTTTCAGTCAGCAACTTTCTTCCCTTTGTAATGTTGCAGCTTGACCAGCAGGGGGGTGGGATCCTTAACTGGGTAGGTAGGTAGATGGTAAATCATGAAATAGAAAATGGCTAGGTGGTTGAAGTGCAATATCTGTAAAAGATATGTGGGTGATCCCTCACTCCTTGTGTAAAAGTACAGCTCGGCCAGCAGGGAATTGTTATCCTTTGGGACCCCTTTTTTTTACTGAGCATATTAACTGTAGATAGATAGATGGATAGATAGATAGATGTTTAGGTAAATAAATGGGTGGGATGTTGGGTGGGTAGGTGTATAGATAGTGAATCATTAGATAGACAGATAAATGGGTGGGTGGGTAGATAAAAGGTAAATTATTAGATAGATAGGTGGGTGGGTGAAGCTCAATACCTGTCAAAAAATATGTGGGTGATCCCTCACTTCTTGTGTTATAGTGCAGCTCAGCCAGCAGGGAGTTGTTATCCTTTGGGCCCCACATATTTTTTTCACTGAGCACATTATCTGTAGATAGATAGATGGATAGATGGTTAGGTAGATAAATGGGTGGGCTGTTGGGTGGGTAGGTGTATAGATAGTGAATCATTAGATAGATAAATGGGCGGGTGGGTGGATAAATGGTAAATCATTAGATAGATAGTAGGGTGGGTGAATCTCAATACCTGTAAAAAAAAATATGTGGGTGATCCCTCACTCCTTGTGAAATAGTGCAGCTCGGCCAGCAGGGAGTTGCTATCCTTTGGCACCCACATATTTTTTTTAATGAGCGAATTAACTCTAGATAAATAGATATATATATGGATAGATAGGTAGGTAGATAAATGGGAGGGTGGTTGGGTAGGTGGATAGATAGTGAATCACTAGATAGACATATAAATCGGTGGGTGGGTAGATAAATGGTAAATCATTAGACAGGTGGGTGGTAGAAGTGCAATAGCTGTAAAAAAAATATTTGGGTGATCCCTCACTGCTGGTGTAATTGTGCAGCTCGGCCAGCAAGGCGTTGTTATCCTTTGGGCCCCACATATTTTTTCACTGAGCACACTAACTGTAGATAGATAGATAGATAAATAGGTGGGTAGGTAGAAGTATGGGAGGGAGTGTGGATAGGTGTATACAAAGTGACTCATTAGATAGACTGATAAATGGTTTGGTGGATAGATGAATGGTAAATCATTAGATTTGTGGATGGGTGAAGCGTAATACCTGTAAATAAATATGTGGGTAATCCCTCACTCCTTGTGTAATAGTGCAGCTCGGCCAGCAGGGAGTTGATCTTACTCAATATCTCTGTATGTAGAAATATCCTGATGGCAGCCACTTGTCCTCTGGAATGGGTCCTTAGGGATCGGGCTAGGTATCCCAAATGTCTGTCAGACCAGTGTGACAGATGGTGCTCTAGTTTTTCAGGTGTCCAATGAAGATAAATGCAGTATAGTTCAATGGCAGAAGGTAGAGTCCCAGTATAGCAAATCTCAAAGTGTTTCCCTGATAATTTATAACCTCCGGCTTCCTCAGGAGCAAGTGGAGGAAGAGGGTAGTGCGAGACATATGAAGGGAGAAGGTAGTTAGAGACGTATGGGGGGAGAGGGTAATTAGAGACATATAGAGGGAGAGGGTAGTGAGAGACATATGGAGGGAGAGGGAAGTGGGAGACATATGGCGGGAGAGGGTAGTGCGAGACATATGACAGGATAAGGTAGTGAGAGACATGTAGGGAGAGGGAAGTGAGAGACATATGGAGGGAGAGGGTAATGAAAGACATACTGTATAGAGCAGCGGTGGCCAACCCGCGGCTCTCGAGCCGCATGCGGCTCTCCCACTTCTAAAGTGCGGCTCCTGCTCGCACTGCTGCCCGACGCGGCGTCGCCCACCGTCCGTCCCCCTTCAACCGCTGCCGGTTCCCGAATGGTAGCGGCTAGTTACACTTCATGGAAAGGATCTTCGATGACGTCACTTCCATGTGACTGCGGTCGTCATCAGGGGGAGGTGTCAGCACGCAGCCTGCTGCCTGAGCGCACAGCACAATTTTCCTGGCGCAAGAAAGTGTACGGCGGCATCAGGTACTCATACTTGGAGCACCACACACTTACACCCTTCCCTCCATCTATGTCACTGATGCGTTAGATGGGTGGAGGGGGAGAGAGTGCACCGGCCCCGGTTTTCCTGTCACTGCTGGGTATTGGGGAGGGGTGCTCTGGCCCCGGGGGTACTGCCACTGGGTTTAGAAGGGGGAGTGGGAGTTGTGCAGGGAATAGTGCTCTCTTGGGGGGGTTGGGGGAGAGTGCTCTGGCGGAGGAAGAGAGTGCTCTTGCGCTCCTCACACACACACAAACCCAGCACCAGTGCACACCACCCCCCATGAGGCACCAGAGTGCACCACCCCACACCCAGCGGCAGTATATCCCAACACACACACACCCAGCAGCAGTGCACTCCATCCCCCTCACACACTCACACCCAGCACCAGAGCGTACCCCCCATACCCAGTTGCCGTATATCCCCCGCCCCACACACACCCACCCACGTGGCAGCAGAGCACCCCCCACACACACACCCAGCACCAGTGCATCCATCCCCCCCCCCACACACTCACACGCAGCACCAGAGCGCACCCCCCCATACCCACTGTGGGGGCATATGTGTGGCATTGTGGGGGTATATATGGCACTGGGCGCATAACTAGCACTGTGGGGGCATATATGTGGCATTGTGGGGACATATCTGGCACTGGGCACATAATTAGCACTGTGGGGGCATATGTGTGGCACTGTGAGGGCATATCTGGCACTGGGCACATAACTAGCACTGTGGGGGCATTTGTGTGGCATAGGGCATAACTAGCACTGTGGGGGCATATGTGTGGCACTGTGGGGGCATATATGTGTGGCACTGGGGGCATATCTGGCACCGTGGGGCATATATGTGTGGCACTGGGGGCATACCTAGCACTGTGGGGGGCATATCTGGCACTGGGGGCATAAAGTTTTGTCCTGTAGCCACTCCCCCTTGTGTCATATGACCACTCACCTGACCACACCCCTTTTTGCCGCGCGCATGATGTCGACTCTTTGGCTTGATTGCCGAGTGCACTTTTTATGAAAAAGCACCACATTGTTTTCAGGGGGTAGATGTATAAGTATTTTTCGGCTCTTTACCTCGGACCAGTTGGCCACCCCTGGTATAGAGGAATAGGGTAGTGAGAGACATATGGAGGAAGAAGGTAGTGAGAGATATATGTTGGGAGAGGCCAGGGTAGTAAGAGACATATGGAGGGAGAGGGTAATGAGACACATATGGTGGGAAAGGGTAGTGAGAGACATATGAAGGAGAGGGTAGTGCAAGATATATGGAGGGAGGGGGCAATGAGAGACTTACTGTATAGAGGGAGAGGATAGTGAGAGACATATGGAGGGAGAGGGCAATGAGAGACATACTGTATAGATGGAGAGGTAGTGAGAGACATATGGAGGTATAGGGTAGTTGGAGACATGAAGGGAGAAGGTATTTAGGGGCAGATGTATTAAGCCTGGCGAAGAGATAAAGTGGAGATAAAGTGGAGAAAAGGTGGAAGGAGATAAAGCAACAGCCAATCAACTTCCAACTGTCATATTTCAAACACTGCTGATTGGCTGGTGCATTATCTCCTTCCACTTTTTCTCCACTTTATCTCCAGTTTATCTCTTCGCCAGGCTTAATACATCTGCCCCTTAGAGACATATTGAGGGGGTTGGGATCATTTGGTCTACAGCTTGTTGATCAAAAAGCATTAGGTCAACACCATTAGGATGACATGGGGAAAGGTCGACATGGCTTTAGGTCAACAGGTCATTAGGTCGACACACGCATTAGGTCAAGATGGTCTAGGTCGATTGTCAAAAGGTCGACATGGGGTTTTTCCCTTTTTTGTTTTTGTACCCGAATGTCGACAGAGTTGGAAGTGCACCGCATCCTCTCGCATCGCTCGCTATGCTTCAGGCACGGTGTCTCGCTGCACTCGGCACACTATTTTATTCTCACACCATGTCCTAGTGGATGTTAGGGAATGAAATACCACCTGTCTGCACATGTTGGTTCAAAAAACAGTGAAAAACCTCATGTTGACCATTTGACTGTCGACCCAGACCATGTCGACCTAATGCTTGTGTTGACCTAATGACCTGTCAACCTAAAAATATGTCGACATTAACCCATGTCGACGTATCTCCATGTTGACCTAATGGTGTCGTACCAATTCTTGTCGACCATCATGCTGTAGACCAGGGTAGTGAGATACATGGAAGGAGAGGGTAGTGAGAGACATATGGAAGAAGAGGGTAGTGGGATACATGGAGGAGAGGGTAGTGAGAGTAATGGAGGAAGCGGGTAGTGGGATACATGGAGGAGAGGGTAGTGAGAGATATATGAAGGAAGAGGGTAGTGAGAGACATGGAGGAGAGGGTAGTGAGAGATATATGGAGGAAGAGGGTAGTGAGATACATGGAGGAGAGGGTAGTGAGAGATATATGAAGGAAGAGGGTAGTGAGATACATGGAAGAAGAGGGTAGTGAGAGATATATGGAGGAAGAGGGTAGTGAGAGACATGGAGGAGAGGGTAGTGAGAGATATATGGAGGAAGAGGGTAGTGAGATACATGGAAGAAGAGGGTAGTGAGAGACATGTGAAGGAAGAGGGTAGTGAGAGACATGGAGGAGAGGGTAGTGAGAGATATATGGAGGAAGAGGGTAGTGAGAGACATGGAGGAGAGGGTAGTGAGAGATATATGGAGGAAGAGGGTAGTGGGATACATGGAGGAGAGGGTAGTGAGAGACATATGGAGGGAGAGGGTAGTGAGATACATGGAGGAGAGGGTAGTGAGAGACATATGAAGGAAGAGGGTCGTGAGATACATGGAAGGAGAGGGTAGTGAGAGATATATGGAGGAAGAGGGTAGTGAGATACATGGAGGAGAGGGTAGTGAGAGACATATGGAGGGAAAGGGTGATGTAAGACATACTGTATAGAGGGAGAGGGTAGTGAGAGACATATGGGCATATCCTCTGCTACCCCCCCCCCCCCACACACACACACAAACTTCCCCACAACTAGCCCCTGCATGTTACACTATTAAAATTGTTTTAAAGAAAAATTTGTAAATGCCAGTGACTGCCAATCTGAAAAAATGAAATACCACGGCAAGCCTGTTGTTGTTATAACATCGGTATAATCTTTATTTAAATCAATTATTCCCCCCCCCCCCCCCCAAGACTATAGCAGCAAGATAATGGGATTAAGGTGCAATCAGTGATATGTGTAGACTCATCAGGGAGATTGCTACAATGCCACAGGATCTTCCTGACAATCAGGGAGTCACACGCATGCTAGTTATGAGGAATGGTATCAAAATTCCGTTTACTATTCTTGATGTCAAAGAAAGTGCAATCATAAATAACATTAAATACATTCAACTGGTTTTAACTAGTCTATTACATAAAAGCATAAGATATGTCTAAAACTGAGTATCACTCCTTCACTTAATTACTAAATAAGGGCGAAATGTAATAGGTGGCGATTTTTGGTCATGTTTAAAAATCGCACCAAGTCGCACCTTTTTTGCCACAAATTTGCATATGTAATGAGCCGGTCCTGGTTTCATAAAATCACAGGGACAAACAAGTTGGGGTTCCCTTTATTTTACAAAACCAGCACCAGGCTCAAGGGCCAGTCCTTGTTCCCAAAATACGGTGGGACAAAATGACTAGGGGTCCCCCGTATTTCAAGAACCAGCACCGGGCCCAACCAGCCAGCAGGTTAATGCCACAGCAGTGGAGAGACTTTTTATACAAGTCCCCCCGGCCAAAGTCGTTTCTGACCGGTCAACATGGGCAGGGGTCTTGGGGAAGTGGGGACCCCCCCAAAGAAGGGGTCCCCCCCTCCTGAACTTACCTGCCCATGTTGAAGCCCGGGGCTGTCCTCGATGCCCCTGGGCAGTGGTCATCGAGCTGATAAAATGGTGTAAAAAATAGAAAGAATCCTGTTGCATATTGCTGTGGAACTAGAAGTCCCAGCAAGCCTGCACCGCTGGGACCTGTAGTCCCACAGTAGTACAAATAGTTAAATAAATACACACACACACACACACACTGACAGTAAAACTTTATTACACACGGAGCCCATTCATCCAATACTCACTTATATTGCCATGGAGCATCGGTCCCCTTGTCCAGTTGTATGCATGTGGGTACCTGTGGATAGAAAACATACTCACCAGCAGTCTTCAGCGCTTCTCCGGGACCCCTGCACTGCTGTAACCAAGTTCTGGTCTTCCGTTTACTTCTGGGGCTCCATCCCCCCGACCGGTAGTTAGGCCCGCCCACCAGTCAATCATGGTCTGGGATTTCCCGATGCCAGACCATGATTGGTTGGTGGGCGGGCCTAAGTCCCAGTCAGGGGGCGGAGCCCCAGATATAAACAGAAGACATGGGGGCGGGGGGTGTTACAGTGGTGCAGGGGTCCCGGAGGCGCACCCCCCTCTCCAATTTGGAGAAAACTGTGCAGCCGAAAATTAAGTCCTGGCCTTCCTTTTAGCTGTGTGAATAAGAAAGTAACCATCGAAGGACTTTTCAACTATGCGGGAGGGCTCTCGCACGATTTGGAACTTGGTGTGCCAAGTATTGCATGTGATGAATCACATGCCATTTAACCATCATTGCCTACCCTCCCATTCTGCAGGAGACTCCCTGAAATAGCAGCAATCTCCCTCTCTCCCTCATAAGTCCACCAATCTCCCTCATGTCACCTAGCCCACATTACACTGTTACATTATACTTACCTCCCCTCCTGCATTCTGCAGGAGACTCCCTGACATAGCAGTAATCTCCCTCATTAGTCTAGCAATCTCCCTCATGTCACCTAGCCCACATTACACTGTTACATTTTTGGGGAAAAAAGAAATGAGAGATAGATACATTTATATTGAATCATCAGCACCAACACACATCTGTTAACTCTGGGTGCAGTTACAGACTCGGGATGTCGGAGCACTTTAACCCTTTATGTTATGCTTTGTAAGGGTTAACACATCTGGTTTATCAATTTGTTGGTTTAAATAAATAAATAACATTTCGACATGGAAACACATGAATGGACTTATAGCTGGCAAAATAACTAGAATACACATTACACCAATATAAAATTGCTGCGGGAGGAGGGTCGTCCCTGCGGCTGCTGAGGGGGGGGGGGGAGTACTGTACCTGTCAGCCTGAGGGGGGAGTCGGAGGGGATGCTGTCTGCCGCCTCTGCTGTACCTCCCCCTGGCAGCCGGTCAATGCAGCGAATGGACAGTCAGCATCGGCGGTCCCTCCGGCGCATGGGAACTAGTACTAGTTTCCATGTGCCGGAGAGACCCCCGCCGCTGACTGCCCATTCGCCACAGGTACCTCGCGGCTGCAGGGGGGAGGTACAGCAGTGGCAGCGGTGGACATCATCCCCTCCGACTCCCCCCTCAGGCTGACAGGTACTCCCCCCACACCCCTCAGCAGCCGCAAGGACCCCCCTCTTCCCCCTCAGTATTTTTATAGAACAGAAGTGGAATATATATATATATATATATATATATATACACACTCCAATAGAATGGCACTCCAGAGGCAGAAAAAGTTCAGCACATAAAAACGTGTATTGAAACAAGCTTTCGGGGTTTGATCCCCTTCGTCAGGATACACTGACGAAGGGGATCAAACCCCGAAAGCTTGTTTCAATACAAGTTTTTGTGTCCTCAACTTTTTCTGCCTCCGGCGGGGCCTTCTTTTGGAGTGTGTGTATCGACTATCATTTGGGCACCGAGGCCCGTTGCTTGGATGTTTTCACAGAGTGCCGGCAGACTTGGAGTATATTATTATATATATATTATATGCCCCACTGCACTGCTTTGCCCGGGGGCCCTAATGATCTTAAGATGGCCCTGCCCCTTGGCAACGAGCAAGCATTTTTAATGACATGCACAAGGAAAGGCAGGGCTGATTCAGATATGGGATTTGCTGCCTAATTATGGTCTCAGAGATAATGATGTGCATTCAGCAGAAGCCGGTTTATTTTAATTTAAATAAACTAGTAAACAAACCAGTGACAAGGGTGATGGTGAGATGGGGTGTCTGCTGCATTGCCTGGCCAATTTATAGGGAAAATCTATTATTCCTCCGTTTTCATGTAGGAAAATTATTAAAAGATACAGATTAAACAACCCACGGTCTATTAAATTGACAATACATCGTACCATATATGTAGCCTTCCTCGTTCTACATTATTGTGTTTTTTGGAAGAGGCGCTGGGACTTGGTAAGTGAATAGGGCACAAATAAAATGCTGTTACTGGCTGTCTTTACACATTAATTGCGCTGGAATTTTATATATAACAAAATTCTAACATTAACGTATAGGGTTCAGTTTAATTATCAGGGCCAGTACTATGTCTGCAGAAAAAGAATGTTTACTATCTGTTTATTTAACGGTGTCAAATTACACTAAATTAACCCTTCAATGGTGGAATCCATCCTTCCCACTGACCAGCAGGCAGATAGTCTACATCTACACTGTGCACATACAGTCAGTGCCAGCTCAGCCAGTCTGTGTATATACAGTTGAATGCACTTCTCAAGAAGATGAATTAACCCTTGCCATGCCAGGGACTGAGAGTCTGCTCCTCTGACAATTAGTTTGTGGAGAGGGAGAGTTGTGTAGTGGTCACCTGTGCAGGAGTCACAGAGGTGCATTATTGTCATCTTTGAATCCCATAGAAAGGTAGACCAACACAGACAGTAATACCCCTTTTACACCGCTGAAAAATCCGGGTCAGTGGCGTGTCAGACCCGGACCTTCGGCGGTGTAAATGGGGTCAAGCCGTGTCCATTTACACGGGTCCTCTACCCAGGTCCTGACCTGGGTAGAACATGGTTAGGACCCGTGTAGAGGCCGGTGTAAATGTTTCCGCTGCGGGTCCAGGCACCCGCAGCGGGTCCGTGCACGGCATGCAGCGCTGGGGAAGCTGTCCCCAGCTGCTGCAGGAGGAGAGGGGTGTCTGCGGCTGCTAAGGGCCTGGGGTGAACTGTCAGGCTGCTGAGGGGGGGAGATGGAGGGGATGCTCCCCGCTGCTGTAACTCCCCCCTGCAGCCGCGGGGCCGGGAGTGGAGGCAGCGGGAATCAGCAGTGCAGGTGGGCAGGGGACATCATCACCTGTAGAATCATATCATCACCCCCCCAGCGCGGGGTCCAGCCTCCAGGCAGCGGGGTCCGGCAGTACAGGCGGGGGATCCATTCAGCGTATACGAAGTTGCCGGCGGGGTCCCTCCAGCGTATGGGAAGTAACCAGCGAGCGTCACTGCGGCGGCTGGGAACTGCCGCTACTAGTTCCCATACACTGGGGGGACCCCGCCGGCAACTTCGTATACGCTGAATGGATCCCCCGCCTGCACTGCCGGACCCCGCTGCCTGGAGGCTGGACCCCGCGCTGGGGGGGTGATGATATGATTCTACAGGTGATGATGTCCCCTGCCCACCTGCACTGCTGATTCCCGCTGCCTCCACTCCCGGCCCCGCGGCTGCAGGGGGGAGTTACAGCAGCGGGGAGCATCCCCTCCGTCTCCCCCCTCAGCAGCCTGTGATTTGATGCTGCAGGGGGGTCATAAGGTGCAGGGGGTGATGCTGCTTCAGGGGGTGTGTGATTTGATGCTGCTTCAGGGGGGTGATGATGTGCAGGGGGGGGGTGTGATTTGATGTTGCAGGGGGGTGATAATGTACAGGTGGGGGGGGGGTGCTGCTGCTGCTAGGGGGGGTGATGATGTGCAGGGGGGGATTGATGTGATGCTGCAGGGGGGGGGGGGTGATGATGTGCAGGGGGTGATGTGGTGCTGCTGCTGCAGGCCATTTGTAATGACAAGGCAGGGCTGACCCAGGTCCAGTGTAAATGGTGCAGACCCTGGTCCGACCCAGGTCGAAGTGCTGTGTAAATGCAGTATAAAGCAGGGTCAGACCCTGGAAACTCCAGCGTTTAAAGACCAGGGTCGGACCAGGGTTTTTGGTGTAAAAGGGGGGGGGGGGGGGGGGGAGTACCTGTCAGCCCCTAACAAGTCCCCTACTGTGCTACATGGTCTATGGGGCTTCCAATATGCTCTAAAAGCTCAATCCCACATCCTAATGCTGCTGTGCAGACTGCTGGGGTGGCGGATGGAGGGAGAGAGGTGCGTGGCTGTGATTTGTGCTGGGATTTCGTGATGATGGCAATGTTGCAGTGACACTACAGATGATATGACTACCTATGTGAGGCGCACTGTTAACGTGGAGATGACACTAGAAGAAATGGTTAGTAAGCTGTACTGGTGACACTACGGACCCTGTGTCAGTAAGCACCTCTCCCCCTGTGTTACCACCAGTGAGGAAAGAGAGCAGCACAGCCACAGACACACGATCACACCGCCTCCGTCCATCTGTCATCGCAGCTGCAACCTGACTTGTCAGGTCATGCATCACCACATACTGTCGAAAGTCTCTCCCCTGCCCCCTAAAGCAATGCAGCGGCTACCCCCGGTCTCCACCACTCTGCTGCCCGCACGCACGGCCACATGTCTGACTCTGTCCCCTTCTGCTGGCGTCCGCTGCTATCATTCATCATCCACCGCTGCAAATATATCATTCATTCACCCATATTGCGCACGCTCCACCTTCCCACGTCTCCTCGCGGGACCCGACCATTGGCTGCCCATTTGAGCACGTGAGTCTCGCGTCAACTGAGGGGCGTGACTAGGGCAGTACTGTTACGTAACACATATTCTGTGTTGGCAGTTGGCATGGTAACTATTCATTTCACGCGGCGTCGTCGTCGTCGTCGTCGTCGTCGTCGACGGTGGCCGTGGTGGCTTCACCTACGAATAAATTGTGTTCACTGCTTAATTGTGGACATACAGCCATATGTACTACTAGGCGTGCATGAGCGGAACTAAATATGCGGTATACTGTACAAGTATACACGGTCTTTAATATACTGTACAACACAAGCCAACCGTCAGACAATAGAGGCAGCATCTCATGGACTGCCAAGCTGTACACAGTATCTATGTGAGTGTCAGTTAGTATGTTGTGTAGGTAAGAGATTATCACAGCCAGAGAAGGTTATAAAAAAAATTCCAACGTTACAGTTTAATTATTCTGAAAATAGAATCTAGGGTTTGTAACCCAGAGCTGAATGTATATTTTATAATACCACCATTCACTGTTGCTGGGGTGCAAGGGTAAGGGGTCTAGAGCAGGGGTGGGGAACCTCCGGCCCGCGGGCCGGATACGGCCCCCGCACCCAGTTTGTCCGGCCCGCCCGCCTGCCTATATTACAGCCGCCCGCCCGCCAATACTACAGAAGTATCATCCGCCCGGCCGCCTACATTTCATACCAGCCGCCGGGGATGGCTGCTGCTGCTGCCGCCGAGGAGATGTGCAGAAGGCGTGCCCGCCAATCACTGCCGGCGCATCCCCTCCACAGCCACTGTGATTGGAGGGCGCGTCTTCTACACATCTCCCCGGTGGCAGCAGCAGCAGCCATCCCCGGCTGGAGTGCATGGCCATGCCCCCACATCGTCAAAAGTGGGGGGCGTGGCCTCGCGGGGCGACGCGATTTTAGGCCGGGCCCCTCCTCTAATTCCAGCCATGCACTTTCAGCGCTTGCATTTGTCTCTCCTCAGCATGACGAAAAGTTGGGAGGTATGCAATTGAGTCTGTACCGGCAAAAAACAAAGTGTACCGATGTACCGATTTTCAGCCTGGTTTCAGGAGGTCTTCCTTCTTCCCTCGATCGGCCCATGCCGCGGGTAGTAAACACTAGCACCCGTTCCCAGTGGTGCTTTGCGGGCCCCGGCCAGCGTGCATCACGCTGACGTCACGAGGCTCCGGCACGTACCCTCCAGCACTCCTCCATCGGCGCATGCTCTTACAAGGCGCCATGGAGCAGGAGGACTCTGGAGTAGGGATGGCCATCGTTGCCATTGCCATCAATGGTTGCCATCGATGGCAATTCTGCAACTGGCCATCAATAGTGCTTAACTATGCAATGGATGACCATCGATATTTTTACATATCGATGGTCATCCTTTGTATTTGATTGATTGGCCTGTGGGCCAATCAAAACAGGGGGTGGGGCTTCGTGGGTGTCAGGGGTGGAGCTATGTCAAAAGTATTCGACATCGGCCATGAACCATCGATGATTTCAAATCATCGAGTGTCGATGGCCATCCCTACTATGGAGTACCTGCGGCGGCTGGTGGGACACAGTGAGAGGAGAGCATGGTTCAGTGGCACACAGTGAGTGGGCATACACATAGTATATATATATATATTCTTTCTACGCATATATATATATATATATCTATATATATATAGATATATATATATATATCTATATATATATAGATATATATATATATATATATACACACACACACACAGGTATATAATATATGTATATTAGTATATTATAGGAATTTAACTTCACATCATGCATTAAAAAAATGCCCAGTACACATTCGGAAACGGGGTGTGTCCATATGTGTACCAATTTTTGCCCTTCAAATGTTGGAGGGTATGAAATGGTAAGGGGGAAGTGTAATTAGGGATGGCCATCGTTGCCATTGCCATCGATGTTTGTCATCGAGGGCAAATCGGCAACTGACCATCGATAGTGCTTAACTATGGAATGGATGACCATCGATATTTTTACATATCGATGGTCATCCATTGTGTTTGATTGATTGGCGTTTGGGCCAATCAAAACACGGGGCGGGGCTATGCTCCGTGTCACGGCACTTTAAAAAAAAATAAAAACATAATTTTGCTGTTCCATCGATGGAAGGAAACCATCTGGTTCTCCCACATCAATGGCAAAAGTATTCGACATCGGCCATGAACCATCGAAGATTTTGAATCATTGATGGTCGATGGCCATCCCTAAGTGTAATGTGGCCTAATTTAAACTGGAGGCCACTGTAATCTGTCAATCTGATCTGCTCTGTGTAATGTGCATGACACTAATATTACATAATAAGAACTAAGGCACTGTAATATGGTACAATATGAAATAGATGCACTATGACATAGCATAATTTGTACTGGAGGACACTGCAGTGAGGCACAGTATAAACAGGGGGAACTGTAATGTGGCATAATATGAACTGAGGATACTATGACAATAGGAATTGGGGATGCTGTGTAGTATAATGTGTATTGACAGCACTGCAGTGTGTCCTAATATAAACTAGGGCTCTACGATGGTTCATCATAAAATAAACTAGGGCACTACTATGGGGCATAATTTTAACTAAGGCACTAGAATGGTATTTACAGACAGGGTGGACCCTGAACTGAATGTCAGGGGAAGGAGAGGAAGTGTTTACTTTGGGAAATAGATGTGGCCTCATAACAATGGGTGTGATCTCAAATGATGAATGATGGGAAGGAAGTGGGTTATGCTAGGGGTAGGCAGTGAGTGACGTAGAGGATGATGGGCAGAGGTAGCGTGCGACATTTAGATTGTGATAGGAGAGAAAGGTGATAAGGAGCATTAGAGGGAGTGAGATGGAGACACAGTAGGTGACAGAAAAGGATGATGGAAAAAGGCTGTGGGTGAGAGGGAGAACATGACGGGGATAGGCCAGGGGTGGACAATTATTTCAGCTGGGGGGGGCCACTTAATATTTCCAGCAGATATTTGAGGGCCGCACTCCAGAAATAGGGGGTGTGGTTACTCAAGAGGGGGTGTGTCTTTGAATGTATTATAGAATACCATATACATATACACTTTTACACATCATGCAACACAATAGTAGGCCCCGTATACTTGCCCCTTACATATTATGCCGCACAGATTGAGCCAAAAGTCACGTTATGCCATACGGAATGAGTCAAATTACACACTGAAATACTAAAAATTCACGTTATTCCACGTCCCTCATATTTCCACACAGCAAGTCCCCCTTATTTATTCCACACACCTTCCCCCATTAGTAATTCCACACAACAGCTCCCCCTTAGTTATTCCACACACCTGCCCCTCTTTAGAAATTCCAAACATCTGCGTGCCAGCCTCGAAAAATGGCGCTGATTGCAGTCCCATGCAGTCACGGCGACTAACCCATCCTCAGTGGTGGTGCTGCGGCTGTAGTGACATGTGGGGGGAGGGTGGCACGGCGCTGCTTTATGTGTGTCCAATGGTGGCTGTGTGCATGCACGGTGTAGTCCTGTGGCCTTTCGCGAAAGTGCCGGACTGCACCTGGCACATGCTAGGCACAGGCTGAGCGTCGGCTACACAGGACTTCACCAAGTGCACATACATTGAGCACACATACAGCAGCGCCAAGTGGCGGGCCAATCAGGAGCTATTCGCGGGCCGCATGTGGCTCGAGGGCCATCTGTTGCCCGCCCCTGGGATAGGCAGTAGGTGACCGGAAGTAGCAAAAAGGTGGTGGGGAGAAGGAGAGACAGAGGTTTATAGAAAGGAGAGTGGATGATAGTGAGGCAGTAGGTGATAGGAAGAATTAGTGGAAGACAGAGAGGCAAAGAGTGAAAGTGATAGCATTGGGTAACACCGTTGGGTTGGGATCATTTGGTCTACAGCATGATGGTCGACAGTCATTAGGTTGACACCATTAGGTTGACATGGGAAAAGGTCGGCATGGGTCTAGGTCAACAAGGTTCTAGGTCGAAATGGTTCTAGGTTAAAAGGTCATTAGTTCGACAGGTCGTTAGATCGACAGGTCGTTAGTTCGACAATGTCTAGGTCGACAGTGAAAAGGTCGACATGGGGTTTTTCACTGTTTTTTTTACCTGAATGTAAGCAGTCTACATGGACACAGTTTAAAGTGCACCGCATCCCCTCGCATCGCTCGCTGCACTTGCAATCCGTCGGGCATGGTGCCTCACTACGCTCAGCACACTATTTTATTCTCCCATTACACGCCCTAGTGGATGGCATGAAATACCGCATGCCGGCACATGTCGGCTCAAAAAACAGTGAAAAACCTCATGTCGACCTTTTAACTGTCTACCTAGACACTGTTGAACTAATGACCTGTCGAACTAATGACCTGTCGACCTAGAACCATGTCGACCTTTTCCTATGTCGACCTAGACCCATGTCGAACCTTCTCCCATGTCGTCCTAATGGTGTCGACCTAATAACTGTCTACCATCATGCTGTAGACCAAATGACCGCATCCTCACCAGGGAATGGGTGACAGGGAGGCAATGGATAATGTAAGGGGATTGGATGATAGGGGGGAGGAAGTGGGTGATGACAGGGGGAGGTAGCTTGCGGCGTAGACGTTCAAAGGGAGTGAAAGTGGGTAACAGGAGAGAAAAGTGAAAGGGAGCGATAGTTGGAGATGCACAGGCAGTAAGTGAGGGGGAGAGGCAGATGATGTGACATGGAGGCAGTGGGTGACAGAGAAATAATGCGTGAAGTGACATGGAGGCAGTGAGTGACAGGGAGATAATGGATGAAATATAGTAAAACAAGTCTGGTTCTGCAAACCTGGTGACAATACAACAAAATTGTTTACAGTGATAATACTGGACCGTAAATTTGTTATAAATAGCTCTAGACCGTCAGGGAACAGGAGTTGCCGGGGAGGGGGGGGTGGAGTGCAGCAGACCTGGGAACAGGAGCAGAAAAAAACTGGAGCAGATCTGGGAACAGGAGCAACTACCATCGCTGCTGATCGTGACAGGAGGTACACAGCGCCCACTTGTACTGCTCTCCCTTCTCCGCTCCTTCTCCTCCTCCTCCATACCTCCTCCCCTACCCTACCCTTCCCCCTACCTCCTCTCCCCTTCTCCTCTTCCACTACTCCTCTCCTCTGCTTAACCTCCTTCTCACCCATCACGGTGTGTGGCAAATGTATATTGGACACAACGGTGTGTGGCAAATGTATATTGGACACAACGGTGTGTGGCAAATGTATATTGGGCATCACGGTGTGTGGCAAATGTATAATGAGCAAATGCCAAACACAGTGATGCTCATTATACATTTGCCACACACCGTGATACCCAATATACATATGTGGCTGTCCCTGTCACTTTCTCTCTTTGTTCCCGCTGTCAGTCTCTCTTTGCTGTCACTCTGTCTGTTTGTCCTTGCTGTCCTTGAATTTGGGCTCTCACAGTGTGGCACAATGTGCAAGGGGCACTAGTACTAGATAGTATAAGGGGTCCTACTAGTGTGGTATATAAGGGGTATGTGGTATGGTACGCTACACGTAAAGACACGCCCCCTTTTTCAGTGGCCACACCCGGCGCGCGCATAAATAAGTCCTTTATTTTTCCATACCCCCACTTTAAAATTTCCACTTCGAGCACTGTATATATATATATATATATATATACACACACACACACACACAGGTATATAATATATGTATATTAGTAGATTATAGGAATTTAACTTCACATCATGCATTAAAAAAATGCCCAGTACACATTCGGAAAGGGGGTGTGTCCGTATGTGTACCAATTTTTGCCCTTCAAATGTTGGAGGGTATGAAATGGTAAGGGGGAAGTGTAATTAGGGATGGCCATCGTTGCCATTGCCATCGATGTTTGTCATCGAGGGCAAATCGGCAACTGGCCATCAATAGTGCTTAACTATGGAATGGATGACCATCGATATTTTTACATATCGATGGTCATCCATTGTGTTTGATTGATTGGCGTTTGGGCCAATCAAAACACAGGGGCGGGGCTATGCTCCGTGTCACGGCACTTTAAAAAAAAATAAAAACATAATTTTGCTGTTCCATCGATGGAAGGAAACCATCTGGTTCTCCCACATCAATGGCAAAAGTATTCGACATCGGCCATGAACCATCGAAGATTTCGAATCATTGATGGTCGATGGCCATCCCTAAGTGTAATGTGGCCTAATTTAAACTGGAGGCCACTGTAATCTGTCAATCTGATCTGCTCTGTGTAATGTGCATGACACTAATATTACATAATAAGAACTAAGGCACTGTAATATGGTACAATATGAAATAGATGCACTATGACATAGCATAATTTGTACTGGAGGACACTGCAGTGAGGCACAGTATAAACAGGGGGAACTGTAATGTGGCATAATATGAACTGAGGATACTATGACAATAGGAATTGGGGATGCTGTGTAGTATAATGTGTATTGGCAGCACTGCAGTGTGTCCTAATATTAAAAAATACACAGAGAAGAAAGAGTGTGTCTTGGTTCAGCATGTTCAGCAGGTCACTGGGACATCATTGAATGATATCGGTAACGGATTTCTTTCAGTGTGAATAGTGGAACCACAGATATAGTTGACTATATAGATGGTGCCCCTAGACTCCCAGTGTGTACAGGGCTTTAGGGTCAATGTATACTGAGAACATATTATCATGCCTATTTCCATTTTTTAGGTGAGAATTCTCCATAAAACATATGATGAGGTCATAACAGCTGACTACTGCGAAGTGACCTGGACTGCAGAATCCTCCTCAAGTCAAAAAACAAAGATTAAGCACAGCAACAGGAGACCGAAGTCAGGTAATTAATGAAAATTAATTACTGATAATATGTTTTTGGTATACATTTGGTCTTCACAAATTGGACTTCTAGCTATGAACTCTTCTATTATTGTACTTTGTGATTACTTAGTGTACAGTTAAATAGATAGAGATAGGTAGAGATAAATAGAAAGAGTAAAAGATAAACTGATACCTTCCTCCACTGTCCGCTAAGGCAGCTTAACGGACATGGGGGTGGGAGGGAAGTCAGTAACCCACTTTTTTTCAGTCAGCAACTTTCTTCCCTTTGTAATGTTGCAGCTTGACCAGCAGGGAGGGTGGGATCCTTAACTGGGTAGGTAGGTAGATGGTAAATCATGAAATAGAAAATGGCTAGGTGGTTGAAGTGCAATATCTGTAAAAGATATGTGGGTGATCCCTCACTCCTTGTGTAAAAGTACAGCTCGGCCAGCAGGGAATTGTTATCCTTTGGGACCCCTTTTTTTTTACTGAGCACATTAACTGTAGATAGATAGATATATGGATAGATAGATAGATAGATGTTTAGGTAAATAAATGGGTGGGATGTTAGGTGGGTAGGTGTATAGCTAGTGAATCATTAGATAGACAGATAAATGGGCGGGTGGGTGGATAAATGGTAAATCATTAGATAGATAGTTGGGTGGGTGAATCTCAATACTAGTAAAAAAATATTTGGGTGATCCCTCACTCCTTGTGTTATAGTGCAGCTCAGCCAGCAGGGAGTTGTTATCCTTTGGGCCCCACATATTTTTTCACTGATCGCATTAACTGTAGATAGATAGATGGATAGATGGTTAGGTAGATAAATGGGTGGGCTGTTGGGTGGGTAGGTGTATAGATAGTGAATCATTAGATAGATAAATGGGCGGGTGGGTGGATAAATGGTAAATCATTAGATAGATAGATAGTAGGGTGGGTGAATCTCAATACCTGTAAAAAAAAATATGTGGGTGATCCCTCACTCCTTGTGTAATAGTGCAGCTCGGCCAGCAGGGAGTTGCTATCCTTTGGCACCCACATATTTTTTTTAATGAGCGAATTAACTCTAGATAGATATATATATGGATAGATAGGTAGGTAGATAAATGGGAGGGTGGTTGGGTAGGTGGATAGATAGTGAATCACTAGATAGACATATAAATCGGTGGGTGGGTAGATAAATGGTAAATCATTAGACAGGTGGGTGGTAGAAGTGCAATAGCTGTAAAAAAAATATTTGGGTGATCCCTCACTGCTGGTGTAATTGTGCAGCTCGGCCAGCAAGGCGTTGTTATCCTTTGGGCCCCACATATTTTTTCACTGAGCACACTAACTGTAGATAGATAGATAGATAGATAAATAGGTGGGTAGGTAGAAGTATGGGAGGGAGTGTGGATAGGTGTATACAAAGTGACTCATTAGATAGACTGATAAATGGTTTGGTGGATAGATGAATGGTAAATCATTAGATTTGTGGATGGGTGAAGCGTAATACCTGTAAATAAATATGTGGGTAATCCCTCACTCCTTGTGTAATAGTGCAGCTCGGCCAGCAGGGAGTTGATCTTACTCAATATCTCTGTATGTAGAAATATCCTGATGGCAGCCACTTGTCCTCTGGAATGGGTCCTTAGGGATCGGGCTAGGTATCCCAAATGTCTGTCAGACCAGTGTGACAGATGGTGCTCTAGTTTTTCAGGTGTCCAATGAAGATAAATGCAGTATAGTTCAATGGCAGAAGGTAGAGTCCCAGTATAGCAAATCTCAAAGTGTTTCCCTGATAATTTATAACCTCCGGCTTCCTCAGGAGCAAGTGGAGGAAGAGGGTAGTGCGAGACATATGAAGGGAGAAGGTAGTTAGAGACGTATGGGGGGAGAGGGTAATTAGAGACATATAGAGGGAGAGGGTAGTGAGAGACATATGGAGGGAGAGGGAAGTGGGAGACATATGGCGGGAGAGGTTAGTGCGAGACATATGACAGGATAAGGTAGTGAGAGACATGTAGGGAGAGGGAAGTGAGAGACATATGGAGGGAGAGGGTAATGAAAGACATACTGTATAGAGCAGCGGTGGCCAACCCGCGGCTCTCGAGCCGCATGCGGCTCTCCCACTTCTAAAGTGCGGCTCCTGCTCGCACTGCTGCCCGACGCGGCGTCGCCCACCGTCCGTCCCCCTTCAACCGCTGCCGGTTCCCGAATGGTAGCGGCTAGTTACACTTCATGGAAAGGATCTTCGATGACGTCACTTCCATGTGACTGCGGTCGTCATCAGGGGGAGGTGTCAGCACGCAGCCTGCTGCCTGAGCGCACAGCACAATTTTCCTGGCGCAAGAAAGTGTACGGCGGCATCAGGTACTCATACTTGGAGCACCACACACTTACACCCTTCCCTCCATCTATGTCACTGATGCGTTAGATGGGTGGAGGGGGAGAGAGTGCACCGGCCCCGGTTTTCCTGTCACTGCTGGGTATTGGGGAGGGGTGCTCTGGCCCCGGGGGTACTGCCACTGGGTTTAGAAGGGGGAGTGGGAGTTGTGCAGGGAATAGTGCTCTCTTGGGGGGGTTGGGGGAGAGTGCTCTGGCGGAGGAAGAGAGTGCTCTTGCGCTCCTCACACACACACAAACCCAGCACCAGTGCACACCACCCCCCATGAGGCACCAGAGTGCACCACCCCACACCCAGCGGCAGTATATCCCAACACACACACACCCAGCAGCAGTGCACTCCATCCCCCTCACACACTCACACCCAGCACCAGAGTGTACCCCCCCCATACCCAGTTGCCGTATATCCCCCGCCCCACACACACCCACCCACGTGGCAGCAGAGCACCCCCCCCACACACACACACACCCAGCACCAGTGCATCCATCCCCCCCCACACACTCACACGCAGCACCAGAGCGCACCCCCCCATACCCACTGTGGGGGCATATGTGTGGCATTGTGGGGGTATATATGGCACTGGGCGCATAACTAGCACTGTGGGGGCATATATGTGGCATTGTGGGGACATATCTGGCACTGGGCACATAATTAGCACTGTGGGGGCATATGTGTGGCACTGTGAGGGCATATCTGGCACTGGGCACATAACTAGCACTGTGGGGGCATTTGTGTGGCATAGGGCATAACTAGCACTGTGGGGGCATATGTGTGGCACTGTGGGGGCATATATGTGTGGCACTGGGGGCATATCTGGCACCGTGGGGCATATATGTGTGGCACTGGGGGCATACCTAGCACTGTGGGGGGCATATCTGGCACTGGGGGCATAAAGTTTTGTCCTGTAGCCACTCCCCCTTGTGTCATATGACCACTCACCTGACCACACCCCTTTTTGCCGCGCGCATGATGTCGACTCTTTGGCTTGATTGCCGAGTGCACTTTTTATGAAAAAGCACCACATTGGTTCCAAGGGGGTAGATGTATAAGTATTTTTCGGCTCTTTACCTCGGACCGGTTGGCCACCCCTGGTATAGAGGAATAGGGTAGTGAGAGACATATGGAGGAAGAAGGTAGTGAGAGATATATGTTGGGAGAGGCCAGGGTAGTAAGAGACATATGGAGGGAGAGGGTAATGAGACACATATGGTGGGAAAGGGTAGTGAGAGACATATGAAGGAGAGGGTAGTGCAAGATATATGGAGGGAGAGGGCAATGAGAGACTTACTGTATAGAGGGAGAGGATAGTGAGAGACATATGGAGGGAGAGGGCAATGAGAGACATACTGTATAGATGGAGAGGTAGTGAGAGACATATGGAGGTATAGGGTAGTTGGAGACATGAAGGGAGAAGGTATGGGGCAGATGTATTAAGCCTGGCGAAGAGATAAACTGGAGATAAAGTGGAGAAAAGGTGGAAGGAGATAAAGCAACAGCCAATCAACTTCCAACTGTCATATTTCAAACACTGCTGATTGGCTGGTGCTTTATCTCCTTCCACTTTTTCTCCACTTTATCTCCAGTTTATCTCTTCGCCAGGCTTAATACATCTGCCCCTTAGAGACATATTGAGGGGGTTGGGATCATTTGGTCTACAGCTTGTTGATCAAAAAGCATTAGGTCAACACCATTAGGATGACATGGGGAAAGGTCGACATGGCTTTAGGTCAACAGGTCATTAGGTCGACACAAGCATTAGGTCAAGATGGTCTAGGTCGATAGTCAAAAGGTCGACATGGGGTTTTTCCCTTTTTTGTTTTTGTACCCGAATGTCGACAGAGTTGGAAGTGCACCGCATCCTCTCGCATCGCTCGCTATGCTTCAGGCACGGTGTCTCGCTGCACTCGGCACACTATTTTATTCTCACACCATGTCCTAGTGGATGTTAGGGAATGAAATACCACCTGTCTGCACATGTTGGTTCAAAAAACAGTGAAAAACCTCATGTTGACCATTTGACTGTCGACCCAGACCATGTCGACCTAATGCTTGTGTTGACCTAATGACCTGTCAACCTAAAAATATGTCGACATTAACCCATGTCGACGTATCTCCATGTTGACCTAATGGTGTCGTACCAATTCTTGTCGACCATCATGCTGTAGACCAGGGTAGTGAGATACATGGAAGGAGAGGGTAGTGAGAGACATATGGAAGAAGAGGGTAGTGGGATACATGGAGGAGAGGGTAGTGAGAGTAATGGAGGAAGCGGGTAGAGGGATACATGGAGGAGAGGGTAGTGAGAGATATATGAAGGAAGAGGGTAGTGAGAGACATGGAGGAGAGGGTAGTGAGAGATATATGGAGGAAGAGGGTAGTGAGATACATGGAGGAGAGGGTAGTGAGAGATATATGAAGGAAGAGGGTAGTGAGATACATGGAAGAAGAGGGTAGTGAGAGATATATGGAGGAAGAGGGTAGTGAGAGACATGGAGGAGAGGGTAGTGAGAGATATATGGAGGAAGAGGGTAGTGAGATACATGGAAGAAGAGGGTAGTGAGAGACATGTGAAGGAAGAGGGTAGTGAGAGACATGGAGGAGAGGGTAGTGAGAGATATATGGAGGAAGAGGGTAGTGAGAGACATGGAGGAGAGGGTAGTGAGAGATATATGGAGGAAGAGGGTAGTGGGATACATGGAGGAGAGGGTAGTGAGAGACATATGGAGGGAGAGGGTAGTGAGATACATGGAGGAGAGGGTAGTGAGAGACATATGAAGGAAGAGGGTCGTGAGATACATGGAAGGAGAGGGTAGTGAGAGATATATGGAGGAAGAGGGTAGTGAGCTACATGGAGGAGAGGGTAGTGAGAGACATATGGAGGGAAAGGGTGATGTAAGACATACTGTATAGAGGGAGAGGGTAGTGAGAGACATATGGGCATATCCTCTGCTACCCCCCCCCCCCACACACACACACACACACAAACTTCCCCACAACTAGCCCCTGCATGTTACACTATTAAAATTGTTTTAAAGAAAAATTTGTAAATGCCAGTGACTGCCAATCTGAAAAAATGAAATACCACGGCAAGCCTGTTGTTGTTATAACATCGGTATAATCCAGGGTTGCCGACTCTCCCGGAATGTCCGTGAGACTCCCGGAATCCTGGGACATCTCACGGACTCCCGGGAGAGGACCCTTTTCTCCCGCAGCCGTAGCGTGATCTTCTGCAATACGTACTGCGAATGCGCTAGATCACGCTGCCGGCGCGATGATGCCGCCGTCCCGACAACAGTGCAGACTGACAAGGAGAACTTCGGGGACCGGGGTAAGAAGTTCTTTTCGCTCACCTGCCGTCACACACACAGGAGCCGCTCCCTGCATCTCTCCCTCTGAGACCGGATCCAGGTGCAGGGTACACTCAGTCAGCAGCTCTAGCAGCACGCACTCACACTAGTGCCTGCCTGATTGCTCCTGAGGGGGGGAGCGGGTGTCGGAGGCTGCGAGTGGGGGGAAAGGAAGGAGAGGAGGTGTCTCCCAGCCTCCCTGCCACCACTGACTGCTGCACTCTTGTCCCTAGTCTGGGAACTGGACAGCGCTGAGGACATTTAACATACAAACTTCTGATGTCAGTAAATTTTGTGTTGCACGCATATTTAACATGAAACTCATACCAAAAATGAGCCCATGACAATGCATGGCCCACCCCGTTGTGACGCACGCCCTGCCCCCTTGTGACTCACAGCCTGCCCCCTTATGACACAAGGACCGCCCCCTGATGACACAAGGACCGCCCCCTGATGACACAAGGACTGCCCCCTGACGACGCAAGGACCGCCCTCTGATGATGCAAGGACCGCCCCCTGACGACGCAAGGACCGCCCCATGCCTTTTACTTTTCTCCCTGAAATGAATATTCAAAAGTAGGCAACCCTGGTATAATCTTTATTTAAATCAATTATTCCCCCCCCCCCAAGACTATAGCAGCAAGATAATGGGATTAAGGTGCAATCAGTGATATGTGTAGACTCATCAGGAAGATTGCTACAATGCCACAGGATCTTCCTGACAATCAGGGAGTCACACGCATGCTAGTTATGAGGAATGGTATCAAAATTCAGTTTACTATTCTTGATGTCAAAGAAAGTGCAATCATAAATAACATTAAATACATTCAACTGGTTTTAACTAGTCTATTACATAAAAGCATAAGATATGTCTAAAACTGAGTATCACTCCTTCACTTAATTACTAAATAAGGGCGAAATGTAATAGGTGGCGATTTTTGGTCATGTTTAAAAATCGCACCAAGTCGCACCTTTTTTGCCACAAATTTGCATATGTAATGAGCCGGTCCTGGTTTCATAAAATCACAGGGACAAACAAGTTGGGGTTCCCTTTATTTTACAAAACCAGCACCAGGCTCAAGGGCCAGTCCTTGTTCCCAAAATACGGTGGGACAAAATGACTAGGGGTCCCCCGTATTTCAAGAACCAGCACCGGGCCCAACCAGCCAGCAGGTTAATGCCACAGCCGTGGAGAGACTTTTTATACAAGTCCCCCCGGCCAAAGTCGTTTCTGACCGGTCAACATGGGCAGGGGTCTTGGGGAAGTGGGGACCCCCCCAAAGAAGGGGTCCCCCCCTCCTGAACTTACCTGCCCATGTTGAAGCCCGGGGCTGTCCTCGATGCCCCTGGGCAGTGGTCATCGAGCTGATAAAATGGTGTAAAAAATAGAAAGAATCCTGTTGCATATTGCTGTGGAACTAGAAGTCCCAGCAAGCCTGCACCGCTGGGACCTGTAGTCCCACAGTAGTACAAATAGTTAAATAAATACACACACACACACACACACTGACAGTAAAACTTTATTACACACGGAGCCCATTCATCCAATACTCACTTATATTGCCATGGAGCATCGGTCCCCTTGTCCAGTTGTATGCATGTGGGTACCTGTGGATAGAAAACATACTCACCAGCAGTCTTCAGCGCTTCACCGGGACCCCTGAACTGCTGTAACCAAGTTCTGGTCTTCCGTTTACTTCTGGGGCTCCATCCCCCCGACCGGTAGTTAGGCCCGCCCACCAGTCAATCATGGTCTGGGATTTCCCGATGCCAGACCATGATTGGTTGGTGGGCGGGCCTAAGTCCCAGTCAGGGGGCGGAGCCCCAGATATAAACAGAAGACATGGGGGCGGGGGGTGTTACAGTGGTGCAGGGGTCCCGGAGGCGCACCCCCCTCTCCAATTTGGAGAAAACTGTGCAGCCGAAAATTAAGTCCTGGCCTTCCTTTTAGCTGTGTGAATAAGAAAGTAACCATCGAAGGACTTTTCAACTATGCGGGAGGGCTCTCGCACGATTTGGAACTTGGTGTGCCAAGTATTGCATGTGATGAATCACATGCCATTTAACCATCATTGCCTACCCTCCCATTCTGCAGGAGACTCCCTGAAATAGCAGCAATCTCCCTCTCTCCCTCATATGTCCACCAATCTCCCTCATGTCACCTAGCCCACATTACACTGTTACATTATACTTACCTCCCCTCCTGCATTCTGCAGGAGACTCCCTGACATAGCAGTAATCTCCCTCATTAGTCTAGCAATCTCCCTCATGTCACCTAGCCCACATTACACTGTTACATTTTTGGGGAAAAAAGAAATGAGAGATAGATACATTTATATTGAATCATCAGCACCAACACACATCTGTTAACTCTGGGTGCAGTTACAGACTCGGGATGTCGGAGCACTTTAACCCTTTATGTTATGCTTTGTAAGGGTTAACACATCTGGTTTATCAATTTGTTGGTTTAAATAAATAAATAACATTTCGACATGGAAACACATGAATGGACTTATAGCTGGCAAAATAACTAGAATACACATTACACCAATATAAAATTGCTGCGGGAGGAGGGTCGTCCCTGCGGCTGCTGAGGGGGGGGGGGGGGGGGGAGTACCTGTCAGCCTGAGGGGGGAGTCGGAGGGGATGCTGTCTGCCGCCTCTGCTGTACCTCCCCCTGGCAGCCGGTCACTGCAGCGAATGGACAGTCAGCATCGGCGGTCCCTCCGGCGCATGGGAACTAGTACTAGTTTCCATGTGCCGGAGAGACCCCCGCCGCTGACTGCCCATTCGCCACAGGTACCTCGCGGCTGCAGGGGGGAGGTACAGCAGTGGTAGCGGTGGACATCATCCCCTCCGACTCCCCCCTCAGGCTGACAGGTACTCCCCCCACACCCCTCAGCAGCCGCAAGGACCCCCCTCTTCCCCCTCAGTATTTTTATAGAACAGGAGTGGAATATATATATATATATATATATATATATATATAAATATATACACACTCCAATAGAATGGCACTCCAGAGGCAGAAAAAGTTCAGCACATAAAAGCGTGTATTGAAACAAGCTTTCGGGGTTTGATCCCCTTCGTCAGGATACACTGACGAAGGGGATCAAACCCCGAAAGCTTGTTTCAATACAAGTTTTTGTGTCCTCAACTTTTTCTGCCTCCGGCGGGGCCTTCTTTTGGAGTGTGTGTATCGACTATCATTTGGGCACCGAGGCCCGTTGCTTGGATGTTTTCACAGAGTGCCGGCAGACTTGGAGTATATTAATATATATATTATATGCCCCACTGCACTGCTTTGCCCGGGGGCCCTAATGATCTTAAGATGGCCCTGCCCCTTGGCAACGAGCAAGCATTTTTAATGACATGCACAAGGAAAGGCAGGGCTGATTCAGATATGGGATTTGCTGCCTAATTATGGTCTCAGAGATAATGATGTGCATTCAGCAGAAGCCGGTTTATTTTAATTTAAATAAACTAGTAAACAAACCAGTGACAAGGGTGATGGTGAGATGGGGTGTCTGCTGCATTGCCTGGCCAATTTATAGGGAAAATCTATTATTCCTCCGTTTTCATGTAGGAAAATTATTAAAAGATACAGATTAAACAACCCACAGTCTATTAAATTGACAATACATCGTACCATATATGTAGCCTTCCTCGTTCTACATTATTGTGTTTTTTGGAAGAGGCGCTGGGACTTGGTAAGTGAATAGGGCACAAATAAAATGCTGTTACTGGCTGTCTTTACACATTAATTGCGCTGGAATTTTATATATAACAAAATTCTAACATTAACGTATAGGGTTCAGTTTAATTATCAGGGCCAGTACTATGTCTGCAGAAAAAGAATGTTTACTATCTGTTTATTTAACGGTGTCAAATTACACTAAATTAACCCTTCAATGGTGGAATCCATCCTTCCCACTGACCAGCAGGCAGATAGTCTACATCTACACTGTGCACATACAGTCAGTGCCAGCTCAGCCAGTCTGTGTATATACAGTTGAATGCACTTCTCAAGAAGATGAATTAACCCTTGCCATGCCAGGGACTGAGAGTCTGCTCCTCTGACAATTAGTTTGTGGAGAGGGAGAGTTGTGTAGTGGTCACCTGTGCAGGAGTCACAGAGGTGCATTATTGTCATCTTTGAATCCCATAGAAAGGTAGACCAACACAGACAGTAACTAACAAGTCCCCTACTGTGCTACATGGTCTATGGGGCTTCCAATATGCTCTAAAAGCCCAATCCCACATCCTAATGCTGCTGTGCAGACTGCTGGGGTGGCGGATGGAGGGAGAGAGGTGCGTGGCTGTGATTTGTGCTGGGATTTCGTGATGATGGCAATGTTGCAGTGACACTACAGATGATATGACTACCTATGTGAGGCGCACTGTTAACGTGGAGATGACACTAGAAGAAATGGTTAGTAAGCTGTACTGGTGACACTACGGACCCTGTGTCAGTAAGCACCTCTCCCCCTGTGTTACCACCAGTGAGGAAAGAGAGCAGCACAGCCACAGACACACGATCACACCGCCTCCGTCCATCTGTCATCGCAGCTGCAACCTGACTTGTCAGGTCATGCATCACCACATACTGTCGAAAGTCTCTCCCCTGCCCCCTAAAGCAATGCAGCGGCTACCCCCGGTCTCCACCACTCTGCTGCCCGCACGCACGGCCACATGTCTGACTCTGTCCCCTTCTGCTGGCGTCCGCTGCTATCATTCATCATCCACCGCTGCAAATATATCATTCATTCACCCATATTGCGCACGCTCCACCTTCCCACGTCTCCTCGCGGGACCCGACCATTGGCTGCCCATTTGAGCACGTGAGTCTCGCGTCAACTGAGGGGCGTGACTAGGGCAGTACTGTTACGTAACACATATTCTGTGTTGGCAGTTGGCATGGTAACTATTCATTTCACGCGGCGTCGTCGTCGTCGTCGTCGACGGTGGCCGTGGTGGCTTCACCTACGAATAAATTGTGTTCACTGCTTAATTGTGGACATACAGCCATATGTACTACTAGGCGTGCATGAGCGGAACTAAATATGCGGTATACTGTACAAGTATACACGGTCTTTAATATACTGTACAACACAAGCCAACCGTCAGACAATAGAGGCAGCATCTCATGGACTGCCAAGCTGTACACAGCATCTATGTGAGTGTCAGTTAGTATGTTGTGTAGGTAAGAGATTATCACAGCCAGAGAAGGTTATAAAAAAAATTCCAACGTTACAGTTTAATTATTCTGAAAATAGAATCTAGGGTTTGTAACCCAGAGCTGAATGTATATTTTATAATACCACCATTCACTGTTGCTGGGGTGCAAGGGTAAGGGGTCTAGAGCAGGGGTGGGGAACCTCCGGCCCGCGGGCCGGATACGGCCCCCGCACCCAGTTTGTCCGGCCCGCCCGCCTGCCTATATTACAGCCGCCCGCCAATACTACAGAAGTATCATCCGCCCGGCCGCCTACATTTCATACCAGCCGCCGGGGATGGCTGCTGCTGCCGCCGCCGAGGAGATGTGCAGAAGTCGTGCCCGCCAATCACTGCCGGCGCATCCCCTCCACAGCCACTGTGATTGGAGGGCGCGTCTTCTACACATCTCCCCGGTGGCAGCAGCAGCAGCCATCCCCGGCTGGAGTGCATGGCTGGAGTGCATGGCCATGCCCCCACATCGTCAAAAGTGGGGGGCGTGGCCTCGCGGGGCGACGCGATTTTAGGCCGGGCCCCTCCCCTAATTCCAGCCATGCACTTTCAGCGCTTGCATTTGTCTCTCCTCAGCATGACGAAAAGTTGGGAGGTATGCAATTGAGTCTGTACCGGCAAAAAACAAAGTGTACCGATGTACCGATTTTCAGCCTGGTTTCAGGAGGTCTTCCTTCTTCCCTCGATCGGCCCATGCCGCGGGTAGTAAACACTAGCACCCGTTCCCAGTGGTGCTTTGCGGGCACCGGCCAGCGTGCATCACGCTGACGTCACGAGGCTCCGGCACGTACCCTCCAGCACTCCTCCATCGGCGCATGCTCTTACAAGGCGCCATGGAGCAGGAGGACTCTGGAGTAGGGATGGCCATCGTTGCCATTGCCATCAATGGTTGCCATCGATGGCAATTCTGCAACTGGCCATCAATAGTGCTTAACTATGCAATGGATGACCATCGATATTTTTACATATCGATAGTCATCCTTTGTATTTGATTGATTGGCCTGTGGGCAAATCAAAACAGGGGGTGGGGATTCGTGGGTGTCAGGGGTGGAGCTATGGCAAAAGTATTCGACATCGGCCATGAACCATCGATGATTTCAAATCATCGAGTGTCGATGGCCATCCCTACTATGGAGTACCTGCGGCGGCTGGTGGGACACAGTGAGAGGAGAGCATGGTTCAGTGGCACACAGTGAGTGGGCATACACATAGTATATATATATATATATTCTTTCTACGCATATATATATATATCTATATATATATAGATATATATATCTATATATATATAGATATATATATATATATATACACACACACACACAGGTATATAATATATGTATATTAGTATATTATAGGAATTTAACTTCACATCATGCATTAAAAAAATGCCCAGTACACATTCGGAAACGGGGTGTGTCCATATGTGTACCAATTTTTGCCCTTCAAATGTTGGAGGGTATGAAATGGTAAGGGGGAAGTGTAATTAGGGATGGCCATCGTTGCCATTGCCATCGATGTTTGTCATCGAGGGCAAATCGGCAACTGATCATCGATAGTGCTTAACTATGGAATGGATGACCATCGATATTTTTACATATCGATGGTCATCCATTGTGTTTGATTGATTGGCGTTTGGGCCAATCAAAACACGGGGCGGGGCTATGCTCCGTGTCACGGCACTTTAAAAAAAAATAAAAACATAATTTTGCTGTTCCATCGATGGAAGGAAACCATCTGGTTCTCCCACATCAATGGCAAAAGTATTCGACATCGGCCATGAACCATCGAAGATTTTGAATCATTGATGGTCGATGGCCATCCCTAAGTGTAATGTGGCCTAATTTAAACTGGAGGCCACTGTAATCTGTCAATCTGATCTGCTCTGTGTAATGTGCATGACACTAATATTACATAATAAGAACTAAGGCACTGTAATATGGTACAATATGAAATAGATGCACTATGACATAGCATAATTTGTACTGGAGGACACTGCAGTGAGGCACAGTATAAACAGGGGGAACTGTAATGTGGCATAATATGAACTGAGGATACTATGACAATAGGAATTGGGGATGCTGTGTAGTATAATGTGTATTGGCAGCACTGCAGTGTGTCCTAATATAAACTAGGGCTCTACGATGGTTCATAAAATAAACTAGGGCACTACTATGGGGCATAATATTAACTAAGGCACTAGAATGGTATTTACAGACAGGGTGGACCCTGAACTGAATGTCAGGGGAAGGAGAGGAAGTGTTTACTTGGGGAAATAGATGTGGCCTCATAACAATGGGTGTGATCTCAAATGATGAATGATGGGAAGGAAGTGGGTTATGCTAGGGGTAGGCAGTGAGTGACGTAGAGGATGATGGGCAGAGGTAGCGTGCGACATTTAGATTGTGATAGGAGAGAAAGGTGATAAGGAGCATTAGAGGGAGTGAGATGGAGACACAGTAGGTGACAGAAAAGGATGATGGAAAAAGGCTGTGGGTGAGAGGGAGAACATGACGGGGATAGGCCAGGGGTGGACAATTATTTCAGCTGGGGGGGGGCCACTTAATATTTCCAGCAGATATTTGAGGGCCGCACTCCAGAAATAGGGGGTGTGGTTACTCAAGAGGGGGTGTGTCTTTGAATGTATTATAGAATACCATATACATATACACTTTTACACATCATGCAACACAATAGTAGGCCCCTTATACTTGCCCCTTACATATTATGCCGCACATATTGAGCCAAAAGTCACGTTATGCCATACGGAATGAGTCAAATTACACACTGAAATACTAAAAATTCACATTATTCCACGTCCCTCATATTTCCACACAGCAAGTCCCCCTTATTTATTCCACACACCTTCCCCCATTAGTAATTCCACACACCAGCTCCCCCTTAGTTATTCCACACACCTGCCCCTCTTTAGAAATTCCAAACATCTGCGTGCCAGCCTCGAAAAATGGCGCTGATTGCAGTCCCATGCAGTCACGGCGACTAACCCATCCTCAGTGGCGGTGCTGCGGCTGTAGTGACATGTGGGGGGAGGGTGGCACGGCGCTGCTTTATGTGTGTCCAATGGTGGCTGTGTGCATGCACGGTGTAGTCCTGTGGCCTTTCGCGAAAGTGCCGGACTGCACCTGGCACATGCTAGGCACAGGCTGAGCGTCGGCTACACAGGACTTCACCAAGTGCACATACATTGAGCACACATACAGCAGCGCCAAGTGGCGGGCCAATCAGGAGCTATTCGCGGGCCGCATGTGGCTCGAGGGCCATCTGTTGCCCGCCCCTGGGATAGGCAGTAGGTGACCGGAAGTAGCAAAAAGGTGGTGGGGAGAAGGAGAGACAGAGGTTTATAGAAAGGAGAGTGGATGATAGTGAGGCAGTAGGTGATAGGAAGAATTAGTGGAAGACAGAGAGGCAAAGAGTGAAAGTGATAGCATTGGGTAACACCGTTGGGTTGGGATCATTTGGTCTACAGCATGATGGTCGACAGTCATTAGGTTGACACCATTAGGTTGACATGGGAAAAGGTCGGCATGGGTCTAGGTCAACAAGGTTCTAGGTCGAAATGGTTCTAGGTCAAAAGGTCATTAGTTCGACAGGTCGTTAGATCGACAGGTCGTTAGTTCGACAATGTCTAGGTCGACAGTGAAAAGGTCGACATGGGGTTTTTCACTGTTTTTTTTACCTGAATGTAAGCAGTCTACATGGACACAGTTTAAAGTGCACCGCATCCCCTCGCATCGCTCGCTGCACTTGCAATCCGTCGGGCATGGTGCCTCGCTACGCTCAGCACACTATTTTATTCTCCCATTACACGCCCTAGTGGATGGCATGAAATACCGCATGCCGGCACATGTCGGCTCAAAAAACAGTGAAAAACCTCATGTCGACCTTTTAACTGTCGACCTAGACACTGTTGAACTAATGACCTGTCGAACTAATGACCTGTCGACCTAGAACCATGTCGACCTTTTCCTATGTCGACCTAGACCCATGTCGAACCTTCTCCCATGTCGTCCTAATGGTGTCGACCTAATAACTGTCTACCATCATGCTGTAGACCAAATGACCGCATCCTCACCAGGGAATGGGTGACAGGGAGGCAATGGATAATGTAAGGGGATTGGATGATAGGGGGGAGGAAGTGGGTGATGACAGGGGGAGGTAGCTTGCGGCGTAGACGTTCAAAGGGAGTGAAAGTGGGTAACAGGAGAGAAAAGTGAAAGGGAGCGATAGTTGGAGATGCACAGGCAGTAAGTGAGGGGGAGAGGCAGATGATGTGACATGGAGGCAGTGGGTGACAGAGAAATAATGCGTGAAGTGACATGGAGGCAGTGAGTGACAGGGAGATAATGGATGAAATATAGTAAAACAAGTCTGGTTCTGCAAACCTGGTGACAATACAACAAAATTGTTTACAGTGATAATACTGGACCGTAAATTTGTTATAAATAGCTCTAGACCAATGCCGCTGTTTTGTTAGGGATTGCTCAAAAAAATCCCAAAATGCAGCACATAGAGAAAAATCAATTCATTAATCGGTACTTGTTTCCTAGCACGGCACCCATCGCATACCGTATTTAGTGGTGTGCGATGCGATGCGATCTTCCCGTTAAATTAACAGGAGTGCTTGTACAATGAAATATCGTATAGCATCGCATGCCAGCAAATGGCATGCGATACGATTTTTAATTGTAAAAGCACCCATAAATAGGCAATCCCTCCCCACCATAATACTCATTACATATTACACTACACGCTTTAATGCCTATGACACATTATGCTACATGCCGTAATACTAATGACATATTATACCAAACACCGTAATGCCCATAACAGGTGAGATGAAGGTGTGAGAGGAGGTGAGGTGAAGTTGCATGAGATGTTTAGGTGATGGCATGAGGTGATGGGTGGCGTGACGAGCTGAGGCAATGGTACACGTGAAAAATCCCAGGATTTTTGTGTATGTTTGCAGTGGGTATTACTGGCTCAGAATAGGATTCCCTCCAGTGTTTGCAGGCCACTCACAACACACATATCTGAAATGCTGCTGGGTAGCACAAGTTGGCACCACTGCCTCAGTACTGGGGTCTTATTATAGATATATCTATATATAAAAATAATCATTTTATATATTTATAATCATTTTAGTAAATTTAGTAAATAATTAGATGTATGGGCGGGTGGGTAGATAAAAGGTAAATTATTAGATAGATAGGTGGGTGGGTGAAGCTCAATACCTGTAAAAAAATATGTGGGTGATCCCTCACTTCTTGTGTTATAGTGCAGCTCAGCCAGCAGGGAGTTGTTATTCTTTGGGCCCCTCATATTTTTTCACTGAGCGCATTAACTGTAGATAGATAAATAGATATATGGATAGATAGATGGTTAGGTAGATAAATAGGTGGGATGTTGGGTGGGTAGGTGTATAGCTAGTGAATCATTAGATAAACAGATAAATGGGCGGGTGGGTGGATAAATGGTAAATCATTATATAGATAGTTGGGTGGGTGAATCTCAATACCTGTAAAAAAATATGTGGGTGATCCCTCACTCCTTGTGTTATAGTGCAGCTCAGCCAGCAGGGAGTTGTTATCCTTTGGGCCTCACATATTTTTTCACTGAGCGCATTAACTGTAGACAGATAAATAGATATATGGATAGATAGATAGATGGTTAGGTAGATAAATGGGTTGGATGTTGGGTGGGTAGGTCGGATAGATAGTGAATCATTAGATAGACAGACAAATGGGTGGGTGAGTAGATAAATGGTAAATCATTAGATAGATAGGTGAGTGGGTGAAGCGCAATACCTTTAAAAAAATATGTGGGTGATCCCTCACTCCTTGTGTTATTGTGCAGCTTAGCCAGCAGGGAGTTGTTATCCTTTGGGCCCTACATATTTTTTCACTGAGCACATTATCTGTAGATAGATAGATGGGTAGGTAGACAAATGGGTGGGTTGTTGGGTGGGTAGGTGTATAGATAGTGAATCATTAGATAGACAGATAAATGGGAGGGTGGGTGGATAAATGGTAAATCATTAGATAGATAGTTGGGTGGGTGAATCTCAATACCTGTAAAAAAATATGTGGGTGATCCCTCACTCCTTGTGTTATAGTGCAGCTCAGCCAGCAGGGAGTTGTTATCCTTTGGGCCCCTCATATTTTTTCACTGAGCGCATTAACTGTAGATAGATAAATAGATATATGGATAGATAGATGGTTAGGTAGATAAATGGGTGGGATGTTGGGTGGGTAGGTGTATAGCTAGTGAATCATTAGATAGACAGATGAATGGGCGGGTATGTGGATAAATGGTAAATCATTAGATAGATAGTTGGGTGGGTGAATCTCAATACCTGTAAATAAATATGTGGGTGATCCCTCACTCCTTGTGTTCTAGTGCTGCTCAGCCAGCAGGGAGTTGTTATCCTTTGGGCCCCACATATTTTTTCACTGAGCGCATTAACTGTAGATAGATAGATGGAGAGATAGATATATGAATAGATAGTTAGATGGTTAGGTAGATAAATGGGTGGGATGTTGGGTATGTAGGTGTATAGCTAGTGAATCATTAGATAGACAGATAAATGGGCGGGTGGGTGGATAAATGGTAAATCATTAGATAGATAGTTGGGTGGGTGAATCTCAATACCTGTAAAAAAAATATGTGGGTGATCCCTCACTCCTTGTGTTATAGTGCAGCTCAGCCAGCAGGGAGTTGTTATCCTTTGGGCCCCACATATTTTTTCACTGAGCGCACTAACTGTAGATAGATAGATAGATAGATAGGTAGGTAGGTAGATAAATGGGAGGGTGGTTGGGTAGGTTGGATAGATAGTGAATCATTAGATAGACAGACAGATAAATGGGTGGGTGAGTAGATACATGGTAAATCATTAGATAGATAGGTGAGTGGGTGAAGCGCAATACCTGTAAAAAAATATGTGGGGGATACCGGACTCCTTGTGTCAGGGCTATTTTTCAGTAGGCTCCAGCAGGAACTCAGGCCCTTATTCTAGTTCACTCTTTCTGACAAAATATTTCTTAGATGGACAAAACCATGTGCACTGCAGATGAGGCAGGTGTTACTTGTGCAGAGATAATTAGATTTGGGTGGGGTTTTACATCTGCCTCACCTGCAGTGCACATGGTTTTGTCCATCTAAGAAATATTTTGTCAGAGTGAACTAGAATAAGGGCCTCAGTTCCTGCTGGAGCCTGCTGAAAAATAGCCCTGCCTTGTGTTATAGTGCAGCTCAGCCAGCAGGGAGTTGTTATCGTTTGGGCCCCACATATTTTTTCACTGAGCACATTATCTGTAGATAGATAGATGGGTAGGTAGACAAATGGGTGGGTTGTTGGGTGGGTGTATGGATAGTGAATCATTAGATAGACAGATAAATGGGCGGTGGGTGGATAAATGGTAAATCATTAGATAGATAGATAGTTGGGTGGGTGAAGCTCAATACCTGTAAAAAAATATGTGGGTGATCCCTCACTCCTTGTGTTATAGTGCAGCTCAGCCAGCAGGGAGTTGTTATCCTTTGGGCCCCACATATTTTTTCACTGAGTGCATTAACTGTAGATAGATAGATAGATAGATGTTTAGGTAAATAAATGGGTGGGATGTTAGGTGGGTAGGTATATAGATAGTGAATCATTAGATAGACAGATAAATGCGCGGGTGGGTGGATAAATGGTAAATCATTAGATAGATAGTTGGGTGGGGGAATCTCAATACCTGTAAAAAAATATGTGGGTGATCCCTCACTCCTTGTGTTATAGTGCAGCTCAGCCAGCAGGGAGTTGTTATCCTTTGGGCCCCACATATTTTTTTCACTGAGCGCACTAACGGTAGATAGATAGATAGGTAGGTAGATAAATGGGAGGGTGGTTGGGTAGGTCGGATAGATAGTGAATCATTAGATAGACAGATAAATGGGTGGGAGAGTAGATAAATGGTAAATTATTAGATAGATAGGTGAGTGGGTGAAGCGCAATACCTATAAAAAAATATGTGGGTGATCCCTCACTCCTTGTGTTATAGTGCAGCTTAGCCAGCAGGGAGTTGTTATCCTTTGGGCCCCACATATTTTTTCACTGAGCACATTATCTGTAGATAGATAGATGGGTAGGTAGACAAATGGGTGGGTAGGTGTATAGATAGTGAATCATTAGATAGACAGATAACTGGGCGGTTGGGTGGATAAATGTTAAATCATTAGATTGATTGATAATTTGGTGGGTGGATTTCAATAACTGTAAAAGAATATGTGGGTGATACCTCACTCCTTGTGTAATAGTGCAGCTCGGCCAGCAGGGAGTTGTTATCCTTTGGCACCCACATATTTTTTCACTGAGCAAACTAAATGTGGATAGACAGATAGATAGGTAGGTAGATAAATGGGAGGGTGGTTGGGTAGGTGGATAGATAGTGAATCATTAGATAGACAGATAAATGGGTGGGTAGATATATGTTAAATCATTAGATAGATAGGTGGGTGGTAGAAGTGCAATAGCTGTAAAAATATATTTGGGTGATCCCTCACTCCTTGTGTAATAGTGCAGCTCGGCCAGCAGGGAGTTATCCTTTGGGACCCACATATTTTTTAACTGAGCGCACTTACCGTAGATAGATAGATAGATATATAGATAGATAGATAGATAGAAAGATGGATGTGTAGGCACATGGATAGTAAATCATTGGATAGACAGATAAATTGGGTGGATAGGTAGATAGATGGTAAATTATTAATTAAATAGACAAATCATAGCTAGAATAGTTCATAAAGTAGAGGCATTGATAAAAAGGTGAGGGATCCCTCTAATTTTTCTAAAGCCCCATAAACGCTACTCAAAAAGAAAAGTTATCGCTCAGAATGGCATTTTTGAGCGATCTCTTTTCTTTAAAACAAATCTGTAGTATGTATACTCAATATAGTTAATGATGTGTGCTCCCGCGCATCCTTAAAGACTACCCTCCTGCCCCTTCACCTGAACATACAGGTCATCTTTGGCCATATAGCCTATGACCCGCATGTTCAGCAGGTCACTGGGACATCATTTATTGATATCGGTAACAGATTTCTTTCAGTGTGAATAGTGAAACCACAGATATAGTTGACTATATAGATGGTGCCCCTAGACTCCCAGTGTGTACAGGGCTTTACGGTCAATGTATACTGAGAACATATTATCATGCCTATTTCCATTTTTTAGGTGAGAATTCTCCATAAAACATGTGATGAGGTCATAACAGCTGACTACTGCAAAGTGACCTGGACTGCAGAATCCTCCTCAAGTCAAAAAACAAAGATTAAGCACAGCAACAGGAGACCGAAGTCAGGTAATTAATGAAAATTAATTACTGATAATATGTTTTTGGTATACATTTGGTCTTCACAAATAGGACTTCTAGCTATGAACTCTTCTATTATTGTACTTTGTGATTACTTAGTGTACAGTTAAATAGATAGAGATAGGTAGAGATAAATAGAAAGAGTAAAAGATAAACTGATACCTTCCTCCACTGTCCGCTAAGGCAGCTTAACGGACATGGGGGTGGGAGGGAAGTCAGTAACCCACTTTTTTTCAGTCAGCAACTTTCTTCCCTTTGTAATGTTGCAGCTTGACCAGCAGGGAGGGTGGGATCCTTAACTGGGTAGGTAGGTAGATGGTAAATCATGAAATAGAAAATGGCTAGGTGGTTGAAGTGCAATATCTGTAAAAGATATGTGGGTGATCCCTCACTCCTTGTGTAAAAGTACAGCTCGGCCAGCAGGGAATTGTTATCCTTTGGGACCCCTTTTTTTTTACTGAGCACATTAACTGTAGATAGATAGATAGATAGATAGATAGATATATGGATAGATAGATAGATAGATGTTTAGGTAAATAAATGGGTGGGATGTTGGGTGGGTAGGTGTATAGATAGTGAATCATTAGATAGACAGATAAATGGGTGGGTGGGTAGATAAAAGGTAAATTATTAGATAGATAGGTGGGTGGGTGAAGCTCAATACCTGTAAAAAAATATGTGGGTGATCCCTCACTTCTTGTGTTATAGTGCAGCTCAGCCAGCAGGGAGTTGTTATCCTTTGGGCCCCTCATATTTTTTCACTGAGCGTATTAACTGTAGATAGATAAATAGATATATGGATAGATAGATGGTTAGGTAGATAAATGGGTGGGATGTTGGGTGGGTAGGTGTACAGCTAGTGAATCATTAGATAGACAGATAAATGGGCGGGTGGGTGGATAAATGGTAAATCATTAGATAGATAGTTGGGTGGGTGAATCTCAATACCTGTAAAAAAATATGTGGGTGATCCCTCACTCCTTGTGTTATAGTGCAGCTCAGCCAGCAGGGAGTTGTTATCCTTTGGGCCCCACATATTTTTTCACTGAGCGCACTAACTGTAGATAGATAGATGTTTAGGTAAATAAATGGGAGGGTGGTTGGGTAGGTTGGATAGCTAGTGAATCATTAGACAGACAGACAGATAAATGGGCGGGTGGGTGGATAAATGGTAAATCATTAGATAGATAGGTGAGTGGGTGAAGCGCAATACCTGTAAAAACATATGTGGGTGATCCCTCACTCCTTGTGTTATAGTGCAGCTCAGCCAGCAGGGAGTTGTTATCCTTTGGGCCCCACATATTTTTTCACTGAGCATATTATCTGTAGATAGATAGATGGGTAGGTAGACAAATGGGTGGGTTGTTGGGTGGGTAGGTGTATAGATAGTGAATCATTAGATAGACAGATAAATGGGCGGGTGGGTGGATAAATGGTAAATCATTAGATAGATAGTTGGGTGGGTGAATCTCAATACCTGTAAAAAAATATGTGGGTGATCCCTCACTCCTTGTGTTATAGTGCAGCTCAGCCAGCAGGGAGTTGTTATCCTTTGGGCCCCACATATTTTTTCACTGAGCGCACTAACTGTAGATAGATAGATGTTTAGGTAAATAAATGGGAGGGTGGTTGGGTAGGTTGGATAGCTAGTGAATCATTAGACAGACAGACAGATAAATGGGCGGGTGGGTGGATAAATGGTAAATCATTAGATAGATAGGTGAGTGGGTGAAGCGCAATACCTGTAAAAACATATGTGGGGGATCCCTCACTCCTTGTGTTATAGTGCAGCTCAGCCAGCAGGGAGTTGTTATCCTTTGGGCCCCACATATTTTTTCACTGAGCATATTATCTGTAGATAGATAGATGGGTAGGTAGACAAATGGGTGGGATGTTGGGTGGGTAGGTGTATAGCTAGTGAATCATTAGATAGACAGATAAATGGGCGGGTGGGTGGATAAATGGTAAATCATTAGATAGATAGATAGTTGGGTGGGTGAATCTCAATACCTGTAAAAAAAATATGTAGGTGATCCCTCACTCCTTGTGTTATAGTGCAGCTCAGCCAGCAGGGAGTTGTTATCCTTTGGGCCCCACATATTTTTTCACTGAGCGCACTAACTGTAGATAGATAGATAGGTAGGTAGATAAATGGGAGGGTTGTTGGGTAGGTTGGATAGATAGTGAATCATTAGATAGACAGACAGATAAATGGGTGGGTGAGTAGATACATGGTAAATCATTAGATAGATAGGTGAGTGGGTGAAGCGCAATACCTGTAAAAAAATATGTGGGGGATCCCGCACTCCTTGTGTTATAGTGCAGCTCAGCCAGCAGGGAGTTGTTATCGTTTGGGCCCCACATATTTTTTCACTGAGCACATTATCTGTAGATAGATAGATGGGTAGTTAGACAAATGGGTGGGTTGTTGGGTGGGTAGGTGTATAGCTAGTGAATCATTAGATAAACAGATAAATGGGCGGGTGGGTGGATAAATGGTAAATCATTATATAGATAGTTGGGTGGGTGAATCTCAATACCTGTAAAAAAATATGTGGGTGATCCCTCACTCCTTGTGTTATAGTGCAGCTCAGCCAGCAGGGAGTTGTTATCCTTTGGGCCTCACATATTTTTTCACTGAGCGCATTAACTGTAGACAGATAAATAGATATATGGATAGATAGATAGATGGTTAGGTAGATAAATGGGTTGGATGTTGGGTGGGTAGGTCGGATAGATAGTGAATCATTAGATAGACAGACAAATGGGTGGGTGAGTAGATAAATGGTAAATCATTAGATAGATAGGTGAGTGGGTGAAGCGCAATACCTTTAAAAAAATATGTGGGTGATCCCTCACTCCTTGTGTTATTGTGCAGCTTAGCCAGCAGGGAGTTGTTATCCTTTGGGCCCTACATATTTTTTCACTGAGCACATTATCTGTAGATAGATAGATGGGTAGGTAGACAAATGGGTGGGTTGTTGGGTGGGTAGGTGTATAGATAGTGAATCATTAGATAGACAGATAAATGGGAGGGTGGGTGGATAAATGGTAAATCATTAGATAGATAGTTGGGTGGGTGAATCTCAATACCTGTAAAAAAATATGTGGGTGATCCCTCACTCCTTGTGTTATAGTGCAGCTCAGCCAGCAGGGAGTTGTTATCCTTTGGGCCCCTCATATTTTTTCACTGAGCGCATTAACTGTAGATAGATAAATAGATATATGGATAGATAGATGGTTAGGTAGATAAATGGGTGGGATGTTGGGTGGGTAGGTGTATAGCTAGTGAATCATTAGATAGACAGATGAATGGGCGGGTATGTGGATAAATGGTAAATCATTAGATAGATAGTTGGGTGGGTGAATCTCAATACCTGTAAATAAATATGTGGGTGATCCCTCACTCCTTGTGTTCTAGTGCTGCTCAGCCAGCAGGGAGTTGTTATCCTTTGGGCCCCACATATTTTTTCACTGAGCGCATTAACTGTAGATAGATAGATGGAGAGATAGATATATGAATAGATAGTTAGATGGTTAGGTAGATAAATGGGTGGGATGTTGGGTATGTAGGTGTATAGCTAGTGAATCATTAGATAGACAGATAAATGGGCGGGTGGGTGGATAAATGGTAAATCATTAGATAGATAGTTGGGTGGGTGAATCTCAATACCTGTAAAAAAAATATGTGGGTGATCCCTCACTCCTTGTGTTATAGTGCAGCTCAGCCAGCAGGGAGTTGTTATCCTTTGGGCCCCACATATTTTTTCACTGAGCGCACTAACTGTAGATAGATAGATAGATAGATAGGTAGGTAGGTAGATAAATGGGAGGGTGGTTGGGTAGGTTGGATAGATAGTGAATCATTAGATAGACAGACAGATAAATGGGTGGGTGAGTAGATACATGGTAAATCATTAGATAGATAGGTGAGTGGGTGAAGCGCAATACCTGTAAAAAAATATGTGGGGGATACCGGACTCCTTGTGTCAGGGCTATTTTTCAGTAGGCTCCAGCAGGAACTCAGGCCCTTATTCTAGTTCACTCTTTCTGACAAAATATTTCTTAGATGGACAAAACCATGTGCACTGCAGATGAGGCAGGTGTTACTTGTGCAGAGATAATTAGATTTGGGTGGGGTTTTACATCTGCCTCACCTGCAGTGCACATGGTTTTGTCCATCTAAGAAATATTTTGTCAGAGTGAACTAGAATAAGGGCCTCAGTTCCTGCTGGAGCCTGCTGAAAAATAGCCCTGCCTTGTGTTATAGTGCAGCTCAGCCAGCAGGGAGTTGTTATCGTTTGGGCCCCACATATTTTTTCACTGAGCACATTATCTGTAGATAGATAGATGGGTAGGTAGACAAATGGGTGGGTTGTTGGGTGGGTGTATGGATAGTGAATCATTAGATAGACAGATAAATGGGCGGTGGGTGGATAAATGGTAAATCATTAGATAGATAGATAGTTGGGTGGGTGAAGCTCAATACCTGTAAAAAAATATGTGGGTGATCCCTCACTCCTTGTGTTATAGTGCAGCTCAGCCAGCAGGGAGTTGTTATCCTTTGGGCCCCACATATTTTTTCACTGAGTGCATTAACTGTAGATAGATAGATAGATAGATGTTTAGGTAAATAAATGGGTGGGATGTTAGGTGGGTAGGTATATAGATAGTGAATCATTAGATAGACAGATAAATGCGCGGGTGGGTGGATAAATGGTAAATCATTAGATAGATAGTTGGGTGGGGGAATCTCAATACCTGTAAAAAAATATGTGGGTGATCCCTCACTCCTTGTGTTATAGTGCAGCTCAGCCAGCAGGGAGTTGTTATCCTTTGGGCCCCACATATTTTTTTCACTGAGCGCACTAACGGTAGATAGATAGATAGGTAGGTAGATAAATGGGAGGGTGGTTGGGTAGGTCGGATAGATAGTGAATCATTAGATAGACAGATAAATGGGTGGGAGAGTAGATAAATGGTAAATTATTAGATAGATAGGTGAGTGGGTGAAGCGCAATACCTATAAAAAAATATGTGGGTGATCCCTCACTCCTTGTGTTATAGTGCAGCTTAGCCAGCAGGGAGTTGTTATCCTTTGGGCCCCACATATTTTTTCACTGAGCACATTATCTGTAGATAGATAGATGGGTAGGTAGACAAATGGGTGGGTAGGTGTATAGATAGTGAATCATTAGATAGACAGATAACTGGGCGGTTGGGTGGATAAATGTTAAATCATTAGATTGATTGATAATTTGGTGGGTGGATTTCAATAACTGTAAAAGAATATGTGGGTGATACCTCACTCCTTGTGTAATAGTGCAGCTCGGCCAGCAGGGAGTTGTTATCCTTTGGCACCCACATATTTTTTCACTGAGCAAACTAAATGTGGATAGACAGATAGATAGGTAGGTAGATAAATGGGAGGGTGGTTGGGTAGGTGGATAGATAGTGAATCATTAGATAGACAGATAAATGGGTGGGTAGATATATGTTAAATCATTAGATAGATAGGTGGGTGGTAGAAGTGCAATAGCTGTAAAAATATATTTGGGTGATCCCTCACTCCTTGTGTAATAGTGCAGCTCGGCCAGCAGGGAGTTATCCTTTGGGACCCACATATTTTTTAACTGAGCGCACTTACCGTAGATAGATAGATAGATATATAGATAGATAGATAGATAGAAAGATGGATGTGTAGGCACATGGATAGTAAATCATTGGATAGACAGATAAATTGGGTGGATAGGTAGATAGATGGTAAATTATTAATTAAATAGACAAATCATAGCTAGAATAGTTCATAAAGTAGAGGCATTGATAAAAAGGTGAGGGATCCCTCTAATTTTTCTAAAGCCCCATAAACGCTACTCAAAAAGAAAAGTTATCGCTCAGAATGGCATTTTTGAGCGATCTCTTTTCTTTAAAACAAATCTGTAGTATGTATACTCAATATAGTTAATGATGTGTGCTCCCGCGCATCCTTAAAGACTACCCTCCTGCCCCTTCACCTGAACATACAGGTCATCTTTGGCCATATAGCCTATGACCCGCATGTTCAGCAGGTCACTGGGACATCATTTATTGATATCGGTAACAGATTTCTTTCAGTGTGAATAGTGAAACCACAGATATAGTTGACTATATAGATGGTGCCCCTAGACTCCCAGTGTGTACAGGGCTTTACGGTCAATGTATACTGAGAACATATTATCATGCCTATTTCCATTTTTTAGGTGAGAATTCTCCATAAAACATGTGATGAGGTCATAACAGCTGACTACTGCAAAGTGACCTGGACTGCAGAATCCTCCTCAAGTCAAAAAACAAAGATTAAGCACAGCAACAGGAGACCGAAGTCAGGTAATTAATGAAAATTAATTACTGATAATATGTTTTTGGTATACATTTGGTCTTCACAAATAGGACTTCTAGCTATGAACTCTTCTATTATTGTACTTTGTGATTACTTAGTGTACAGTTAAATAGATAGAGATAGGTAGAGATAAATAGAAAGAGTAAAAGATAAACTGATACCTTCCTCCACTGTCCGCTAAGGCAGCTTAACGGACATGGGGGTGGGAGGGAAGTCAGTAACCCACTTTTTTTCAGTCAGCAACTTTCTTCCCTTTGTAATGTTGCAGCTTGACCAGCAGGGAGGGTGGGATCCTTAACTGGGTAGGTAGGTAGATGGTAAATCATGAAATAGAAAATGGCTAGGTGGTTGAAGTGCAATATCTGTAAAAGATATGTGGGTGATCCCTCACTCCTTGTGTAAAAGTACAGCTCGGCCAGCAGGGAATTGTTATCCTTTGGGACCCCTTTTTTTTTACTGAGCACATTAACTGTAGATAGATAGATAGATAGATAGATAGATATATGGATAGATAGATAGATAGATGTTTAGGTAAATAAATGGGTGGGATGTTGGGTGGGTAGGTGTATAGATAGTGAATCATTAGATAGACAGATAAATGGGTGGGTGGGTAGATAAAAGGTAAATTATTAGATAGATAGGTGGGTGGGTGAAGCTCAATACCTGTAAAAAAATATGTGGGTGATCCCTCACTTCTTGTGTTATAGTGCAGCTCAGCCAGCAGGGAGTTGTTATCCTTTGGGCCCCTCATATTTTTTCACTGAGCGTATTAACTGTAGATAGATAAATAGATATATGGATAGATAGATGGTTAGGTAGATAAATGGGTGGGATGTTGGGTGGGTAGGTGTACAGCTAGTGAATCATTAGATAGACAGATAAATGGGCGGGTGGGTGGATAAATGGTAAATCATTAGATAGATAGTTGGGTGGGTGAATCTCAATACCTGTAAAAAAATATGTGGGTGATCCCTCACTCCTTGTGTTATAGTGCAGCTCAGCCAGCAGGGAGTTGTTATCCTTTGGGCCCCACATATTTTTTCACTGAGCGCACTAACTGTAGATAGATAGATGTTTAGGTAAATAAATGGGAGGGTGGTTGGGTAGGTTGGATAGCTAGTGAATCATTAGACAGACAGACAGATAAATGGGCGGGTGGGTGGATAAATGGTAAATCATTAGATAGATAGGTGAGTGGGTGAAGCGCAATACCTGTAAAAACATATGTGGGTGATCCCTCACTCCTTGTGTTATAGTGCAGCTCAGCCAGCAGGGAGTTGTTATCCTTTGGGCCCCACATATTTTTTCACTGAGCATATTATCTGTAGATAGATAGATGGGTAGGTAGACAAATGGGTGGGTTGTTGGGTGGGTAGGTGTATAGATAGTGAATCATTAGATAGACAGATAAATGGGCGGGTGGGTGGATAAATGGTAAATCATTAGATAGATAGTTGGGTGGGTGAATCTCAATACCTGTAAAAAAATATGTGGGTGATCCCTCACTCCTTGTGTTATAGTGCAGCTCAGCCAGCAGGGAGTTGTTATCCTTTGGGCCCCACATATTTTTTCACTGAGCGCACTAACTGTAGATAGATAGATGTTTAGGTAAATAAATGGGAGGGTGGTTGGGTAGGTTGGATAGCTAGTGAATCATTAGACAGACAGACAGATAAATGGGCGGGTGGGTGGATAAATGGTAAATCATTAGATAGATAGGTGAGTGGGTGAAGCGCAATACCTGTAAAAACATATGTGGGGGATCCCTCACTCCTTGTGTTATAGTGCAGCTCAGCCAGCAGGGAGTTGTTATCCTTTGGGCCCCACATATTTTTTCACTGAGCATATTATCTGTAGATAGATAGATGGGTAGGTAGACAAATGGGTGGGATGTTGGGTGGGTAGGTGTATAGCTAGTGAATCATTAGATAGACAGATAAATGGGCGGGTGGGTGGATAAATGGTAAATCATTAGATAGATAGATAGTTGGGTGGGTGAATCTCAATACCTGTAAAAAAAATATGTAGGTGATCCCTCACTCCTTGTGTTATAGTGCAGCTCAGCCAGCAGGGAGTTGTTATCCTTTGGGCCCCACATATTTTTTCACTGAGCGCACTAACTGTAGATAGATAGATAGGTAGGTAGATAAATGGGAGGGTTGTTGGGTAGGTTGGATAGATAGTGAATCATTAGATAGACAGACAGATAAATGGGTGGGTGAGTAGATACATGGTAAATCATTAGATAGATAGGTGAGTGGGTGAAGCGCAATACCTGTAAAAAAATATGTGGGGGATCCCGCACTCCTTGTGTTATAGTGCAGCTCAGCCAGCAGGGAGTTGTTATCGTTTGGGCCCCACATATTTTTTCACTGAGCACATTATCTGTAGATAGATAGATGGGTAGTTAGACAAATGGGTGGGTTGTTGGGTGGGTAGGTGTATAGATAGTGAATCATTAGATAGACAGATAAATGGGCGGTGGGTGGATAAATGGTAAATCATTAGATAGATAGATAGTTGGGTGGGTGAAGCTCAATACCTGTAAAAAAATATGTGGGTGATCCCTCACTCCTTGTGTTATAGTGCAGCTCAGCCAGCAGGGAGTTGTTATCCTTTGGGCCCCACATATTTTTTCACTGAGCGCACTAACTGTAGATAGATAGATAGGTAGGTAGATAAATGGGAGGGTTGTTGGGTAGGTTGGATAGATAGTGAATCATTAGATAGACAGACAGATAAATGGGTGGGTGAGTAGATACATGGTAAATCATTAGATAGATAGGTGAGTGGGTGAAGCGCAATACCTGTAAAAAAATATGTGGGGGATCCCGCACTCCTTGTGTTATAGTGCAGCTCAGCCAGCAGGGAGTTGTTATCGTTTGGGCCCCACATATTTTTTCACTGAGCACATTATCTGTAGATAGATAGATGGGTAGTTAGACAAATGGGTGGGTTGTTGGGTGGGTAGGTGTATAGATAGTGAATCATTAGATAGACAGATAAATGGGCGGTGGGTGGATAAATGGTAAATCATTAGATAGATAGATAGTTGGGTGGGTGAAGCTCAATACCTGTAAAAAAATATGTGGGTGATCCCTCACTCCTTGTGTTATAGTGCAGCTCAGCCAGCAGGGAGTTGTTATCCTTTGGGCCCCACATATTTTTTCACTGAGCGCACTAACTGTAGATAGATAGATAGGTAGGTAGATAAATGGGAGGGTTGTTGGGTAGGTTGGATAGATAGTGAATCATTAGATAGACAGACAGATAAATGGGTGGGTGAGTAGATACATGGTAAATCATTAGATAGATAGGTGAGTGGGTGAAGCGCAATACCTGTAAAAAAATATGTGGGGGATCCCGCACTCCTTGTGTTATAGTGCAGCTCAGCCAGCAGGGAGTTGTTATCGTTTGGGCCCCACATATTTTTTCACTGAGAATTTTATTATGTAGATAGATAGATAGGTAGGTAGACAAATGGGTGGGTTGTTGGGTGGGTAGGTGTATAGATAGTGAATCATTAGATAGACAGATAAATGGGCGGTGGGTGGATAAATGGTAAATCATTAGATAGATAGATAGTTGGGTGGGTGAAGCTCAATACCTGTAAAAAAATATGTAGGTGATCCCTCACTCCTTGTGTTATAGTGCAGCTCAGCCAGCAGGGAGTTGTTATCCTTTGGGCCCCACATATTTTTTCACTGAGTGCATTAACTGTAGATAGATAGATAGATAGATGTTAAGGTAAATAAATGGGTGGGATGTTGGGTGGGTAGGTGTATAGATAGTGAATCATTAGATAGACAGATAAATGGGCGGGTGGGTGGATAAATGGTAAATCATTAGATAGATAGTTGGGTGGGTGAATCTCAATACCTGTAAAAAAAATATGTGGGTGATCCCTCACTCCTTGTGTTATAGTGCAGCTCAGCCAGCAGGGAGTTGTTATCCTTTGGGCCCCACATATTTTTTCACTGAGCGCACTAACTGTAGATAGATAGATAGATAGGTAGGTAGGTAGATAAATGGGAGGGTGGTTGGGTAGGTTGGATAGATAGTGAATCATTAGATAGACAGACAGATAAATGGGTGGGTGAGTAGATACATGGTAAATCATTAGATAGATAGGTGAGTGGGTGAAGCGCAATACCTGTAAAAAAATATGTGGGGGATACCGGACTCCTTGTGTCAGGGCTATTTTTCAGTAGGCTCCAGCAGGAACTCAGGCCCTTATTCTAGTTCACTCTTTCTGACAAAATATTTCTTAGATGGACAAAACCATGTGCACTGCAGATGAGGCAGGTGTTACTTGTGCAGAGATAATTAGATTTGGGTGGGGTTTTACATCTGCCTCACCTGCAGTGCACATGGTTTTGTCCATCTAAGAAATATTTTGTCAGAGTGAACTAGAATAAGGGCCTCAGTTCCTGCTGGAGCCTGCTGAAAAATAGCCCTGCCTTGTGTTATAGTGCAGCTCAGCCAGCAGGGAGTTGTTATCGTTTGGGCCCCACATATTTTTTCACTGAGCACATTATCTGTAGATAGATAGATGGGTAGGTAGACAAATGGGTGGGTTGTTGGGTGGGTGTATGGATAGTGAATCATTAGATAGACAGATAAATGGGCGGTGGGTGGATAAATGGTAAATCATTAGATAGATAGATAGTTGGGTGGGTGAAGCTCAATACCTGTAAAAAAATATGTGGGTGATCCCTCACTCCTTGTGTTATAGTGCAGCTCAGCCAGCAGGGAGTTGTTATCCTTTGGGCCCCACATATTTTTTCACTGAGTGCATTAACTGTAGATAGATAGATAGATAGATGTTTAGGTAAATAAATGGGTGGGATGTTAGGTGGGTAGGTATATAGATAGTGAATCATTAGATAGACAGATAAATGCGCGGGTGGGTGGATAAATGGTAAATCATTAGATAGATAGTTGGGTGGGGGAATCTCAATACCTGTAAAAAAATATGTGGGTGATCCCTCACTCCTTGTGTTATAGTGCAGCTCAGCCAGCAGGGAGTTGTTATCCTTTGGGCCCCACATATTTTTTTCACTGAGCGCACTAACGGTAGATAGATAGATAGGTAGGTAGATAAATGGGAGGGTGGTTGGGTAGGTCGGATAGATAGTGAATCATTAGATAGACAGATAAATGGGTGGGAGAGTAGATAAATGGTAAATTATTAGATAGATAGGTGAGTGGGTGAAGCGCAATACCTATAAAAAAATATGTGGGTGATCCCTCACTCCTTGTGTTATAGTGCAGCTTAGCCAGCAGGGAGTTGTTATCCTTTGGGCCCCACATATTTTTTCACTGAGCACATTATCTGTAGATAGATAGATGGGTAGGTAGACAAATGGGTGGGTAGGTGTATAGATAGTGAATCATTAGATAGACAGATAACTGGGCGGTTGGGTGGATAAATGTTAAATCATTAGATTGATTGATAATTTGGTGGGTGGATTTCAATAACTGTAAAAGAATATGTGGGTGATACCTCACTCCTTGTGTAATAGTGCAGCTCGGCCAGCAGGGAGTTGTTATCCTTTGGCACCCACATATTTTTTCACTGAGCAAACTAAATGTGGATAGACAGATAGATAGGTAGTTAGATAAATGGGAGGGTGGTTGGGTAGGTGGATAGATAGTGAATCATTAGATAGACAGATAAATGGGTGGGTAGATATATGTTAAATCATTAGATAGATAGGTGGGTGGTAGAAGTGCAATAGCTGTAAAAATATATTTGGGTGATCCCTCACTCCTTGTGTAATAGTGCAGCTCGGCCAGCAGGGAGTTATCCTTTGGGACCCACATATTTTTTAACTGAGCGCACTAACCGTAGATAGATAGATAGATAGATAGATAGATAGAAAGATGGATGTGTAGGCACATGGATAGTAAATCATTGGATAGACAGTTAAATTGGGTGGATAGGTAGATAGATGGTAAATTATTAATTAAATAGACAAATCATAGCTAGAATAGTTCATAAAGTAGAGGCATGGATAAAAAGGTGAGGGATCCCTCTAATTTTTCTAAAGCCCCATAAACGCTACTCAAAAAGAAAAGTTATCGCTCAGAATGGCATTTTTGAGCGATCTCTTTTCTTTAAAACAAATCTGTAGTATGTATACTCAATATAGTTAATGATGTGTGCTCCCGCGCATCCTTAAAGACCACCCTCCTGCCCCTTCACCTGAACATACAGGTCATCTTTGGCCATATAGCCTATGACCCGCATGTTCAGCAGGTCACTGGGACATCATTGAATGATATCGGTAACAGATTTCTTTCAGTGTGAATAGTGAAACCACAGATATAGTTGACTATATAGATGGTGCCCCTAGACTCCCAGTGTGTACAGGGCTTTACGGTCAATGTATACTGAGAACATATTATCATGCCTATTTCCATTTTTTAGGTGAGAATTCTCCATAAAACATGTGATGAGGTCATAACAGCTGACTACTGCAAAGTGACCTGGACTGCAGAATCCTCCTCAAGTCAAAAAACAAAGATTAAGCACAGCAACAGGAGACCGAAGTCAGGTAATTAATGAAAATTAATTACTGATAATATGTTTTTGGTATACATTTGGTCTTCACAAATAGGACTTCTAGCTATGAACTCTTCTATTATTGTACTTTGTGATTACTTAGTGTACAGTTAAATAGATAGAGATAGGTAGAGATAAATAGAAAGAGTAAAAGATAAACTGATACCTTCCTCCACTGTCCGCTAAGGCAGCTTAACGGACATGGGGGTGGGAGGGAAGTCAGTAACCCACTTTTTTTCAGTCAGCAACTTTCTTCCCTTTGTAATGTTGCAGCTTGACCAGCAGGGAGGGTGGGATCCTTAACTGGGTAGGTAGGTAGATGGTAAATCATGAAATAGAAAATGGCTAGGTGGTCGAAGTGCAATATCTGTAAAAGATATGTGGGTGATCCCTCACTCCTTGTGTAAAAGTACAGCTCGGCCAGCAGGGAATTGTTATCCTTTGGGACCCCTTTTTTTTTACTGAGCACATTAACTGTAGATAGATAGATAGATAGATAGATAGATATATGGATAGATAGATAGATGTTTAGGTAAATAAATGGGTGGGATGTTGGGTGGGTAGGTGTATAGATAGTGAATCATTAGATAGACAGATAAATGGGTGGGTGGGTAGATAAAAGGTAAATTATTAGATAGATAGGTGGGTGGGTGAAGCTCAATACCTGTAAAAAAATATGTGGGTGATCCCTCACTTCTTGTGTTATAGTGCAGCTCAGCCAGCAGGGAGTTGTTATCCTTTGGGCCCCTCATATTTTTTCACTGAGCGTATTAACTGTAGATAGATAAATAGATATATGGATAGATAGATGGTTAGGTAGATAAATGGGTGGGATGTTGGGTGGGTAGGTGTACAGCTAGTGAATCATTAGATAGACAGATAAATGGGCGGGTGGGTGGATAAATGGTAAATCATTAGATAGATAGTTGGGTGGGTGAATCTCAATACCTGTAAAAAAATATGTGGGTGATCCCTCACTCCTTGTGTTATAGTGCAGCTCAGCCAGCAGGGAGTTGTTATCCTTTGGGCCCCACATATTTTTTCACTGAGCACACTAACTGTAGATAGATAGATGTTTAGGTAAATAAATGGGAGGGTGGTTGGGTAGGTTGGATAGCTAGTGAATCATTAGACAGACAGACAGATAAATGGGCGGGTGGGTGGATAAATGGTAAATCATTAGATAGATAGGTGAGTGGGTGAAGCGCAATACCTGTAAAAACATATGTGGGTGATCCCTCACTCCTTGTGTTATAGTGCAGCTCAGCCAGCAGGGAGTTGTTATCCTTTGGGCCCCACATATTTTTTCACTGAGCATATTATCTGTAGATAGATAGATGGGTAGGTAGACAAATGGGTGGGTTGTTGGGTGGGTAGGTGTATAGATAGTGAATCATTAGATAGACAGATAAATGGGCGGGTGGGTGGATAAATGGTAAATCATTAGATAGATAGTTGGGTGGGTGAATCTCAATACCTGTAAAAAAATATGTGGGTGATCCCTCACTCCTTGTGTTATAGTACAGCTCAGCCAGCAGGGAGTTGTTATCCTTTGGGCCCCACATATTTTTTCACTGAGCGCACTAACTGTAGATAGATAGATGTTTAGGTAAATAAATGGGAGGGTGGTTGGGTAGGTTGGATAGCTAGTGAATCATTAGACAGACAGACAGATAAATGGGCGGGTGGGTGGATAAATGGTAAATCATTAGATAGATAGGTGAGTGGGTGAAGCGCAATACCTGTAAAAACATATGTGGGGGATCCCTCACTCCTTGTGTTATAGTGCAGCTCAGCCAGCAGGGAGTTGTTATCCTTTGGGCCCCACATATTTTTTCACTGAGCATATTATCTGTAGATAGATAGATGGGTAGGTAGACAAATGGGTGGGATGTTGGGTGGGTAGGTGTATAGCTAGTGAATCATTAGATAGACAGATAAATGGGCGGGTGGGTGGATAAATGGTAAATCATTAGATAGATAGATAGTTGGGTGGGTGAATCTCAATACCTGTAAAAAAAATATGTAGGTGATCCCTCACTCCTTGTGTTATAGTGCAGCTCAGCCAGCAGGGAGTTGTTATCCTTTGGGCCCCACATATTTTTTCACTGAGCGCACTAACTGTAGATAGATAGATAGGTAGGTAGATAAATGGGAGGGTTGTTGGGTAGGTTGGATAGATAGTGAATCATTAGATAGACAGACAGATAAATGGGTGGGTGAGTAGATACATGGTAAATCATTAGATAGATAGGTGAGTGGGTGAAGCGCAATACCTGTAAAAAAATATGTGGGGGATCCCGCACTCCTTGTATTATAGTGCAGCTCAGCCAGCAGGGAGTTGTTATCGTTTGGGCCCCACATATTTTTTCACTGAGCACATTATCTGTAGATAGATAGATGGGTAGGTAGACAAATGGGTGGGTTGTTGGGTGGGTAGGTGTATAGATAGTGAATCATTAGATAGACAGATAAATGGGCGGTGGGTGGATAAATGGTAAATCATTAGATAGATAGATAGTTGGGTGGGTGAAGCTCAATACCTGTAAAAAAATATGTGGGTGATCCCTCACTCCTTGTGTTATAGTGCAGCTCAGCCAGCAGGGAGTTGTTATCCTTTGGGCCCCACATATTTTTTCACTGAGCGCACTAACTGTAGATAGATAGATAGGTAGGTAGATAAATGGGAGGGTTGTTGGGTAGGTAGGATAGATAGTGAATCATTAGATAGACAGACAGATAAATGGGTGGGTGAGTAGATACATGGTAAATCATTAGATAGATAGGTGAGTGGGTGAAGCGCAATACCTGTAAAAAAATATGTGGGGGATCCCGCACTCCTTGTGTTATAGTGCAGCTCAGCCAGCAGGGAGTTGTTATCGTTTGGGCCCCACATATTTTTTCACTGAGCACATTATCTGTAGATAGATAGATGGGTAGGTAGACAAATGGGTGGGTTGTTGGGTGGGTAGGTGTATAGATAGTGAATCATTAGATAGACAGATAAATGGGCGGTGGGTGGATAAATGGTAAATCATTAGATAGATAGATAGTTGGGTGGGTGAAGCTCAATACCTGTAAAAAAATATGTAGGTGATCCCTCACTCCTTGTGTTATAGTGCAGCTCAGCCAGCAGGGAGTTGTTATCCTTTGGGCCCCACATATTTTTTCACTGAGTGCATTAACTGTAGATAGATAGATAGATAGATGTTAAGGTAAATAAATGGGTGGGATGTTGGGTGGGTAGGTGTATAGATAGTGAATCATTAGATAGACAGATAAATGGGCGGGTGGGTGGATAAATGGTAAATCATTAGATAGATAGTTGGGTGGGGGAATCTCAATACCTGTAAAAAAATATGTGGGTGATCCCTCACTCCTTGTGTTATAGTGCAGCTCAGCCAGCAGGGAGTTGTTATCCTTTGGGCCCCACATATTTTTTTCACTGAGCGCACTAAGGGTAGGTAGATAGATAGGTAGGTAGATAAATGGGAGGGTGGTTGGGTAGGTCGGATAGATAGTGAATCATTAGATAGACAGATAAATGGGTGGGTGAGTAGATAAATGGTAAATTATTAGATAGATAGGTGAGTGGGTGAAGCGCAATACCTGTAAAAAAAAATATGTGGGTGATCCCTCACTCCTTGTGTTATAGTGCAGCTTAGCCAGCAGGGAGTTGTTATCCTTTGGGCCCCACATATTTTTTCACTGAGCACATTATCTGTAGATAGATAGATGGGTAGGTAGACAAATGGGTGGGTAGGTGTATAGATAGTGAATCATTAAATAGACAGATAACTGGGCGGTTGGGTGGATAAATGTTAAATCATTAGATTGATTGATAGTTTGGTGGGTGGATTTCAATAACTGTAAAAGAATATGTGGGTGATACCTCACTCCTTGTGTAATAGTGCAGCTCGGCCAGCAGGGAGTTGTTATCCTTTGGCACCCACATATTTTTTCACTGAGCAAAGTAAATGTGGATAGACAGATAGATAGGTAGGTAGATAAATGGGAGGGTGGTTGGGTAGGTGGATAGATAGTGAATCATTAGATAGACAGATAAATGGGTGGGTAGATATATGTTAAATCGTTAGATAGATAGGTGGGTGGTAGAAGTGCAATAGCTGTAAAAATATATTTGGGTGATCCCTCACTCCTTGTGTAATAGTGCAGCTCGGCCAGCAGGGAGTTATCCTTTGGGACCCACATATTTTTTAACTGAGCGCACTAACCGTAGATAGATAGTTAGATAGATAGATGGATGTGTAGGCACATTGATAGTAAATCATTGGATAGACAGATAAATTGGGTGGATAGGTAGATAGATGGTAAATTATTAATTAAATAGACAAATCATAGCTAGAATAGTTCATAAAGTAGAGGCATGGATAAAAAGGTGAGGGATCCCTCTAATTTTTCTAAAGCCCCATAAACGCTACTCAAAAAGAAAAGTTATCGCTCAGAATGGCATTTTTGAGCGATCTCTTTTCTTTAAAACAAATCTGTAGTATGTATACTCAATATAGTTAATGATGTGTGCTCCCGCGCATCCTTAAAGACCACCCTCCTGCCCCTTCACCTGAACATACAGGTCATCTTTGGCCATATAGCCTATGACCCGCATGTTCAGCAGGTCACTGGGACATCATTGAATGATATCGGTAACAGATTTCTTTCAGTGTGAATAGTGAAACCACAGATATAGTTGACTATATAGATGGTGCCCCTAGACTCCCAGTGTGTACAGGGCTTTACGGTCAATGTATACTGAGAACATATTATCATGCCTATTTCCATTTTTTAGGTGAGAATTCTCCATAAAACATGTGATGAGGTCATAACAGCTGACTACTGCAAAGTGACCTGGACTGCAGAATCCTCCTCAAGTCAAAAAACAAAGATTAAGCACAGCAACAGGAGACCGAAGTCAGGTAATTAATGAAAATTAATTACTGATAATATGTTTTTGGTATACATTTGGTCTTCACAAATAGGACTTCTAGCTATGAACTCTTCTATTATTGTACTTTGTGATTACTTAGTGTACAGTTAAATAGATAGAGATAGGTAGAGATAAATAGAAAGAGTAAAAGATAAACTGATACCTTCCTCCACTGTCCGCTAAGGCAGCTTAACGGACATGGGGGTGGGAGGGAAGTCAGTAACCCACTTTTTTTCAGTCAGCAACTTTCTTCCCTTTGTAATGTTGCAGCTTGACCAGCAGGGAGGGTGGGATCCTTAACTGGGTAGGTAGGTAGATGGTAAATCATGAAATAGAAAATGGCTAGGTGGTTGAAGTGCAATATCTGTAAAAGATATGTGGGTGATCCCTCACTCCTTGTGTAAAAGTACAGCTCGGCCAGCAGGGAATTGTTATCCTTTGGGACCCCTTTTTTTTTACTGAGCACATTAACTGTAGATAGATAGATAGATAGATATATGGATAGATAGATAGATGTTTAGGTAAATAAATGGGTGGGATGTTGGGTGGGTAGGTGTATAGATAGTGAATCATTAGATAGACAGATAAATGGGTGGGTGGGTAGATAAAAGGTAAATTATTAGATAGATAGGTGGGTGGGTGAAGCTCAATACCTGTAAAAAAATATGTGGGTGATCCCTCACTTCTTGTGTTATAGTGCAGCTCAGCCAGCAGGGAGTTGTTATCCTTTGGGCCCCTCATATTTTTTCACTGAGCGTATTAACTGTAGATAGATAAATAGATATATGGATAGATAGATGGTTAGGTAGATAAATGGGTGGGATGTTGGGTGGGTAGGTGTACAGCTAGTGAATCATTAGATAGACAGATAAATGGGCGGGTGGGTGGATAAATGGTAAATCATTAGATAGATAGTTGGGTGGGTGAATCTCAATACCTGTAAAAAAATATGTGGGTGATCCCTCACTCCTTGTGTTATAGTGCAGCTCAGCCAGCAGGGAGTTGTTATCCTTTGGGCCCCACATATTTTTTCACTGAGCGCACTAACTGTAGATAGATAGATGTTTAGGTAAATAAATGGGAGGGTGGTTGGGTAGGTTGGATAGCTAGTGAATCATTAGACAGACAGATAAATGGGCGGGTGGGTGGATAAATGGTAAATCATTAGATAGATAGGTAAGTGGGTGAAGCGCAATACCTGTAAAAACATATGTGGGTGATCCCTCACTCCTTGTGTTATAGTGCAGCTCAGCCAGCAGGGAGTTGTTATCCTTTGGGCCCCACATATTTTTTCACTGAGCATATTATCTGTAGATAGATAGATGGGTAGGTAGACAAATGGGTGGGTTGTTGGGTGGGTAGGTGTATAGATAGTGAATCATTAGATAGACAGATAAATGGGCGGGTGGGTGGATAAATGGTAAATCATTAGATAGATAGTTGGGTGGGTGAATCTCAATACCTGTAAAAAAATATGTGGGTGATCCCTCACTCCTTGTGTTATAGTGCAGCTCAGCCAGCAGGGAGTTGTTATCCTTTGGGCCCCACATATTTTTTCACTGAGCGCACTAACTGTAGATAGATAGATGTTTAGGTAAATAAATGGGAGGGTGGTTGGGTAGGTTGGATAGCTAGTGAATCATTAGACAGACAGACAGATAAATGGGCGGGTGGGTGGATAAATGGTAAATCATTAGATAGATAGGTGAGTGGGTGAAGCGCAATACCTGTAAAAACATATGTGGGTGATCCCTCACTCCTTGTGTTATAGTGCAGCTCAGCCAGCAGGGAGTTGTTATCCTTTGGGCCCCACATATTTTTTCACTGAGTGCATTAACTGTAGATAGATAGATAGATAGATAGATGTTAAGGTAAATAAATGGGTGGGATGTTGGGTGGGTAGGTGTATAGATAGTGAATCATTAGATAGACAGATAAATGGGCGGGTGGGTGGATAAATGGTAAATCATTAGATAGATAGTTGGGTGGGGGAATCTCAATACCTGTAAAAAAATATGTGGGTGATCCCTCACTCCTTATGTTATAGTGCAGCTCAGCCAGCAGGGAGTTGTTATCCTTTGGGCCCCACATATTTTTTTCACTGAGCGCACTAAGGGTAGGTAGATAGATAGGTAGGTAGATAAATGGGAGGGTGGTTGGGTAGGTCGGATAGATAGTGAATCATTAGATAGACAGATAAATGGGTGGGTGAGTAGATAAATGGTAAATTATTAGATAGATAGGTGAGTGGGTGAAGCGCAATACCTGTAAAAAAAAATATGTGGGTGATCCCTCACTCCTTGTGTTATAGTGCAGCTTAGCCAGCAGGGAGTTGTTATCCTTTGGGCCCCACATATTTTTTCACTGAGCACATTATCTGTAGATAGATAGATGGGTAGGTAGACAAATGGGTGGGTAGGTGTATAGATAGTGAATCATTAAATAGACAGATAACTGGGCGGTTGGGTGGATAAATGTTAAATCATTAGATTGATTGATAGTTTGGTGGGTGGATTTCAATAACTGTAAAAGAATATGTGGGTGATACCTCACTCCTTGTGTAATAGTGCAGCTCGGCCAGCAGGGAGTTGTTATCCTTTGGCACCCACATATTTTTTCACTGAGCAAAGTAAATGTGGATAGACAGATAGATAGGTAGGTAGATAAATGGGAGGGTGGTTGGGTAGGTGGATAGATAGTGAATCATTAGATAGACAGATAAATGGGTGGGTAGATATATGTTAAATCGTTAGATAGATAGGTGGGTGGTAGAAGTGCAATAGCTGTAAAAATATATTTGGGTGATCCCTCACTCCTTGTGTAATAGTGCAGCTCGGCCAGCAGGGAGTTATCCTTTGGGACCCACATATTTTTTAACTGAGCGCACTAACCGTAGATAGATAGTTAGATAGATAGATGGATGTGTAGGCACATTGATAGTAAATCATTGGATAGACAGATAAATTGGGTGGATAGGTAGATAGATGGTAAATTATTAATTAAATAGACAAATCATAGCTAGCATAGTTCATAAAGTAGAGGCATGGATAAAGAGGTGAGGGATCCCTCTCATTTTTCTAAAGCCCCATAAACGCTACTCAAAAAGAAAAGTTATCGCTCAGAATGGCATTTTTGAGCGATCTCTTTTCTTTAAAACAAATCTGTAGTATGTATACTCAATATAGTTAATGATGTGTGCTCCCGCGCATCCTTAACGACCACCCTCCTGCCCCTTCACCTGAACCTACAGGTCATCTTTGGCCATATAGCCTATGACCCGCATGTTCAGCAGGTCACTGGGACATCATTGAATGATATCGGTAACAGATTTCTTTCAGTGTGAATAGTGGAACCACAGATATAGTTGACTATATAGATGGTGCCCCTAGACTCCCAGTGTGTACAGGGCTTTAGGGTCAATGTATACTGAGAACATATTATCATGCCTATTTCCATTTTTTAGGTGAGAATTCTCCATAAAACATGTGATGAGGTCATAACAGCTGACTACTGCAAAGTGACCTGGACTGCAGAATCCTCCTCAAGTCAAAAAACAAAGATTAAGCACAGCAACAGGAGACCAAAGTCAGGTAATTAATGAAAATTAATTACTGATAATATGTTTTTGGTATACATTTGGTCTTCACAAATAGGACTTCTAGCTATGAACTCTTCTATTATTGTACTTTGTGATTACTTAGTGTACAGTTAAATAGATAGAGATAGGTAGAGATAAATAGAAAGAGTAAAAGATAAACTGATACCTTCCTCCACTGTCCGCTAAGGCAGCTTAACGGACATGGGGGTGGGAGGGAAGTCAGTAACCCACTTTTTTTCAGTCAGCAACTTTCTTCCCTTTGTAATGTTGCAGCTTGACCAGCAGGGAGGGTGGGATCCTTAACTGGGTAGGTAGGTAGATGGTAAATCATGAAATAGAAAATGGCTAGGTGGTTGAAGTGCAATATCTGTAAAAGATATGTGGGTGATCCCTCACTCCTTGTGTAAAAGTACAGCTCGGCCAGCAGGGAATTGTTATCCTTTGGGACCCCTTTTTTTTACTGAGCATATTAACTGTAGATAGATAGATAGATAGATAGATAGATAGATAGATATATGGATAGATAGATAGATGTTTAGGTAAATAAATGGGTGGGATGTTGGGTGGGTAGGTGTATAGATAGTGAATCATTAGATAGACAGATAAATGGGTGGGTGGGTAGATAAAAGGTAAATTATTAGATAGATAGGTGGGTGGGTGAAGCTCAATACCTGTAAACAAATATGTGGGTGATCCCTCACTTCTTGTGTTATAGTGCAGCTCAGCCAGCAGGGAGTTGTTATCCTTTGGGCCCCACATATTGTTTTCACTGAGCACATTATCTGTAGATAGATAGATGGGTAGGTAGACAAATGGGTGGGCAGGTGTATAGATAGTGAATAATTAGATAGACAGATAACTGGGCGGTTGGGTGGATAAATGTTAAATCATTAGATTGATTGATAGTTTGGTGGGTGGATTTCAATAACTGTAAAAGAATATGTGGGTGATACCTCACTCCTTGTGTAATAGTGCAGCTCGGCCAGCAGGGAGTTGTTATCCTTTGGCACCCACATATTTTTTCACTGAGCAAACTAAATGTGGATAGACAGATAGATAGGTAGGTAGATAAATGGGAGGGTGGTTGGGTAGGTGGATAGATAGTGAATCATTAGATAGATAAATGGGTGGGTAGATATATGTTAAATCATTAGATAGATAGGTGGGTGGTAGAAGTGCAATAGCTGTAAAAATATATTTGGGTGATCCCTCACTCCTTGTGTAATAGTGCAGCTCGGCCAGCAGGGAGTTATCCTTTGGGACCCACATATTTTTTCACTGAGCGCACTAACTGTAGATAGATAGATAGGTAGGTAGATAAATGGGAGGGTGGTTATGTAGGTTGGATAGATAGTGAATCATTAGACAGACAGACAGATAAATGGGTGGGTGAGTAGATAAATGGTAAATCATTAGATAGATAGGTGAGTGGGTGAAGCGCAATACCTATAAAAAAATATGTGGGTGATCCCTCACTCCTTGTGTTATAGTGCAGCTTAGCCAGCAGGGAGTTGTTATCCTTTGGGCCCCACATATTTTTTCACTGAGCACATTATCTGTAGATAGATAGATGGGTAGGTAGACAAATGGGTGGGTAGGTGTATAGATAGTGAATCATTAGATAGACAGATAACTGGGCGGTTGGGTGGATAAATGTTAAATCATTAGATTGATTGATAATTTGGTGGGTGGATTTCAATAACTGTAAAAGAATATGTGGGTGATACCTCACTCCTTGTGTAATAGTGCAGCTCGGCCAGCAGGGAGTTGTTATCCTTTGGCACCCACATATTTTTTCACTGAGCAAACTAAATGTGGATAGACAGATAGATAGGTAGGTAGATAAATGGGAGGGTGGTTGGGTAGGTGGATAGATAGTGAATCATTAGATAGACAGATAAATGGGTGGGTAGATATATGTTAAATCATTAGATAGATAGGTGGGTGGTAGAAGTGCAATAGCTGTAAAAATATATTTGGGTGATCCCTCACTCCTTGTGTAATAGTGCAGCTCGGCCAGCAGGGAGTTATCCTTTGGGACCCACATATTTTTTAACTGAGCGCACTAACCGTAGATAGATAGATAGATAGATAGATAGAAAGATGGATGTGTAGGCACATGGATAGTAAATCATTGGATAGACAGATAAATTGGGTGGATAGGTAGATAGATGGTAAATTATTAATTAAATAGACAAATCATAGCTAGAATAGTTCATAAAGTAGAGGCATGGATAAAAAGGTGAGGGATCCCTCTAATTTTTCTAAAGCCCCATAAACGCTACTCAAAAAGAAAAGTTATCGCTCAGAATGGCATTTTTGAGCGATCTCTTTTCTTTAAAACAAATCTGTAGTATGTATACTCAATATAGTTAATGATGTGTGCTCCCGCGCATCCTTAAAGACCACCCTCCTGCCCCTTCACCTGAACATACAGGTCATCTTTGGCCATATAGCCTATGACCCGCATGTTCAGCAGGTCACTGGGACATCATTGAATGATATCGGTAACAGATTTCTTTCAGTGTGAATAGTGAAACCACAGATATAGTTGACTATATAGATGGTGCCCCTAGACTCCCAGTGTGTACAGGGCTTTACGGTCAATGTATACTGAGAACATATTATCATGCCTATTTCCATTTTTTAGGTGAGAATTCTCCATAAAACATGTGATGAGGTCATAACAGCTGACTACTGCAAAGTGACCTGGACTGCAGAATCCTCCTCAAGTCAAAAAACAAAGATTAAGCACAGCAACAGGAGACCGAAGTCAGGTAATTAATGAAAATTAATTACTGATAATATGTTTTTGGTATACATTTGGTCTTCACAAATAGGACTTCTAGCTATGAACTCTTCTATTATTGTACTTTGTGATTACTTAGTGTACAGTTAAATAGATAGAGATAGGTAGAGATAAATAGAAAGAGTAAAAGATAAACTGATACCTTCCTCCACTGTCCGCTAAGGCAGCTTAACGGACATGGGGGTGGGAGGGAAGTCAGTAACCCACTTTTTTTCAGTCAGCAACTTTCTTCCCTTTGTAATGTTGCAGCTTGACCAGCAGGGAGGGTGGGATCCTTAACTGGGTAGGTAGGTAGATGGTAAATCATGAAATAGAAAATGGCTAGGTGGTTGAAGTGCAATATCTGTAAAAGATATGTGGGTGATCCCTCACTCCTTGTGTAAAAGTACAGCTCGGCCAGCAGGGAATTGTTATCCTTTGGGACCCCTTTTTTTTTACTGAGCACATTAACTGTAGATAGATAGATAGATAGATATATGGATAGATAGATAGATGTTTAGGTAAATAAATGGGTGGGATGTTGGGTGGGTAGGTGTATAGATAGTGAATCATTAGATAGACAGATAAATGGGTGGGTGGGTAGATAAAAGGTAAATTATTAGATAGATAGGTGGGTGGGTGAAGCTCAATACCTGTAAAAAAATATGTGGGTGATCCCTCACTTCTTGTGTTATAGTGCAGCTCAGCCAGCAGGGAGTTGTTATCCTTTGGGCCCCTCATATTTTTTTACTGAGCGTATTAACTGTAGATAGATAAATAGATATATGGATAGATAGATGGTTAGGTAGATAAATGGGTGGGATGTTGGGTGGGTAGGTGTACAGCTAGTGAATCATTAGATAGACAGATAAATGGGCGGGTGGGTGGATAAATGGTAAATCATTAGATAGATAGTTGGGTGGGTGAATCTCAATACCTGTAAAAAAATATGTGGGTGATCCCTCACTCCTTGTGTTATAGTGCAGCTCAGCCAGCAGGGAGTTGTTATCCTTTGGGCCCCACATATTTTTTCACTGAGCGCACTAACTGTAGATAGATAGATAGGTAGGTAGATAAATTGGAGGGTTGTTGGGTAGGTTGGATAGATAGTGAATCATTAGATAGACAGACAGATAAATGGGTGGGTGAGTAGATACATGGTAAATCATTAGATAGATAGGTGAGTGGGTGAAGCGCAATACCTGTAAAAAAATATGTGGGGGATCCCGCACTCCTTGTGTTATAGTGCAGCTCAGCCAGCAGGGAGTTGTTATCGTTTGGACCCCACATATTTTTTCACTGAGCACATTATCTGTAGATAGATAGATGGGTAGGTAGACAAATGGGTGGGTTGTTGGGTGGGTAGGTGTATAGATAGTGAATCATTAGATAGACAGATAAATGGGCGGTGGGTGGATAAATGGTAAATCATTAGATAGATAGATAGTTGGGTGGGTGAAGCTCAATACCTGTAAAAAAATATGTAGGTGATCCCTCACTCCTTGTGTTATAGTGCAGCTCAGCCAGCAGGGAGTTGTTATCCTTTGGGCCCCACATATTTTTTCACTGAGTGCATTAACTGTAGATAGATAGATAGATAGATAGATGTTAAGGTAAATAAATGGGTGGGATGTTGGGTGGGTAGGTGTATAGATAGTGAATCATTAGATAGACAGATAAATGGGCGGGTGGGTGGATAAATGGTAAATCATTAGATAGATAGTTGGGTGGGTGAATCTCAATACCTGTAAAAAAAATATGTGGGTGATCCCTCACTCCTTGTGTTATAGTGCAGCTCAGCCAGCAGGGAGTTGTTATCCTTTGGGCCCCACATATTTTTTCACTGAGCGCACTAACTGTAGATAGATAGATAGATAGATAGGTAGGTAGGTAGATAAATGGGAGGGTGGTTGGGTAGGTTGGATAGATAGTGAATCATTAGATAGACAGACAGATAAATGGGTGGGTGAGTAGATACATGGTAAATCATTAGATAGATAGGTGAGTGGGTGAAGCGCAATACCTGTAAAAAAATATGTGGGGGATACCGGACTCCTTGTGTCAGGGCTATTTTTCAGTAGGCTCCAGCAGGAACTCAGGCCCTTATTCTAGTTCACTCTTTCTGACAAAATATTTCTTAGATGGACAAAACCATGTGCACTGCAGATGAGGCAGGTGTTACTTGTGCAGAGATAATTAGATTTGGGTGGGGTTTTACATCTGCCTCACCTGCAGTGCACATGGTTTTGTCCATCTAAGAAATATTTTGTCAGAGTGAACTAGAATAAGGGCCTCAGTTCCTGCTGGAGCCTGCTGAAAAATAGCCCTGCCTTGTGTTATAGTGCAGCTCAGCCAGCAGGGAGTTGTTATCGTTTGGGCCCCACATATTTTTTCACTGAGCACATTATCTGTAGATAGATAGATGGGTAGGTAGACAAATGGGTGGGTTGTTGGGTGGGTGTATGGATAGTGAATCATTAGATAGACAGATAAATGGGCGGTGGGTGGATAAATGGTAAATCATTAGATAGATAGATAGTTGGGTGGGTGAAGCTCAATACCTGTAAAAAAATATGTGGGTGATCCCTCACTCCTTGTGTTATAGTGCAGCTCAGCCAGCAGGGAGTTGTTATCCTTTGGGCCCCACATATTTTTTCACTGAGTGCATTAACTGTAGATAGATAGATAGATAGATGTTTAGGTAAATAAATGGGTGGGATGTTAGGTGGGTAGGTATATAGATAGTGAATCATTAGATAGACAGATAAATGCGCGGGTGGGTGGATAAATGGTAAATCATTAGATAGATAGTTGGGTGGGGGAATCTCAATACCTGTAAAAAAATATGTGGGTGATCCCTCACTCCTTGTGTTATAGTGCAGCTCAGCCAGCAGGGAGTTGTTATCCTTTGGGCCCCACATATTTTTTTCACTGAGCGCACTAACGGTAGATAGATAGATAGGTAGGTAGATAAATGGGAGGGTGGTTGGGTAGGTCGGATAGATAGTGAATCATTAGATAGACAGATAAATGGGTGGGAGAGTAGATAAATGGTAAATTATTAGATAGATAGGTGAGTGGGTGAAGCGCAATACCTATAAAAAAATATGTGGGTGATCCCTCACTCCTTGTGTTATAGTGCAGCTTAGCCAGCAGGGAGTTGTTATCCTTTGGGCCCCACATATTTTTTCACTGAGCACATTATCTGTAGATAGATAGATGGGTAGGTAGACAAATGGGTGGGTAGGTGTATAGATAGTGAATCATTAGATAGACAGATAACTGGGCGGTTGGGTGGATAAATGTTAAATCATTAGATTGATTGATAATTTGGTGGGTGGATTTCAATAACTGTAAAAGAATATGTGGGTGATACCTCACTCCTTGTGTAATAGTGCAGCTCGGCCAGCAGGGAGTTGTTATCCTTTGGCACCCACATATTTTTTCACTGAGCAAACTAAATGTGGATAGACAGATAGATAGGTAGGTAGATAAATGGGAGGGTGGTTGGGTAGGTGGATAGATAGTGAATCATTAGATAGACAGATAAATGGGTGGGTAGATATATGTTAAATCATTAGATAGATAGGTGGGTGGTAGAAGTGCAATAGCTGTAAAAATATATTTGGGTGATCCCTCACTCCTTGTGTAATAGTGCAGCTCGGCCAGCAGGGAGTTATCCTTTGGGACCCACATATTTTTTAACTGAGCGCACTAACCGTAGATAGATAGATAGATAGATAGATAGATAGAAAGATGGATGTGTAGGCACATGGATAGTAAATCATTGGATAGACAGTTAAATTGGGTGGATAGGTAGATAGATGGTAAATTATTAATTAAATAGACAAATCATAGCTAGAATAGTTCATAAAGTAGAGGCATGGATAAAAAGGTGAGGGATCCCTCTAATTTTTCTAAAGCCCCATAAACGCTACTCAAAAAGAAGAAATTATCGCTCAGAATGGCATTTTTGAGCGATCTCTTTTCTTTAAAACAAATCTGTAGTATGTATACTCAATATAGTTAATGATGTGTGCTCCCGCGCATCCTTAAAGACCACCCTCCTGCCCCTTCACCTGAACATACAGGTCATCTTTGGCCATATAGCCTATGACCCGCATGTTCAGCAGGTCACTGGGACATCATTGAATGATATCGGTAACAGATTTCTTTCAGTGTGAATAGTGAAACCACAGATATAGTTGACTATATAGATGGTGCCCCTAGACTCCCAGTGTGTACAGGGCTTTACGGTCAATGTATACTGAGAACATATTATCATGCCTATTTCCATTTTTTAGGTGAGAATTCTCCATAAAACAAGTGATGAGGTCATAACAGCTGACTACTGCAAAGTGACCTGGACTGCAGAATCCTCCTCAAGTCAAAAAACAAAGATTAAGCACAGCAACAGGAGACCGAAGTCAGGTAATTAATGAAAATTAATTACTGATAATATGTTTTTGGTATACATTTGGTCTTCACAAATAGGACTTCTAGCTATGAACTCTTCTATTATTGTACTTTGTGATTACTTAGTGTACAGTTAAATAGATAGAGATAGGTAGAGATAAATAGAAAGAGTAAAAGATAAACTGATACCTTCCTCCACTGTCCGCTAAGGCAGCTTAACGGACATGGGGGTGGGAGGGAAGTCAGTAACCCACTTTTTTTCAGTCAGCAACTTTCTTCCCTTTGTAATGTTGCAGCTTGACCAGCAGGGAGGGTGGGATCCTTAACTGGGTAGGTAGGTAGATGGTAAATCATGAAATAGAAAATGGCTAGGTGGTCGAAGTGCAATATCTGTAAAAGATATGTGGGTGATCCCTCACTCCTTGTGTAAAAGTACAGCTCGGCCAGCAGGGAATTGTTATCCTTTGGGACCCCTTTTTTTTTACTGAGCACATTAACTGTAGATAGATAGATAGATATATGGATAGATAGATAGATATTTAGGTAAATAAATGGGTGGGATGTTGGGTGGGTAGGTGTATAGATAGTGAATCATTAGATAGACAGATAAATGGGTGGGTGGGTAGATAAAAGGTAAATTATTAGATAGATAGGTGGGTGGGTGAAGCTCAATACCTGTAAAAAAATATGTGGGTGATCCCTCACTTCTTGTGTTATAGTGCAGCTCAGCCAGCAGGGAGTTGTTATCCTTTGGGCCCCTCATATTTTTTCACTGAGCGTATTAACTGTAGATAGATAAATAGATATATGGATAGATAGATGGTTAGGTAGATAAATGGGTGGGATGTTGGGTGGGTAGGTGTACAGCTAGTGAATCATTAGATAGACAGATAAATGGGCGGGTGGGTGGATAAATGGTAAATCATTAGATAGATAGTTGGGTGGGTGAATCTCAATACCTGTAAAAAAATATGTGGGTGATCCCTCACTCCTTGTGTTATAGTGCAGCTCAGCCAGCAGGGAGTTGTTATCCTTTGGGCCCCACATATTTTTTCACTGAGCGCACTAACTGTAGATAGATAGATGTTTAGGTAAATAAATGGGAGGGTGGTTGGGTAGGTTGGATAGCTAGTGAATCATTAGACAGACAGACAGATAAATGGGCGGGTGGGTGGATAAATGGTAAATCATTAGATAGATAGGTGAGTGGGTGAAGCGCAATACCTGTAAAAACATATGTGGGTGATCCCTCACTCCTTGTGTTATAGTGCAGCTCAGCCAGCAGGGAGTTGTTATCCTTTGGGCCCCACATATTTTTTCACTGAGCATATTATCTGTAGATAGATAGATGGGTAGGTAGACAAATGGGTGGGTTGTTGGGTGGGTAGGTGTATAGATAGTGAATCATTAGATAGACAGATAAATGGGCGGGTGGGTGGATAAATGGTAAATCATTAGATAGATAGTTGGGTGGGTGAATCTCAATACCTGTAAAAAAATATGTGGGTGATCCCTCACTCCTTGTGTTATAGTACAGCTCAGCCAGCAGGGAGTTGTTATCCTTTGGGCCCCACATATTTTTTCACTGAGCGCACTAACTGTAGATAGATAGATGTTTAGGTAAATAAATGGGAGGGTGGTTGGGTAGGTTGGATAGCTAGTGAATCATTAGACAGACAGACAGATAAATGGGCGGGTGGGTGGATAAATGGTAAATCATTAGATAGATAGGTGAGTGGGTGAAGCGCAATACCTGTAAAAACATATGTGGGTGATCCCTCACTCCTTGTGTTATAGTGCAGCTCAGCCAGCAGGGAGTTGTTATCCTTTGGGCCCCACATATTTTTTCACTGAGCATATTATCTGTAGATAGATAGATGGGTAGGTAGACAAATGGGTGGGTTGTTGGGTGGGTAGGTGTATAGCTAGTGAATCATTAGATAGACAGATAAATGGGCGGGTGGGTGGATAAATGGTAAATCATTAGATAGATAGATAGTTGGGTGGGTGAATCTCAATACCTGTAAAAAAAATATGTAGGTGATCCCTCACTCCTTGTGTTATAGTGCAGCTCAGCCAGCAGGGAGTTGTTATCCTTTGGGCCCCACATATTTTTTCACTGAGCGCACTAACTGTAGATAGATAGATAGGTAGGTAGATAAATGGGAGGGTTGTTGGGTAGGTTGGATAGATAGTGAATCATTAGATAGACAGACAGATAAATGGGTGGGTGAGTAGATACATGGTAAATCATTAGATAGATAGGTGAGTGGATGAAGCGCAATACCTGTAAAAAAATATGTGGGGGATCCCGCACTCCTTGTGTTATAGTGCAGCTCAGCCAGCAGGGAGTTGTTATCGTTTGGGCCCCACATATTTTTTCACTGAGCACATTATCTGTAGATAGATAGATGGGTAGGTAGACAAATGGGTGGGTTGTTGGGTGGGTAGGTGTATAGATAGTGAATCATTAGATAGACAGATAAATGGGCGGTGGGTGGATAAATGGTAAATCATTAGATAGATAGATAGTTGGGTGGGTGAAGCTCAATACCTGTAAAAAAATATGTGGGTGATCCCTCACTCCTTGTGTTATAGTGCAGCTCAGCCAGCAGGGAGTTGTTATCCTTTGGGCCCCACATATTTTTTCACTGAGCGCACTAACTGTAGATAGATAGATAGGTAGGTAGATAAATGGGAGGGTTGTTGGGTAGGTTGGATAGATAGTGAATCATTAGATAGACAGACAGATAAATGGGTGGGTGAGTAGATACATGGTAAATCATTAGATAGATAGGTGAGTGGGTGAAGCGCAATACCTGTAAAAAAATATGTGGGGGATCCCGCACTCCTTGTGTTATAGTGCAGCTCAGCCAGCAGGGAGTTGTTATCGTTTGGGCCCCACATATTTTTTCACTGAGCACATTATCTGTAGATAGATAGATGGGTAGGTAGACAAATGGGTGGGTTGTTGGGTGGGTAGGTGTATAGATAGTGAATCATTAGATAGACAGATAAATGGGCGGTGGGTGGATAAATGGTAAATCATTAGATAGATAGATAGTTGGGTGGGTGAAGCTCAATACCTGTAAAAAAATATGTAGGTGATCCCTCACTCCTTGTGTTATAGTGCAGCTCAGCCAGCAGGGAGTTGTTATCCTTTGGGCCCCACATATTTTTTCACTGAGTGCATTAACTGTAGATAGATAGATAGATAGATGTTAAGGTAAATAAATGGGTGGGATGTTGGGTGGGTAGGTGTATAGATAGTGAATCATTAGATAGACAGATAAATGGGCGGGTGGGTGGATAAATGGTAAATCATTAGATAGATAGTTGGGTGGGGGAATCTCAATACCTGTAAAAAAATATGTGGGTGATCCCTCACTCCTTGTGTTATAGTGCAGCTCAGCCAGCAGGGAGTTGTTATCCTTTGGGCCCCACATATTTTTTTCACTGAGCGCACTAAGGGTAGGTAGATAGATAGGTAGGTAGATAAATGGGAGGGTGGTTGGGTAGGTCGGATAGATAGTGAATCATTAGATAGACAGATAAATGGGTGGGTGAGTAGATAAATGGTAAATTATTAGATAGATAGGTGAGTGGGTGAAGCGCAATACCTGTAAAAAAAAATATGTGGGTGATCCCTCACTCCTTGTGTTATAGTGCAGCTTAGCCAGCAGGGAGTTGTTATCCTTTGGGCCCCACATATTTTTTCACTGAGCACATTATCTGTAGATAGATAGATGGGTAGGTAGACAAATGGGTGGGTAGGTGTATAGATAGTGAATCATTAAATAGACAGATAACTGGGCGGTTGGGTGGATAAATGTTAAATCATTAGATTGATTGATAGTTTGGTGGGTGGATTTCAATAACTGTAAAAGAATATGTGGGTGATACCTCACTCCTTGTGTAATAGTGCAGCTCGGCCAGCAGGGAGTTGTTATCCTTTGGCACCCACATATTTTTTCACTGAGCAAAGTAAATGTGGATAGACAGATAGATAGGTAGGTAGATAAATGGGAGGGTGGTTGGGTAGGTGGATAGATAGTGAATCATTAGATAGACAGATAAATGGGTGGGTAGATATATGTTAAATCGTTAGATAGATAGGTGGGTGGTAGAAGTGCAATAGCTGTAAAAATATATTTGGGTGATCCCTCACTCCTTGTGTAATAGTGCAGCTCGGCCAGCAGGGAGTTATCCTTTGGGACCCACATATTTTTTAACTGAGCGCACTAACCGTAGATAGATAGTTAGATAGATAGATGGATGTGTAGGCACATTGATAGTAAATCATTGGATAGACAGATAAATTGGGTGGATAGGTAGATAGATGGTAAATTATTAATTAAATAGACAAATCATAGCTAGAATAGTTCATAAAGTAGAGGCATGGATAAAAAGGTGAGGGATCCCTCTAATTTTTCTAATGCCCCATAAACGCTACTCAAAAAGAAAAGTTATCGCTCAGAATGGCATTTTTGAGCGATCTCTTTTCTTTAAAACAAATCTGTAGTATGTATACTCAATATAGTTAATGATGTGTGCTCCCGCGCATCCTTAAAGACCACCCTCCTGCCCCTTCACCTGAACATACAGGTCATCTTTGGCCATATAGCCTATGACCCGCATGTTCAGCAGGTCACTGGGACATCATTGAATGATATCGGTAACAGATTTCTTTCAGTGTGAATAGTGAAACCACAGATATAGTTGACTATATAGATGGTGCCCCTAGACTCCCAGTGTGTACAGGGCTTTACGGTCAATGTATACTGAGAACATAATATCATGCCTATTTCCATTTTTTAGGTGAGAATTCTCCATAAAACATGTGATGAGGTCATAACAGCTGACTACTGCAAAGTGACCTGGACTGCAGAATCCTCCTCAAGTCAAAAAACAAAGATTAAGCACAGCAACAGGAGACCGAAGTCAGGTAATTAATGAAAATTAATTACTGATAATATGTTTTTGGTATACATTTGGTCTTCACAAATAGGACTTCTAGCTATGAACTCTTCTATTATTGTACTTTGTGATTACTTAGTGTACAGTTAAATAGATAGAGATAGGTAGAGATAAATAGAAAGAGTAAAAGATAAACTGATACCTTCCTCCACTGTCCGCTAAGGCAGCTTAACGGACATGGGGGTGGGAGGGAAGTCAGTAACCCACTTTTTTTCAGTCAGCAACTTTCTTCCCTTTGTAATGTTGCAGCTTGACCAGCAGGGAGGGTGGGATCCTTAACTGGGTAGGTAGGTAGATGGTAAATCATGAAATAGAAAATGGCTAGGTGGTTGAAGTGCAATATCTGTAAAAGATATGTGGGTGATCCCTCACTCCTTGTGTAAAAGTACAGCTCGGCCAGCAGGGAATTGTTATCCTTTGGGACCCCTTTTTTTTTACTGAGCACATTAACTGTAGATAGATAGATAGATAGATATATGGATAGATAGATAGATGTTTAGGTAAATAAATGGGTGGGATGTTGGGTGGGTAGGTGTATAGATAGTGAATCATTAGATAGACAGATAAATGGGTGGGTGGGTAGATAAAAGGTAAATTATTAGATAGATAGGTGGGTGGGTGAAGCTCAATACCTGTAAAAAAATATGTGGGTGATCCCTCACTTCTTGTGTTATAGTGCAGCTCAGCCAGCAGGGAGTTGTTATCCTTTGGGCCCCTCATATTTTTTCACTGAGCGTATTAACTGTAGATAGATAAATAGATATATGGATAGATAGATGGTTAGGTAGATAAATGGGTGGGATGTTGGGTGGGTAGGTGTACAGCTAGTGAATCATTAGATAGACAGATAAATGGGCGGGTGGGTGGATAAATGGTAAATCATTAGATAGATAGTTGGGTGGGTGAATCTCAATACCTGTAAAAAAATATGTGGGTGATCCCTCACTCCTTGTGTTATAGTGCAGCTCAGCCAGCAGGGAGTTGTTATCCTTTGGGCCCCACATATTTTTTCACTGAGCGCACTAACTGTAGATAGATAGATGTTTAGGTAAATAAATGGGAGGGTGGTTGGGTAGGTTGGATAGCTAGTGAATCATTAGACAGACAGACAGATAAATGGGCGGGTGGGTGGATAAATGGTAAATCATTAGATAGATAGGTGAGTGGGTGAAGCGCAATACCTGTAAAAACATATGTGGGTGATCCCTCACTCCTTGTGTTATAGTGCAGCTCAGCCAGCAGGGAGTTGTTATCCTTTGGGCCCCACATATTTTTTCACTGAGCATATTATCTGTAGATAGATAGATGGGTAGGTAGACAAATGGGTGGGTTGTTGGGTGGGTAGGTGTATAGATAGTGAATCATTAGATAGACAGATAAATGGGCGGGTGGGTGGATAAATGGTAAATCATTAGATAGATAGTTGGGTGGGTGAATCTCAATACCTGTAAAAAAATATGTGGGTGATCCCTCACTCCTTGTGTTATAGTGCAGCTCAGCCAGCAGGGAGTTGTTATCCTTTGGGCCCCACATATTTTTTCACTGAGCGCACTAACTGTAGATAGATAGATGTTTAGGTAAATAAATGGGAGGGTGGTTGGGTAGGTTGGATAGCTAGTGAATCATTAGACAGACAGACAGATAAATGGGCGGGTGGGTGGATAAATGGTAAATCATTAGATAGATAGGTGAGTGGGTGAAGCGCAATACCTGTAAAAACATATGTGGGTGATCCCTCACTCCTTGTGTTATAGTGCAGCTCAGCCAGCAGGGAGTTGTTATCCTTTGGGCCCCACATATTTTTTCACTGAGCATATTATCTGTAGATAGATAGATGGGTAGGTAGACAAATGGGTGGGATGTTGGGTGGGTAGGTGTATAGCTAGTGAATCATTAGATAGACAGATAAATGGGCGGGTGGGTGGATAAATGGTAAATCATTAGATAGATAGATAGTTGGGTGGGTGAATCTCAATACCTGTAAAAAAAATATGTAGGTGATCCCTCACTCCTTGTGTTATAGTGCAGCTCAGCCAGCAGGGAGTTGTTATCCTTTGGGCCCCACATATTTTTTCACTGAGCGCACTAACTGTAGATAGATAGATAGGTAGGTAGATAAATGGGAGGGTTGTTGGGTAGGTTGGATAGATAGTGAATCATTAGATAGACAGACAGATAAATGGGTGGGTGAGTAGATACATGGTAAATCATTAGATAGATAGGTGAGTGGGTGAAGCGCAATACCTGTAAAAAAATATGTGGGGGATCCCGCACTCCTTGTGTTATAGTGCAGCTCAGCCAGCAGGGAGTTGTTATCGTTTGGGCCCCACATATTTTTTCACTGAGCACATTATCTGTAGATAGATAGATGGGTAGGTAGACAAATGGGTGGGTTGTTGGGTGGGTAGGTGTATAGATAGTGAATCATTAGATAGACAGATAAATGGGCGGTGGGTGGATAAATGGTAAATCATTAGATAGATAGATAGTTGGGTGGGTGAAGCTCAATACCTGTAAAAAAATATGTGGGTGATCCCTCACTCCTTGTGTTATAGTGCAGCTCAGCCAGCAGGGAGTTGTTATCCTTTGGGCCCCACATATTTTTTCACTGAGCGCACTAACTGTAGATAGATAGATAGGTAGGTAGATAAATGGGAGGGTTGTTGGGTAGGTTGGATAGATAGTGAATCATTAGATAGACAGACAGATAAATGGGTGGGTGAGTAGATACATGGTAAATCATTAGATAGATAGGTGAGTGGGTGAAGCGCAATACCTGTAAAAAAATATGTGGGGGATCCCGCACTCCTTGTGTTATAGTGCAGCTCAGCCAGCAGGGAGTTGTTATCGTTTGGGCCCCACATATTTTTTCACTGAGCACATTATCTGTAGATAGATAGATGGGTAGGTAGACAAATGGGTGGGTTGTTGGGTGGGTAGGTGTATAGATAGTGAATCATTAGATAGACAGATAAATGGGCGGTGGGTGGATAAATGGTAAATCATTAGATAGATAGATAGTTGGGTGGGTGAAGCTCAATACCTGTAAAAAAATATGTAGGTGATCCCTCACTCCTTGTGTTATAGTGCAGCTCAGCCAGCAGGGAGTTGTTATCCTTTGGGCCCCACATATTTTTTCACTGAGTGCATTAACTGTAGATAGATAGATAGATAGATAGATAGATAGATAGATAGATAGATGTTAAGGTAAATAAATGGGTGGGATGTTGGGTGGGTAGGTGTATAAATAGTGAATCATTAGATAGACAGATAAATGGGCGGGTGGGTGGATAAATGGTAAATCATTAGATAGATAGTTGGGTGGGGGAATCTCAATACCTGTAAAAAAATATGTGGGTGATCCCTCACTCCTTGTGTTATAGTGCAGCTCAGCCAGCAGGGAGTTGTTATCCTTTGGGCCCCACATATTTTTTTCACTGAGCGCACTAAGGGTAGGTAGATAGATAGGTAGGTAGATAAATGGGAGGGTGGTTGGGTAGGTCGGATAGATAGTGAATCATTAGATAGACAGATAAATGGGTGGGTGAGTAGATAAATGGTAAATTATTAGATAGATAGGTGAGTGGGTGAAGCGCAATACCTGTAAAAAAAAATATGTGGGTGATCCCTCACTCCTTGTGTTATAGTGCAGCTTAGCCAGCAGGGAGTTGTTATCCTTTGGGCCCCACATATTTTTTCACTGAGCACATTATCTGTAGATAGATAGATGGGTAGGTAGACAAATGGGTGGGTAGGTGTATAGATAGTGAATCATTAAATAGACAGATAACTGGGCGGTTGGGTGGATAAATGTTAAATCATTAGATTGATTGATAGTTTGGTGGGTGGATTTCAATAACTGTAAAAGAATATGTGGGTGATACCTCACTCCTTGTGTAATAGTGCAGCTCGGCCAGCAGGGAGTTGTTATCCTTTGGCACCCACATATTTTTTCACTGAGCAAAGTAAATGTGGATAGACAGATAGATAGGTAGGTAGATAAATGGGAGGGTGGTTGGGTAGGTGGATAGATAGTGAATCATTAGATAGACAGATAAATGGGTGGGTAGATATATGTTAAATCGTTAGATAGATAGGTGGGTGGTAGAAGTGCAATAGCTGTAAAAATATATTTGGGTGATCCCTCACTCCTTGTGTAATAGTGCAGCTCGGCCAGCAGGGAGTTATCCTTTGGGACCCACATATTTTTTAACTGAGCGCACTAACCGTAGATAGATAGTTAGATAGATAGATGGATGTGTAGGCACATTGATAGTAAATCATTGGATAGACAGATAAATTGGGTGGATAGGTAGATAGATGGTAAATTATTAATTAAATAGACAAATCATAGCTAGAATAGTTCATAAAGTAGAGGCATGGATAAAGAGGTGAGGGATCCCTCTCATTTTTCTAAAGCCCCATAAACGCTACTCAAAAAGAAAAGTTATCGCTCAGAATGGCATTTTTGAGCGATCTCTTTTCTTTAAAACAAATCTGTAGTATGTATACTCAATATAGTTAATGATGTGTGCTCCCGCGCATCCTTAACGACCACCCTCCTGCCCCTTCACCTGAACATACAGGTCATCTTTGGCCATATAGCCTATGACCCGCATGTTCAGCAGGTCACTGGGACATCATTGAATGATATCGGTAACAGATTTCTTTCAGTGTGAATAGTGGAACCACAGATATAGTTGACTATATAGATGGTGCCCCTAGACTCCCAGTGTGTACAGGGCTTTAGGGTCAATGTATACTGAGAACATATTATCATGCCTATTTCCATTTTTTAGGTGAGAATTCTCCATAAAACATGTGATGAGGTCATAACAGCTGACTACTGCAAAGTGACCTGGACTGCAGAATCCTCCTCAAGTCAAAAAACAAAGATTAAGCACAGCAACAGGAGACCAAAGTCAGGTAATTAATGAAAATTAATTACTGATAATATGTTTTTGGTATACATTTGGTCTTCACAAATAGGACTTCTAGCTATGAACTCTTCTATTATTGTACTTTGTGATTACTTAGTGTACAGTTAAATAGATAGAGATAGGTAGAGATAAATAGAAAGAGTAAAAGATAAACTGATACCTTCCTCCACTGTCCGCTAAGGCAGCTTAACGGACATGGGGGTGGGAGGGAAGTCAGTAACCCACTTTTTTTCAGTCAGCAACTTTCTTCCCTTTGTAATGTTGCAGCTTGACCAGCAGGGAGGGTGGGATCCTTAACTGGGTAGGTAGGTAGATGGTAAATCATGAAATAGAAAATGGCTAGGTGGTTGAAGTGCAATATCTGTAAAAGATATGTGGGTGATCCCTCACTCCTTGTGTAAAAGTACAGCTCGGCCAGCAGGGAATTGTTATCCTTTGGGACCCCTTTTTTTTACTGAGCATATTAACTGTAGATAGATAGATAGATAGATAGATAGATAGATATATGGATAGATAGATAGATGTTTAGGTAAATAAATGGGTGGGATGTTGGGTGGGTAGGTGTATAGATAGTGAATCATTAGATAGACAGATAAATGGGTGGGTGGGTAGATAAAAGGTAAATTATTAGATAGATAGGTGGGTGGGTGAAGCTCAATACCTGTAAACAAATATGTGGGTGATCCCTCACTTCTTGTGTTATAGTGCAGCTCAGCCAGCAGGGAGTTGTTATCCTTTGGGCCCCACATATTGTTTTCACTGAGCACATTATCTGTAGATAGATAGATGGGTAGGTAGACAAATGGGTGGGCAGGTGTATAGATAGTGAATAATTAGATAGACAGATAACTGGGCGGTTGGGTGGATAAATGTTAAATCATTAGATTGATTGATAGTTTGGTGGGTGGATTTCAATAACTGTAAAAGAATATGTGGGTGATACCTCACTCCTTGTGTAATAGTGCAGCTCGGCCAGCAGGGAGTTGTTATCCTTTGGCACCCACATATTTTTTCACTGAGCAAACTAAATGTGGATAGACAGATAGATAGGTAGGTAGATAAATGGGAGGGTGGTTGGGTAGGTGGATAGATAGTGAATCATTAGATAGATAAATGGGTGGGTAGATATATGTTAAATCATTAGATAGATAGGTGGGTGGTAGAAGTGCAATAGCTGTAAAAATATATTTGGGTGATCCCTCACTCCTTGTGTAATAGTGCAGCTCGGCCAGCAGGGAGTTATCCTTTGGGACCCACATATTTTTTCACTGAGCGCACTAACTGTAGATAGATAGATAGGTAGGTAGATAAATGGGAGGGTGGTTATGTAGGTTGGATAGATAGTGAATCATTAGACAGACAGACAGATAAATGGGTGGGTGAGTAGATAAATGGTAAATCATTAGATAGATAGGTGAGTGGGTGAAGCGCAATACCTATAAAAAAATATGTGGGTGATCCCTCACTCCTTGTGTTATAGTGCAGCTTAGCCAGCAGGGAGTTGTTATCCTTTGGGCCCCACATATTTTTTCACTGAGCACATTATCTGTAGATAGATAGATGGGTAGGTAGACAAATGGGTGGGTAGGTGTATAGATAGTGAATCATTAGATAGACAGATAACTGGGCGGTTGGGTGGATAAATGTTAAATCATTAGATTGATTGATAATTTGGTGGGTGGATTTCAATAACTGTAAAAGAATATGTGGGTGATACCTCACTCCTTGTGTAATAGTGCAGCTCGGCCAGCAGGGAGTTGTTATCCTTTGGCACCCACATATTTTTTCACTGAGCAAACTAAATGTGGATAGACAGATAGATAGGTAGGTAGATAAATGGGAGGGTGGTTGGGTAGGTGGATAGATAGTGAATCATTAGATAGACAGATAAATGGGTGGGTAGATATATGTTAAATCATTAGATAGATAGGTGGGTGGTAGAAGTGCAATAGCTGTAAAAATATATTTGGGTGATCCCTCACTCCTTGTGTAATAGTGCAGCTCGGCCAGCAGGGAGTTATCCTTTGGGACCCACATATTTTTTAACTGAGCGCACTAACCGTAGATAGATAGATAGATAGATAGAAAGATGGATGTGTAGGCACATGGATAGTAAATCATTGGATAGACAGATAAATTGGGTGGATAGGTAGATAGATGGTAAATTATTAATTAAATAGACAAATCATAGCTAGAATAGTTCATAAAGTAGAGGCATGGATAAAAAGGTGAGGGATCCCTCTAATTTTTCTAAAGCCCCATAAACGCTTCTCAAAAAGAAAAGTTATCGCTCAGAATGGCATTTTTGAGCGATCTCTTTTCTTTAAAACAAATCTGTAGTATGTATACTCAATATAGTTAATGATGTGTGCTCCCGCGCATCCTTAAAGACCACCCTCCTGCCCCTTCACCTGAACATACAGGTCATCTTTGGCCATATAGCCTATGACCCGCATGTTCAGCAGGTCACTGGGACATCATTGAATGATATCGGTAACAGATTTCTTTCAGTGTGAATAGTGAAACCACAGATATAGTTGACTATATAGATGGTGCCCCTAGACTCCCAGTGTGTACAGGGCTTTACGGTCAATGTATACTGAGAACATATTATCATGCCTATTTCCATTTTTTAGGTGAGAATTCTCCATAAAACATGTGATGAGGTCATAACAGCTGACTACTGCAAAGTGACCTGGACTGCAGAATCCTCCTCAAGTCAAAAAACAAAGATTAAGCACAGCAACAGGAGACCGAAGTCAGGTAATTAATGAAAATTAATTACTGATAATATGTTTTTGGTATACATTTGGTCTTCACAAATAGGACTTCTAGCTATGAACTCTTCTATTATTGTACTTTGTGATTACTTAGTGTACAGTTAAATAGATAGAGATAGGTAGAGATAAATAGAAAGAGTAAAAGATAAACTGATACCTTCCTCCACTGTCCGCTAAGGCAGCTTAACGGACATGGGGGTGGGAGGGAAGTCAGTAACCCACTTTTTTTCAGTCAGCAACTTTCTTCCCTTTGTAATGTTGCAGCTTGACCAGCAGGGAGGGTGGGATCCTTAACTGGGTAGGTAGGTAGATGGTAAATCATGAAATAGAAAATGGCTAGGTGGTTGAAGTGCAATATCTGTAAAAGATATGTGGGTGATCCCTCACTCCTTGTGTAAAAGTACAGCTCGGCCAGCAGGGAATTGTTATCCTTTGGGACCCCTTTTTTTTTACTGAGCACATTAACTGAAGATAGATAGATAGATAGATAGATATATGGATAGATAGATAGATAGATGTTTAGGTAAATAAATGGGTGGGATGTTGGGTGGGTAGGTGTATAGATAGTGAATCATTAGATAGACAGATAAATGGGTGGGTGGGTAGATAAAAGGTAAATTATTAGATAGATAGGTGGGTGGGTGAAGCTCAATACCTGTAAAAAAATATGTGGGTGATCCCTCACTTCTTGTGTTATAGTGCAGCTCAGCCAGCAGGGAGTTGTTATCCTTTGGGCCCCTCATATTTTTTCACTGAGCGTATTAACTGTAGATAGATAAATAGATATATGGATAGATAGATGGTTAGGTAGATAAATGGGTGGGATGTTGGGTGGGTAGGTGTACAGCTAGTGAATCATTAGATAGACAGATAAATGGGCGGGTGGGTGGATAAATGGTAAATCATTAGATAGATAGTTGGGTGGGTGAATCTCAATACCTGTAAAAAAATATGTGGGTGATCCCTCACTCCTTGTGTTATAGTGCAGCTCAGCCAGCAGGGAGTTGTTATCCTTTGGGCCCCACATATTTTTTCACTGAGCGCACTAACTGTAGATAGATAGATGTTTAGGTAAATAAATGGGAGGGTGGTTGGATAGCTAGTGAATCATTAGACAGACAGACAGATAAATGGGCGGGTGGGTGGATAAATGGTAAATCATTAGATAGATAGGTGAGTGGGTGAAGCGCAATACCTGTAAAAACATATGTGGGTGATCCCTCACTCCTTGTGTTATAGTGCAGCTCAGCCAGCAGGGAGTTGTTATCCTTTGGGCCCCACATATTTTTTCACTGAGCATATTATCTGTAGATAGATAGATGGGTAGGTAGACAAATGGGTGGGTTGTTGGGTGGGTAGGTGTATAGATAGTGAATCATTAGATAGACAGATAAATGGGCGGGTGGGTGGATAAATGGTAAATCATTAGATAGATAGTTGGGTGGGTGAATCTCAATACCTGTAAAAAAATATGTGGGTGATCCCTCACTCCTTGTGTTATAGTGCAGCTCAGCCAGCAGGGAGTTGTTATCCTTTGGGCCCCACATATTTTTTCACTGAGCGCACTAACTGTAGATAGATAGATGTTTAGGTAAATAAATGGGAGGGTGGTTGGGTAGGTTGGATAGCTAGTGAATCATTAGACAGACAGACAGATAAATGGGCGGGTGGGTGGATAAATGGTAAATCATTAGATAGATAGGTGAGTGGGTGAAGCGCAATACCTGTAAAAACATATGTGGGGGATCCCTCACTCCTTGTGTTATAGTGCAGCTCAGCCAGCAGGGAGTTGTTATCCTTTGGGCCCCACATATTTTTTCACTGAGCATATTATCTGTAGATAGATAGATGGGTAGGTAGACAAATGGGTGGGATGTTGGGTGGGTAGGTGTATAGCTAGTGAATCATTAGATAGACAGATAAATGGGCGGGTGGGTGGATAAATGGTAAATCATTAGATAGATAGATAGTTGGGTGGGTGAATCTCAATACCTGTAAAAAAAATATGTAGGTGATCCCTCACTCCTTGTGTTATAGTGCAGCTCAGCCAGCAGGGAGTTGTTATCCTTTGGGCCCCACATATTTTTTCACTGAGCGCACTAACTGTAGATAGATAGATAGGTAGGTAGATAAATGGGAGGGTTGTTGGGTAGGTTGGATAGATAGTGAATCATTAGATAGACAGACAGATAAATGGGTGGGTGAGTAGATACATGGTAAATCATTAGATAGATAGGTGAGTGGGTGAAGCGCAATACCTGTAAAAAAATATGTGGGGGATCCCGCACTCCTTGTGTTATAGTGCAGCTCAGCCAGCAGGGAGTTGTTATCGTTTGGGCCCCACATATTTTTTCACTGAGCACATTATCTGTAGATAGATAGATGGGTAGGTAGACAAATGGGTGGGTTGTTGGGTGGGTAGGTGTATAGATAGTGAATCATTAGATAGACAGATAAATGGGCGGTGGGTGGATAAATGGTAAATCATTAGATAGATAGATAGTTGGGTGGGTGAAGCTCAATACCTGTAAAAAAATATGTGGGTGATCCCTCACTCCTTGTGTTATAGTGCAGCTCAGCCAGCAGGGAGTTGTTATCCTTTGGGCCCCACATATTTTTTCACTGAGCGCACTAACTGTAGATAGATAGATAGGTAGGTAGATAAATGGGAGGGTTGTTGGGTAGGTTGGATAGATAGTGAATCATTAGATAGACAGACAGATAAATGGGTGGGTGAGTAGATACATGGTAAATCATTAGATAGATAGGTGAGTGGGTGAAGCGCAATACCTGTAAAAAAATATGTGGGGGATCCCGCACTCCTTGTGTTATAGTGCAGCTCAGCCAGCAGGGAGTTGTTATCGTTTGGGCCCCACATATTTTTTCACTGAGCACATTATCTGTAGATAGATAGATGGGTAGGTAGACAAATGGGTGGGTTGTTGGGAGGGTAGGTGTATAGATAGTGAATCATTAGATAGACAGATAAATGGGCGGTGGGTGGATAAATGGTAAATCATTAGATAGATAGATAGTTGGGTGGGTGAAGCTCAATACCTGTAAAAAAATATGTAGGTGATCCCTCACTCCTTGTGTTATAGTGCAGCTCAGCCAGCAGGGAGTTGTTATCCTTTGGGCCCCACATATTTTTTCACTGAGTGCATTAACTGTAGATAGATAGATAGATAGATGTTAAGGTAAATAAATGGGTGGGATGTTGGGTGGGTAGGTGTATAGATAGTGAATCATTAGATAGACAGATAAATGGGCGGGTGGGTGGATAAATGGTAAATCATTAGATAGATAGTTGGGTGGGGGAATCTCAATACCTGTAAAAAAATATGTGGGTGATCCCTCACTCCTTGTGTTATAGTGCAGCTCAGCCAGCAGGGAGTTGTTATCCTTTGGGCCCCACATATTTTTTTCACTGAGCGCACTAAGGGTAGGTAGATAGATAGGTAGGTAGATAAATGGGAGGGTGGTTGGGTAGGTCGGATAGATAGTGAATCATTAGATAGACAGATAAATGGGTGGGTGAGTAGATAAATGGTAAATTATTAGATAGATAGGTGAGTGGGTGAAGCGCAATACCTGTAAAAAAAAATATGTGGGTGATCCCTCACTCCTTGTGTTATAGTGCAGCTTAGCCAGCAGGGAGTTGTTATCCTTTGGGCCCCACATATTTTTTCACTGAGCACATTATCTGTAGATAGATAGATGGGTAGGTAGACAAATGGGTGGGTAGGTGTATAGATAGTGAATCATTAAATAGACAGATAACTGGGCGGTTGGGTGGATAAATGTTAAATCATTAGATTGATTGATAATTTGGTGGGTGGATTTCAATAACTGTAAAAGAATATGTGGGTGATACCTCACTCCTTGTGTAATAGTGCAGCTCGGCCAGCAGGGAGTTGTTATCCTTTGGCACCCACATATTTTTTCACTGAGCAAAGTAAATGTGGATAGACAGATAGATAGGTAGGTAGATAAATGGGAGGGTGGTTGGGTAGGTGGATAGATAGTGAATCATTAGATAGACAGATAAATGGGTGGGTAGATATATGTTAAATCGTTAGATAGATAGGTGGGTGGTAGAAGTGCAATAGCTGTAAAAATATATTTGGGTGATCCCTCACTCCTTGTGTAATAGTGCAGCTCGGCCAGCAGGGAGTTATCCTTTGGGACCCACATATTTTTTAACTGAGCGCACTAACCGTAGATAGATAGTTAGATAGATAGATGGATGTGTAGGCACATTGATAGTAAATCATTGGATAGACAGATAAATTGGGTGGATAGGTAGATAGATGGTAAATTATTAATTAAATAGACAAATCATAGCTAGAATAGTTCATAAAGTAGAGGCATGGATAAAGAGGTGAGGGATCCCTCTCATTTTTCTAAAGCCCCATAAACGCTACTCAAAAAGAAAAGTTATCGCTCAGAATGGCATTTTTGAGCGATCTCTTTTCTTTAAAACAAATCTGTAGTATGTATACTCAATATAGTTAATGATGTGTGCTCCCGCGCATCCTTAACGACCACCCTCCTGCCCCTTCACCTGAACATACAGGTCATCTTTGGCCATATAGCCTATGACCCGCATGTTCAGCAGGTCACTGGGACATCATTGAATGATATCGGTAACAGATTTCTTTCAGTGTGAATAGTGGAACCACAGATATAGTTGACTATATAGATGGTGCCCCTAGACTCCCAGTGTGTACAGGGCTTTAGGGTCAATGTATACTGAGAACATATTATCATGCCTATTTCCATTTTTTAGGTGAGAATTCTCCATAAAACATGTGATGAGGTCATAACAGCTGACTACTGCAAAGTGACCTGGACTGCAGAATCCTCCTCAAGTCAAAAAACAAAGATTAAGCACAGCAACAGGAGACCAAAGTCAGGTAATTAATGAAAATTAATTACTGATAATATGTTTTTGGTATACATTTGGTCTTCACAAATAGGACTTCTAGCTATGAACTCTTCTATTATTGTACTTTGTGATTACTTAGTGTACAGTTAAATAGATAGAGATAGGTAGAGATAAATAGAAAGAGTAAAAGATAAACTGATACCTTCCTCCACTGTCCGCTAAGGCAGCTTAACGGACATGGGGGTGGGAGGGAAGTCAGTAACCCACTTTTTTTCAGTCAGCAACTTTCTTCCCTTTGTAATGTTGCAGCTTGACCAGCAGGGAGGGTGGGATCCTTAACTGGGTAGGTAGGTAGATGGTAAATCATGAAATAGAAAATGGCTAGGTGGTTGAAGTGCAATATCTGTAAAAGATATGTGGGTGATCCCTCACTCCTTGTGTAAAAGTACAGCTCGGCCAGCAGGGAATTGTTATCCTTTGGGACCCCTTTTTTTTACTGAGCATATTAACTGTAGATAGATAGATAGATAGATATATGGATAGATAGATAGATGTTTAGGTAAATAAATGGGTGGGATGTTGGTTGGGTAGGTGTATAGATAGTGAATCATTAGATAGACAGATAAATGGGTGGGTGGGTAGATAAAAGGTAAATTATTAGATAGATAGGTGGGTGGGTGAAGCTCAATACCTGTAAACAAATATGTGGGTGATCCCTCACTTCTTGTGTTATAGTGCAGCTCAGCCAGCAGGGAGTTGTTATCCTTTGGGCCCCACATATTGTTTTCACTGAGCACATTATCTGTAGATAGATAGATGGGTAGGTAGACAAATGGGTGGGCAGGTGTATAGATAGTGAATAATTAGATAGACAGATAACTGGGCGGTTGGGTGGATAAATGTTAAATCATTAGATTGATTGATAGTTTGGTGGGTGGATTTCAATAACTGTAAAAGAATATGTGGGTGATACCTCACTCCTTGTGTAATAGTGCAGCTCGGCCAGCAGGGAGTTGTTATCCTTTGGCACCCACATATTTTTTCACTGAGCAAACTAAATGTGGATAGACAGATAGATAGGTAGGTAGATAAATGGGAGGGTGGTTGGGTAGGTGGATAGATAGTGAATCATTAGATAGATAAATGGGTGGGTAGATATATGTTAAATCATTAGATAGATAGGTGGGTGGTAGAAGTGCAATAGCTGTAAAAATATATTTGGGTGATCCCTCACTCCTTGTGTAATAGTGCAGCTCGGCCAGCAGGGAGTTATCCTTTGGGACCCACATATTTTTTCACTGAGCGCACTAACTGTAGATAGATAGATAGGTAGGTAGATAAATGGGAGGGTGGTTATGTAGGTTGGATAGATAGTGAATCATTAGACAGACAGACAGATAAATGGGTGGGTGAGTAGATAAATGGTAAATCATTAGATAGATAGGTGAGTGGGTGAAGCGCAATACCTGTAAAAAAATATGTGGGGGATCCCTCACTCCTTGTGTTATAGTGCAGCTCAGCCAGCAGGGAGTTGTTATCCTTTGGGCCCCACATATTTTTTCACTGAGGAAACTAAATGTGGATAGACAGATAGATAGGTAGGTAGATAAATGGGAGGGTGGTTGGGTAGGTGGATAGATAGTGAATCATTAGATAGATAAATGGATGGGTAGATATATGTTAAATCATTAGATAGATAGGTGGGTGGTAGAAGTGCAATAGCTGTAAAAATATATTTGGGTGATCCCTCACTCCTTGTGTAATAGTGCAGCTCGGCCAGCAGGGAGTTGTCCTTTGGGACCCACATCTTTTTTCACTGAGCGCACTAACTGTAGATAGATAGATAGGTAGGTAGATAAATGGGAGGGTGGTTATGTAGGTTGGATAGATAGTGAATCATTAGACAGACAGACAGATAAATAGGTGGGTGAGTAGATAAATGGTAAATCATTAGATAGATAGGTGAGTGGGTGAAGCGCAATACCTGTAAAAAAATATGTGGGGGATCCCTCACTCCTTGTGTTATAGTGCAGCTCAGCCAGCAGGGAGTTGTTATCCTTTGGGCCCCACATATTTTTTCAAAGAGCATATTATCTGTAGATAGATAGATGGGTAGGTAGAAAAATGGGTGGGTTGTTGGGTGGGTAGGTGTATAGATAGTGAATCATTAGATAGACAGATAAATGGGCGTTGGGTGGATAAATGGTAAATCATTAGATAGATAGATAGTTGGGTGGGTGAAGCTCAATACCTGTAAAAAAATATGTGGGTGATCCCTCACTCCTTGTGTTATAGTGCAGCTCAGCCAGCAGGGAGTTGTTATCCTTTGGGCCCCTCATATTTTTTCACTGAGCGCATTACCTGTAGATAGATAAATAGATATATGGATAGATAGATGGTTAGGTAGATAAATGGGTGGGATGTTGGGTGGGTAGGTGTATAGCTAGTGAATCATTAGATAGACAGATAAATGGGCGGGTGGGTGGATAAATGGTAAATCATTAGATAGATAGTTGGGTGGGTGAATCTCAATACCTGTAAAAAAATATGTGGGTGATCCCTCACTCCTTGTGTTATAGTGCAGCTCAGCCAGCAGGGAGTTGTTATCCTTTGGGCCCCACATATTTTTTCACTGAGCGCACTAACTGTAGATAGATAGATAGGTAGGTAGATAAATGGGAGGGTGGTTGGGTAGGTTGGATAGATAGTGAATCATTAGATAGACAGACAGATAAATGGGTGGGTGAGTAGATAAATGGTAACTCATTAGATACATAGGTGAGTGGGTGAAGCGCAATACCTGTAAAAAAATATGTGGGGGATCTCTCACTTCTTGTGTTATAGTGCAGCTCAGCCAGCAGGGAGTTGTTATCCTTTGGGCCCCTCATATTTTTTCACTGAGCGCATTAACTGTAGATAGATAAATAGATATATGGATAGATAGATGGTTAGGTAGATAAATGGGTGGGATGTTGGGTGGGTAGGTGTATAGCTAGTGAATCATTAGATAGACAGATAAATGGGCGGGTGGGTGGATAAATGGTAAATCATTAGATAGATAGTTGGGTGGGTGAATCTCAATACCTGTAAAAAAATATGTGGGTGATCCCTCACTCCTTGTGTTATAGTGCAGCTCAGCCAGCAGGGAGTTGTTATCCTTTGGGCCCCACATATTTTTTCACTGAGCATATTATCTGTAGATAGATAGATGGGTAGGTAGACAAATGGGTGGGTTGTTGGGTGGGTAGGTGTATAGATAGTGAATCATTAGATAGACAGATAAATGGGCGGTGGGTGGATAAATGGTAAATCATTAGATAGATAGATAGTTGGGTGGGTGAAGCTCAATACCTGTAAAAAAATATGTGGGTGATCCCTCACTCCTTGTGTTATAGTGCAGCTCAGCCAGCAGGGAGTTGTTATCCTTTGGGCCCCTCATATTTTTTCACTGAGCGCATTACCTGTAGATAGATAAATAGATATATGGATAGATAGATGGTTAGGTAGATAAATGGGTGGGATGTTGGGTGGGTAGGTGTATAGCTAGTGAATCATTAGATAGACAGATAAATGGGTGGGTGGGTAGATAAAAGGTAAATTATTAGATAGATAGGTGGGTGGGTGAAGCTCAATACCTGTAAAAAAATATGTGGGTGATCCCTCACTTCTTGTGTTATAGTGCAGCTCAGCCAGCAGGGAGTTGTTATCCTTTGGGCCCCACATATTTTTTTCACTGAGCACATTATCTGTAGATAGATAGATGGGTAGGTAGACAAATGGGTGGGCAGGTGTATAGATAGTGAATCATTAGATAGACAGATAACTGGGCGGTTGGGTGGATAAATGTTAAATCATTAGATTGATTGATAGTTTGGTGGGTGGATTTCAATAACTGTAAAAGAATATGTGGGTGATACCTCACTCCTTGTGTAATAGTGCAGCTCGGCCAACAGGGAGTTGTTATCCTTTGGCACCCACATATTTTTTCACTGAGCAAACTAAATGTGGATAGACAGATAGATAGGTAGGTAGATAAATGGGAGGGTGGTTGGGTAGGTGGATAGATAGTGAATCATTAGATAGATAAATGGGTGGGTAGATATATGTTAAATCAGTAGATAGATAGGTGGGTGGTAGAAGTGCAATAGCTGTAAAAATATATTTGGGTGATCCCTCACTCCTTGTGTAATAGTGCAGCTCGGCCAGCAGGGAGTTATCCTTTGGGACCCACATATTTTTTCACTGAGCGCACTAACTGTAGATAGATAGATAGATAGGTAGGTAGATAAATGGGAGGGTGGTTATGTAGGTTGGATAGATAGTGAATCATTAGACAGACAGATAAATGGGTGGGTGAGTAGATAAATGGTAAATCATTAGATAGATAGGTGAGTGGGTGAAGCGCAATACCTGTAAAAAAATATGTGGGGGATCCCTCACTCCTTGTGTTATAGTGCAGCTCAGCCAGCAGGGAGTTGTTATCCTTTGGGCCCCACATATTTTTTCACTGAGCGCACTTACTGTAGATAGATAGATAGGTGGGTAGATAAATGGGAGGGTGGTTATGTAGGTTGGATAGATAGTGAATCATTAGACAGACAGACAGATAAATGGGTGGGTGAGTAGATAAATGGTAAATCATTAGATAGATAGGTGAGTGGGTGAAGCGCAATACCTGTCAAAAATTATGTGGGGGATCCCTCACTCCTTGTGTTATAGTGCAGCTCAGCCAGCAGGGAGTTGTTATCCTTTGGGCCCCACATATTTTTTCAAAGAGCATATTATCTGTAGATAGATAGATGGGTAGGTAGACAAATGGGTGGGTTGTTGGGTGGGTAGGTGTATAGATAGTGAATCATTAGATAGACAGATAAATGGGCGCTGGGTGGATAAATGGTAAATCATTAGATAGATAGATAGATAGTTGGGTGGGTGAAGCTCAATACCTGTAAAAAAATATGTGGGTGATCCCTCACTCCTTGTGTTATAGTGCAGCTCAGTCAGCAGGGAGTTGTTATCCTTTGGGCCCCTCATATTTTTTCACTGAGCGCATTACCTGTAGATAGATAAATAGATATATGGATAGATAGATGGTTAGGTAGATAAATGGGTGGGATGTTGGGTGGGTAGGTGTATAGCTAGTGAATCATTAGATAGACAGATAAATGGGCGGGTGGGTGGATAAATGGTAAATCATTAGATAGATAGTTGGGTGGGTGAATCTCAATACCTGTAAAAAAATATGTGGGTGATCCCTCACTCCTTGTGTTATAGTGCAGCTCAGCCAGCAGGGAGTTGTTATCCTTTGGGCCCCACATATTTTTTCACTGAGCGCACTAACTGTAGATAGATAGATAGGTAGGTAGATAAATGGGAGGGTGGTTGGGTAGGTTGGATAGATAGTGAATCATTAGATAGACAGACAGATAAATGGGTGGGTGAGTAGATAAATGGTAACTCATTAGATACATAGGTGAGTGGGTGAAGCGCAATACCTGTAAAAAAATATGTGGGGGATCTCTCACTTCTTGTGTTATAGTGCAGCTCAGCCAGCAGGGAGTTGTTATCCTTTGGGCCCCACATATTTTTTCACTGAGCATATTATCTGTAGATAGATAGATGGGTAGGTAGACAAATGGGTGGGTTGTTGGGTGGGTAGGTGTATAGATAGTGAATCATTAGATAGACAGATAAATGGGCGGTGGGTGGATAAATGGTAAATCATTAGATAGATAGATAGTTGGGTGGGTGAAGCTCAATACCTGTAAAAAAATATGTGGGTGATCCCTCACTCCTTGTGTTATAGTGCAGCTCAGCCAGCAGGGAGTTGTTATCCTTTGAGCCCCTCATATTTTTTCACTGAGCGCATTACCTGTAGATAGATAAATAGATATATGGATAGATAGATGGTTAGGTAGATAAATGGGTGTGATGTTGGGTGGGTAGGTGTATAGCTAGTGAATCATTAGATAGACAGATAAATGGGCGGGTGGGTGGATAATTGGTAAATCATTAGATAGATAGTTGGGTGGGTGAATCTCAATACCTGTAAAAAAATATGTGGGTGATCCCTCACTCCTTGTGTTATAGTGCAGCTTAGCCAGCAGGGAGTTGTTATCCTTTGGGCCCCACATATTTTTTCACTGAGCACATTATCTGTAGATAGATAGATGGGTAGGTAGACAAATGGGTGGGTAGGTGTATAGATAGTGAATCATTAGATAGACAGATAACTGGGCGGTTGGGTGGATAAATGTTAAATCATTAGATTGATTGATAGTTTGGTGGGTGGATTTCAATAACTGTAAAAGAATATGTGGGTGATACCTCACTCCTTGTGTAATAGTGCAGCTCGGCCAGCAGGGAGTTGTTATCCTTTGGCACCCACATATTTTTTCACTGAGCAAACTAAATGTGGATAGACAGATAGATAGGTAGGTAGATAAATGGGAGGGTGGTTGGGTAGGTGGATAGATAGTGAATCATTAGATAGACAGATAAATGGGTGGGTAGATATATGTTAAATCGTTAGATAGATAGGTGGGTGGTAGAAGTGCAATAGCTGTAAAAATATATTTGGGTGATCCCTCACTCCTTGTGTAATAGTGCAGCTCGGCCAGCAGGGAGTTATCCTTTGGGACCCACATATTTTTTAACTGAGCGCACTAACCGTAGATAGATAGATAGATGGATGTGTAGGCACATGGATAGTAAATCATTGGATAGACAGATAAATTGGGTGGATAGGTAGATAGATGGTAAATTATTAATTAAATAGACAAATCATAGCTAGAATAGTTCATAAAGTAGAGGCATGGATAAAGAGGTGAGGGATCCCTCTCATTTTTCTAAAGCCCCATAAACGCTACTCAAAAAGAAAAGTTATCGCTCAGAATGGCATTTTTGAGCGATCTCTTTTCTTTAAAACAAATCTGTAGTATGTATACTCAATATAGTTAATGATGTGTGCTCCCGCGCATCCTTAACGACCACCCTCCTGCCCCTTCACCTGAACATACAGGTCATCTTTGGCCATATAGCCTATGACCCGCATGTTCAGCAGGTCACTGGGACATCATTGAATGATATCGGTAACAGATTTCTTTCAGTGTGAATAGTGGAACCACAGATATAGTTGACTATATACATGGTGCCCCTAGACTCCCAGTGTGTACAGGGCTTTAGGGTCAATGTATACTGAGAACATATTATAATGCCTATTTCCATTTTTTAGGTGAGAATTCTCCATAAAACATGTGATGAGGTCATAACAGCTGACTACTGCAAAGTGACCTGGACTGCAGAATCCTCCTCAAGTCAAAAAACAAAGATTAAGCACAGCAACAGGAGTCCGAAGTCAGGTAATTAATGAAAATTAATTACTGATAATATGTTTTTGGTATACATTTGGTCTTCACAAATAGGACTTCTAGCTATGAACTGTTCTATTATTGTACTTTATGATTACTTAGTGTACAGTTAAATAGATAGAGATAGGTAGAGATAAATAGAAAGAGTAAAAGATAAACTGATACCTTCCTCCACTGTCCGCTAAGGCAGCTTAACGGACATGGGGGTGGGAGGGAAGTCAGTAACCCACTTTTTTTCAGTCAGCAACTTTCTTCCCTTTGTAATGTTGCAGCTTGACCAGCAGGGAGGGTGGGATCCTTAACTGGGTAGGTAGGTAGATGGTAAATCATGAAATAGAAAATGGCTAGGTGGTTGAAGTGCAATATCTGTAAAAGATATGTGGGTGATCCCTCACTCCTTGTGTAAAAGTACAGCTCGGCCAGCAGGGAATTGTTATCCTTTGGGACCCCTTTTATTTTACTGAGCATATTAACTGTAGATAGATAGATAGATATATGGATAGATAGATAGATAGATGTTTAGGTAAATAAATGGGTGGGATGTTGGGTGGGTAGGTGTATAGATAGTGAATCATTAGATAGACAGATAAATGGGTGGGTGGGTAGATAAAAGGTAAATTATTAGATAGATAGGTGGGTGGGTGAAGCTCAATACCTGTAAAAAAATATGTGGGTGATCCCTCACTTCTTGTGTTATAGTGCAGCTCAGCCAGCAGGGAGTTGTTATCCTTTGGGCCCCTCATATTTTTTCACTGAGCGCATTAACTGCAGATAGATAAATAGATATATGGATAGATAGATGGTTAGGTAGATAAATGGGTGGGATGTTGGGTGGGTAGGTGTATAGCTAGTGAATTATTAGATAGTCAGATAAATGGGCGGGTGGGTGGATAAATGGTAAATCATTAGATAGATAGTTGGGTGGGTGAATCTCAATACCTGTAAAAAAATATGTGGGTGATCCCTCACTCCTTGTGTTATAGTGCAGCTCAGCCAGCAGGGAGTTGTTATCCTTTGGGCCCCACATATTTTTTCACTGAGAATTTTATTATGTAGATAGATAGATAGGTAGGTAGACAAATGGGTGGGTTGTTGGGTGGGTAGGTGTATAGATAGTGAATCATTAGATAGACAGATAAATGGGCGGTGGGTGGATAAATGATAAATCATTAGATAGATAGATAGTTGGGTGGGTGAAGCTCAATACCTGTAAAAAACGATGTGGGTGATCCCTCACTCCTTGTGTTATAGTGCAGCTCAGCCAGCAGGGAGTTGTTATCCTTTGGGCCCCACATATTTTTTCACTGAGTGCATTAACTGTAGATAGATTGATAGATAGATAGATAGATGTTTAGGTAAATAAATGGGTGGGATGTTTGGTGGGTAGGTGTATAGATAGTGAATCATTAGATAGACAGATAAATGGGCGGGTGGGTGGATAAATGGTAAATCATTAGATAGATAGTTGGGTGGGGGAATCTCAATACCTGTAAAAAAATATGTGGGTGATCCCTCACTCCTTGTGTTATAGTGCAGCTCAGCCAGCAGGGAGTTGTTATCCTTTGGGCCCCACATATTTTTTTCACTAAGCGCACTAACGGTAGATAGATAGATAGATAGATAGGTAGGTAGATAAATGGGAGGGTGGTTGGGTAGGTCAGATAGATAGTGAATCATTAGATAGACAGATAAATGGGTGGGTGAGTAGATAAATGGTAAATTATTAGATAGATAGGTGAGTGGGTGAAGCGCAATACCTGTAAAAAAATATGTGGGTGATCCCTCACTCCTTGTGTTATAGTGCAGCTTAGCCAGCAGGGAGTTGTTATCCTTTGGGCCCCACATTCTTTCACTGAGCACATTATCTGTAGATAGATAGATGGGTAGGTAGACAAATGGGTGGGTAGGTGTATAGATATTGAATCATTAGATAGACAGATAACTGGGCGGTTGGGTGGATAAATGTTAAATCATTAGATTGATTGATAGTTTGGTGGGTGGATTTCAATAACTGTAAAAGAATATGTGGGTGATACCTCACTCCTTGTGTAATAGTGCAGCTCGGCCAGCAGGGAGTTGTTATCCTTTGGCACCCACATATTTTTTCACTGAGCAAACTAAATGTGGATAGACAGATAGATAGGTAGGTAGATAAATGGGAGGGTGGTTGGGTAGGTGGATAGATAGTGAATCATTAGATAGATAAATGGGTGGGTAGATATATGTTAAATCATTAGATAGATAGGTGGGTGGTAGAAGTGCAATAGCTGTAAAAATATATTTGGGTGATCCCTCACTCCTTGTGTAATAGTGCAGCTCGGCCAGCAGGGAGTTATCCTTTGGGACCCACATATTTTTTAACTGAGCGCACTAACCGTAGATAGATAGATAGATAGATAGATAGATAGATAGATGGATGTGTAGGCACATGGATAGTAAATCATTGGATAGACAGATAAATTGGGTGGATAGGTAGATAGATGGTAAATTATTAATTAAATAGACAAATCATAGCTAGAATAGTTCATAAAGTAGAGGCATGGATAAAGAGGTGAGGGATCCCTCTCATTTTTCTAAAGCCCCATAAACGCTACTCAAAAAGAAAAGTTATCGCTCAGAATGGCATTTTTGAGCGATCTCTTTTCTTTAAAACAAATCTGTAGTATGTATACTCAATATAGTTAATGATGTGTGCTCCCGCGCATCCTTAACGACCACCCTCCTGCCCCTTCACCTGAACATACAGGTCATCTTTGGCCATATAGCCTATGACCCGCATGTTCAGCAGGTCACTGGGACATCATTGAATGATATCGGTAACAGATTTCTTTCAGTGTGAATAGTGGAACCACAGATATAGTTGACTATATACATGGTGCCCCTAGACTCCCAGTGTGTACAGGGCTTTAGGGTCAATGTATACTGAGAACATATTATCATGCCTATTTCCATTTTTTAGGTGAGAATTCTCCATAAAACATGTGATGAGGTCATAACAGCTGACTACTGCAAAGTGACCTGGACTGCAGAATCCTCCTCAAGTCAAAAAACAAAGATTAAGCACAGCAACAGGAGTCCGAAGTCAGGTAATTAATGAAAATTAATTACTGATAATATGTTTTTGGTATACATTTGGTCTTCACAAATAGGACTTCTAGCTATGAACTGTTCTATTATTGTACTTTGTGATTACTTAGTGTACAGTTAAATAGATAGAGATAGGTAGAGATAAATAGAAAGAGTAAAAGATAAACTGATACCTTCCTCCACTGTCCGCTAAGGCAGCTTAACGGACATGGGGGTGGGAGGGAAGTCAGTAACCCACTTTTGTTCAGTCAGCAACTTTCTTCCCTTTGTAATGTTGCAGCTTGACCAGCAGGGAGGGTGGGATCCTTAACTGGGTAGGTAGGTAGATGGTAAATCATGAAATAGAAAATGGCTAGGTGGTTGAAGTGCAATATCTGTAAAAGATATGTGGGTGATCCCTCACTCCTTGTGTAAAAGTACAGCTCGGCCAGCAGGGAATTGTTATCCTTTGGGACCCCTTTTATTTTACTGAGCATATTAACTGTAGATAGATAGATAGATATATGGATAGATAGATAGATGTTTAGGTAAATAAATGGGTGGGATGTTGGGTGGGTAGGTGTATAGATAGTGAATCATTAGATAGACAGATAAATGGGTGGGTGGGTAGATAAAAGGTAAATTATTAGATAGATAGGTGGGTGGGTGAAGCTCAATACCTGTAAAAAAATATGTGGGTGATCCCTCACTTCTTGTGTTATAGTGCAGCTCAGCCAGCAGGGAGTTGTTATCCTTTGGGCCCCTCATATTTTTTCACTGAGCGCATTAACTGTAGATAGATAAATAGATATATGGATAGATAGATGGTTAGGTAGATAAATGGGTGGGATGTTCGGTGGGTAGGTGTATAGCTAGTGATTCATTAGATAGACAGATAAATGGGCGGGTGGGTGGATAAATGGTAAATCATTAGATAGATAGTTGGGTGGGTGAATCTCAATACCTGTAATAAAATATGTGGGTGATCCCTCACTCCTTGTGTTATGGTGCAGCTCAGCCAGCAGGGAGTTTTTATCCTTTGGGCCCCACATATTTTTTCACTGAGCGCACTAACTGTAGATAGATAGATAGGTAGGTAGATAAATGGGAGGGTGGTTGGGTAGGTTGGATAGATAGTGAATCATTAGACAGACAGACAGATAAATGGGTGGGTGAGTAGATAAATGGTAAATCATTAGATAGATAGGTGAGTGGGTGATGCGCAATACCTGTAAAAAAATATGTGGGTGATCCCTCACTCCTTGTGTTATAGTGCAGCTCAGCCAGCAGGGAGTTGTTATCCTTTGGGCCCCACATATTTTTTCACTGAGCATATTATCTGTAGATAGATAGATGGGTAGGTAGACAAATGGATGGGTTGTTGGGTGGGTAGGTGTATAGATAGTGAATCATTAGATAGACAGATAAATGGGCGGTGAGTGGATAAATGGTAAATCATTAGATAGATAGATAGTTGGGTGGGTGGGTGAAGCTCAATACCTGTAAATAAATATGTGGGTGATCCCTCACTCCTTGTGTTATAGTGCAGCTCAGCCAGCAGGGAGTTGTTATCCTTTGGGCCCCTCATATTTTTTCACTGAGCGCATTAACTGTAGATAGATAAATAGATATATGGATAGATAGATGGTTAGGTAGATAAATGGGTGGGATGTTGGGTGGATAGGTGTATAGCTAGTGAATCATTAGATAGACAGATAAATGGGCGGGTGGGTGGATAAATGGTAAATCATTAGATAGATAGTTGGGTGGGTGAATCTCAATACCTGTAAAAAAATATGTGGGTGATCCCTCACTCCTTGTGTTATAGTGCAGCTCAGCCAGCAGGAAATTGTTATCCTTTGGGCCCCACATATTTTTTCACTGAGCGCACTAACTGTAGATAGATAGATAGATAGGTAGGTAGATAAATGGGAGGGTGGTTGGGTAGGTTGGATTGATAGTGAATCATTAGATAGACAGACAGATAAATGGGTGGGTGAGTAGATAAATGGTAACTCATTAGATAGATAGGTGAGTGGGCGAAGCGCAATACCTGTAAAAAAATATGTGGGGGATCTCTCACTTCTTGTGTTATAGTGCAGCTCAGCCAGCAGGGAGTTGTTATCCTTTGGGCCCCTCATATTTTTTCACTGAGCGCATTAACTGTAGATAGATAAATAGATATATGGATAGATAGATGGTTAGGTAGATAAATGGGTGGGATGTTGGGTGGGTAGGTGTATAGCTAGTGAATCATTAGATAGACAGATAAATGGGCGGGTGGGTGGATAAATGGTTAATCATTAGATAGATAGTTGGGTGGGTGAATCTCAATACCTGTAAAAAAATATGTGGGTGATCCCTCACTCCTTGTGTTATAGTGCAGCTCAGCCAGCAGGGAGTTGTTATCCTTTTGGCCCCACATATTTTTTCACTGAGCGCACTAACTGTAGATAGATAGGTAGGTAGATAAATGGGAGGGTGGTTGGGTAGGTTGGATAGATAGTGAATCATTAGACAGACAGATAAATGGGTGGGTAAGTAGATAAATGGTAAATCATTAGATAGATAGGTGAGTGGGTGAAGCGCAATACCTGTAAAAAAAATATGTGGGGGATCCCTCACTCCTTGTGTTATAGTGCAGCTCAGCCAGCAGGAAGTTGTTATCCTTTGGGCCCCACATATTTTTTCACTGAGCATATTATCTGTAGATAGATAGATGGGTAGGTAGACAAATGGGTGGGTTGTTGGGTTGGTAGGTGTATAGATAGTGAATCATTAGATAGACAGATAAATGGGCGGTGGGTGGATAAATGGTAAATCATTAGATAGATAGATAGTTGGGTGGGTGAAGCTCAATACCTGTAAAAAAATATGTGGGTGATCCCTCACTCCTTGTGTTATAGTGCAGCTCAGCCAGCAGGGAGTTGTTATCCTTTGGGCCCCTCATATTTTTTCACTGAGCGCATTAACTGTAGATAGATAAATAGATATATGGATAGATAGATGGTTAGGTAGATAAATGGGTGGGATGTTGGGTGGGTAGGTGTATAGCTAGTGAATCATTAGATAGACAGATAAATGGGCGGGTGGGTGGATAAATGGTAAATCATTAGATAGATAGTTGGGTGGGTGAATCTCAATACCTGTAAAAAAATATGTGGGTGATCCCTCACTCCTTGTGTTATAGTGCAGCTCAGCCAGCAGGGAGTTGTTATCCTTTGGGCCCCACATATTTTTTCACTGAGCGCACTAACTGTAGATAGATAGATAGATAGATAGATAGATAGATAGGTAGGTAGGTAGATAAATGGGAGGGTGGTTGGGTAGGTCGGATAGATAGTTAATCATTAGATAGACAGATTAATGGGTGGGTGAGTAGATAAATGGTAAATTATTAGATAGATAGGTGAGTGGGTGAAGCGCAATACCTGTAAAAAATATGTGGGTGATCCCTCACTCCTTGTGTTATAGTGCAGCTTAGCCAGCAGGGAGTTGTTATCCTTTGGGCCCCACATATTTTTTCACTGAGCACATTATCTGTAGATAGATAGATGGGTAGGTAGACAAATGGGTGGGTAGGTGTATAGTTAGTGAATCATTAGATAGACAGATAACTGGGCGGTTGGGTGGATAAATGTTAAATCATTAGATTGATTGATAGTTTGGTGGGTGGATTTCAATAACTGTAAAAGAATATGTGGGTGATACCTCACTCCTTGTGTAATAGTGCAGCTCGGCCAGCAGGGAGTTGTTATCCTTTGGCACCCACATATTTTTTCACTGAGCAAACTAAATGTGGATAGACAGATAGATAGGTAGGTAGATAAATGGGAGGGTGGTTGGGTAGGTGGATAGATAGTGAATCATTAGATAGATAAATGGGTGGGTAGATATATGTTAAATCATTAGATAGATAGGTGGGTGGTAGAAGTGCAATAGCTGTAAAAATATATTTGGGTGATCCCTCACTCCTTGTGTAATAGTGCAGCTCGGCCAGCAGGGAGTTATCCTTTGGGACCCACATATTTTTTAACTGAGCGCACTAACCGTAGATAGATAGATAGATAGATAGATAGATAGATAGATAGATGGATGTGTAGGCACATGGATAGTAAATCATTGGATAGACAGATAAATTGGGTGGATAGGTAGATAGATGGTAAATTATTAATTAAATAGACAAATCATAGCTAGAATAGTTCATAAAGTAGAGGCATGGATAAAGAGGTGAGGGATCCCTCTCATTTTTCTAAAGCCCCATAAACGCTACTCAAAAAGAAAAGTTATCGCTCAGAATGGCATTTTTGAGCGATCTCTTTTCTTTAAAACAAATCTGTAGTATGTATACTCAATATAGTTAATGATGTGTGCTCCCGCGCATCCTTAACGACCACCCTCCTGCCCCTTCACCTAAACATACAGGTCATCTTTGGCCATATAGCCTATGACCCGCATGTTTAGCAGGTCACTGGGACATCATTGAATGATATCGGTAACAGATTTCTTTCAGTGTGAATAGTGGAACCACAGATATAGTTGACTATATAGATGGTGCCCCTAGACTCCCAGTGTGTACAGGGCTTTAGGGTCAATGTATACTGAGAACATATTATCATGCCTATTTCCATTTTTTTAGGTGAGAATTCTCCATAAAACATGTGATGAGGTCATAACAGCTGACTACTGCAAAGTGACCTGGACTGCAGAATCCTCCTCAAGTCAAAAAACAAAGATTAAGCACAGCAACAGGAGACCGAAGTCAGGTAATTAATGAAAATTAATTACTGATAATATGTTTTTGGTATACATTTGGTCTTCACAAATAGGACTTCTAGCTATGAACTCTTCTATTATTGTACTTTGTGATTACTTAGTGTACAGTTAAATAGATAGAGATAGGTAGAGATAAATAGAAAGAGTAAAAGATAAACTGATACCTTCCTCCACTGTCCGCTAAGGCAGCTTAACGGACATGGGGGTGGGAGGGAAGTCAGTAACCCACTTTTTTTCAGTCAGCAACTTTCTTCCCTTTGTAATATTGCAGCTTGACCAGCAGGGAGGGTGGGATCCTTAACTGGGTAGGTTGAAGTGCAATATCTGTAAAAGATATGTGGGTGATCCCTCACTCCTTGTGTAAAAGTACAGCTCGGCCAGCAGGGAATTGTTATCCTTTGGGACCCCTTTTTTTTACTGAGCATATTAACTGTAGATAGATAGATAGATAGATAGATATATGGCTAGATAGATAGATGTTTAGGTAAATAAATGGGTGGGATGTTGGGTGGGTAGGTGTATAGATAGTGAATCATTAGATAGACAGATAAATGGGTGGGTGGGTAGATAAAAGGTAAATTATTAGATAGATAGGTGGGTGGGTGAAGCTCAATACCTGTAAAAAAATATGTGTGTGATCCCTCACTTCTTGTGTTATAGTGCAGCTCAGCCAGCAGGGAGTTGTTATCCTTTGGGCCCCTCATATTTTTTCACTGAGCGCATTAACTGTAGATAGATAAATAGATATATGGATAGATAGATGGTTAGGTAGATAAATGGGTGGGATGTTGGGTGGGTAGGTGTATAGCTAGTGAATCATTAGATAGACAGATAAATGGGCGGGTGGGTGGATAAATGGTAAATCATTAGATAGATAGTTGGGTGGGTGAATCTCAATACCTGTAAAAAAATATGTGGGTGATCCCTCACTCCTTGTGTTATAGTGCAGCTCAGCCAGCAGGGAGATGTTATCCTTTGGGCACCACATATTTTTTCACTGAGCATATTATCTGTAGAAAGATAGATGGGTAGGTAGACAAATGGATGGGTTGTTGGGTGGGTAGGTGTATAGATAGTGAATCATTAGATAGACAGATAAATGGGCGGTGGGTGGATAAATGGTAAATCATTAGATAGATAGATAGATAGTTGGGTGGGTGAAGCTCAATACCTGTAAATAAATATGTGGGTGATCCCTCACTCCTTGTGTTATAGTGCAGCTCAGCCAGCAGGGAGTTGTTATCCTTTGGGCCCCACATATTTTTTCACTGAGCGCATTAACTGTAGATAGATAGATAGGTAGGTAGATAAATGGGAGGGTGGTTGGGTAGGTTGGATAGATAGTGAATCATTAGATAGACAGACAGATAAATGGGTGGGTGAGTAGATAAATGGTAACTCATTAGATAGATAGGTGAGTGGGTGAAGCGCAATACCTGTAAAAAAATATGTGGGGGATCTCTCACTTCTTGTGTTATAGTGCAGCTCAGCCAGCAGGGAGTTGTTATCCTTTGGGCCCCTCATATTTTTTCACTGAGCGCATTAACTGTAGATAGATAAATAGATATATGGATAGATAGATGGTTAGGTAGATAAATGGGTGGGATGTTGGGTGGGTAGGTGTATAGCTAGTGAATCATTAGATACACAGATAAATGGGCGGGTGGGTGGATAAATGGTAAATCATTAGATAGATAGTTGGGTGGGTGAATCTCAATACCTGTAAAAAAATATGTGGGTGATCCCTCACTCCTTGTGTTATAGTGCAGCTCAGCCAGCAGGGAGTTGTTATCCTTTGGGCCCCACATATTTTTTCACTGAGCGCACTAACTGTAGATAGATAGATAGATAGGTAGGTAGATAATTGGGAGGGTGGTTGGGTAGGTTGGATAGATAGTGAATCATTAGACAGACAGACAGATAAATGGGTGGGTGAGTAGATAAATGGTAAATCATTAGATAGATAGGTGAGTGAGTGGGTGAAGCGCAATACCTGTAAAAAAATATGTGGGGGATCCCTCACTCCTTGTGTTATAGTGCAGCTCAGCCAGCAGGGAGTTATCCTTTGGGCCCCACATATTTTTTCACTGAGCATATTATCTGTAGATAGATAGATGGGTAGGTAGACAAATGGGTGGGTTGTTGGGTGGGTAGGTGTATAGATAGTGAATCATTAGATAGACAGATAAATGGGCGGTGGGTGGATAAATGGTAAATCATTAGATAGATAGATAGTTGGGTGGGTGAAGCTCAATACCTGTAAAAAAATATGTGGGTGATCCCTCACTCCTTGTGTTATTGTGCAGCTCAGCCAGCAGGGAGTTGTTATCCTTTGGGCCCCTCATATTTTTTCACTGAGCGCATTACCTGTAGATAGATAAATAGATATATGGATAGATAGATGGTTAGGTAGATAAATGGGTGGGATGTTGGGTGGGTAGGTGTATAGCTAGTGAATCATTAGATAGACAGATAAATGGGCGGGTGGGTGGATAAATGGTAAATCATTAGATAGATAGTTGGGTGGGTGAATCTCAATACCTGTAAAAAAATATGTGGGTGATCCCTCACTCCTTGTGTTATAGTGCAGCTCAGCCAGCAGGGAGTTGTTATCCTTTGGGCCCCACATATTTTTTCACTGAGCGCAATAACTGTAGATAGATAGATAGGTAGGTAGATAAATGGGAGGGTGGTTGGGTAGGTTGGATAGATAGTGAATCATTAGATAGACAGACAGATAAATGGGTGGGTGAGTAGATAAATGGTAACTCATTAGATAGATAGGTGAGTGGGTGAAGCGCAATACCTGTAAAAAAATATGTGGGGGATCTCTCACTTCTTGTGTTATAGTGCAGCTCAGCCAGCAGGGAGTTGTTATCCTTTGGGCCCCTCATATTTTTTCACTGAGCGCATTAACTGTAGATAGATAAATAGATATATGGATAGATAGATGGTTAGGTAGATAAATGGGTGGGATGTTGGGTGGGTAGGTGTATAGCTAGTGAATCATTAGATAGACAGATAAATGGGTGGGTGAGTAGATAAATGGTAAATCATTAGATAGATAGGTGAGTGGGTGAAGCGCAATACCTGTAAAAAAATATGTGGGGGATCCCTCACTCCTTGTGTTATAGTGCAGCTCAGCCAGCAGGGAGTTGTTATCCTTTGGGCCCCACATATTTTTTCTCTGAGCATATTATCTGTAGATAGATAGATGGGTAGGTAGACAAATGGGTGGGTTGTTGTGTGGGTAGGTGTATAGATAGTGAATCATTAGATAGACAGATAAATGGGCGGGTGGGTGGATAAATGGTAAATCATTAGATAGATAGTTGGGTGGGTGAATCTCAATACCTGTAAAAAAATATGTGGGTGATCCCTCACTCCTTGTGTTATAGTGCAGCTCAGCCAGCAGGGAGTTGTTATCCTTTGGGCCCCACATATTTTTTCACTGAGCGCACTAACTGTAGATAGATAGATAGATAGATAGGTAGGTAGATAAATGGGAGGGTGGTTGGGTAGGTCTGATAGATAGTGAATCAATAGATAGACAGATAAATGGGTGGGTAGATATATGTTAAATCGTTAGATAGATAGGTGGGTGGTAGAAGTGCAATAGCTGTAAAAATATATTTGGGTGATCCCTCACTCCTTGTGTAATAGTGCAGCTCGGCCAGCAGGGAGTTGTTATCCTTTGGGACCCACATATTTTTTTACTGAGCACATTATCTGTAGATAGATAGATGGGTAGGTAGACAAATGGGTGGGTAGGTGTATAGATAGTGAATCATTAGATAGACAGATAACTGGGCGGTTGGGTGGATAAATGTTAAATCATTAGATTGATTGATAGTTTGGTGGGTGGATTTAAATAACTGTAAAAGAATATGTGGGTGATACCTCACTCCTTGTGTAATAGTGCAGCTCGGCCAGCAGGGAGTTGTTATCCTTTGGCACCCACATATTTTTTCACTGAGCAAACTAAATGTGGATAGACAGATAGATAGGTAGGTAGATAAATGGGAGGGTGGTTGGGTAGGTGGATAGATAGTGAATCATTAGATAGACAGATAAATGGGTGGGTAGATATATGTTAAATCGTTAGATAGATAGGTGGGTGGTAGAAGTGCAATAGCTGTAAAAATGTATTTGGGTGATCCCTCACTCCTTGTGTAATAGTGCAGCTCGGCCAGCAGGGAGTTATCCTTTGGGACCCACATATTTTTTAACTGAGCGCACTAACCGTAGATAGATAGATAGATAGATGGATGTGTAGGCACATGGATAGTAAATCATTGGATAGACAGATAAATTGGGTGGATAGGTAGATAGATGGTAAATTATTAATTAAATAGACAAATCATAGCTAGAATAGTTCTTAAAGTAGAGGCATGGATAAAGAGGTGAGGGATCCCTCTCATTTTTCTAAAGCCCCATAAACGCTACTCAAAAAGAAAAGTTATCGCTCAGAATGGCATTTTTGAGCGATCTCTTTTCTTTAAAACAAATCTGTAGTATGTGTACTCAATATAGTTAATGATGTGTGCTCCCGCGCATCCTTAACGACCACCCTCCTGCCCCTTCACCTGAACATACAGGTCATCTTTGGCCATATAGCCTATGACCCGCATGTTCAGCAGGTCACTGGGACATCATTGAATGATATCGGTAACAGATTTCTTTCAGTGTGAATAGTGAAACCACAGATATAGTTGACTATATAGATGGTGCCCCTAGACTCCCAGTGTGTACAGGGCTTTAGGGTCAATGTATACTGAGAACATATTATCATGCCTATTTCCATTTTTTAGGTGAGAATTCTCCATAAAACATGTGATGAGGTCATAACAGCTGACTACTGCAAAGTGACCTGGACTGCAGAATCCTCCTCAAGTCAAAAAACAAAGATTAAGCACAGCAACAGGAGACCAAAGTCAGGTAATTAATGAAAATTAATTACTGATAATATGTTTTTGGTATACATTTGGTCTTCACAAATAGGACTTCTAGCTATGAACTCTTCTATTATTGTACTTTGTGATTACTTAGTGTACAGTTAAATAGATAGAGATAGGTAGAGATAAATAGAAAGAGTAAAAGATAAACTGATACCTTCCTCCACTGTCCGCTAAGGCAGCTTAACGGACATGGGGGTGGGAGGGAAGTCAGTAACCCACTTTTTTTCAGTCAGCAACTTTCTTCCCTTTGTAATGTTGCAGCTTGACCAGCAGGGAGGGTGGGATCCTTAACTGGGTAGGTAGGTAGATGGTAAATCATGAAATAGAAAATGGCTAGGTGGTTGAAGTGCAATATCTGTAAAAGATATGTGGGTGATCCCTCACTCCTTGTGTAAAAGTACAGCTCGGCCAGCAGGGAATTGTTATCCTTTGGGACCCCTTTTTTTTACTGAGCATATTAACTGTAGATAGATAGATAGATATATGGATAGATAGATAGATGTTTAGGTAAATAAATGGGTGGGATGTTGGGTGGGTAGGTGTATAGATAGTGAATCATTAGATAGACAGATAAATGGGTGGGTGGGTAGATAAAAGGTAAATTATTAGATAGATAGGTGGGTGGGTGAAGCTCAATACCTGTAAAAAAATATGTGGGTGATCCCTCACTTCTTGTGTTATAGTGCAGCTCAGCCAGCAGGGAGTTGTTATCCTTTGGGCCCCACATATTTTTTTCACTGAGCACATTATCTGTAGATAGATAGATAGATGGTTAGGTAGATAAATGGGTGGGCTGTTGGGTGGGTAGGTGTATAGATAGTGAATCATTAGATAGATAAATGGGCGGGTGGGTGGATAAATGGTAAATCATTAGATAGATAGATAGTAGGGTGGGTGAATCTCAATACCTGTAAAAAAAAATATGTGGGTGATCCCTCACTCCTTGTGAAATAGTGCAGCTCGGCCAGCAGGGAGTTGCTATCCTTTGGCACCCACATATTTTTTTTTAATGAGCGAATTAACTCTAGATAAATAGATATATATATGGATAGATAGGTAGGTAGATAAATGGGAGGGTGGTTGGGTAGGTGGATAGATAGTGAATCACTAGATAGACATATAAATCGGTGGGTGGGTAGATAAATGGTAAATCATTAGACAGGTGGGTGGTAGAAGTGCAATAGCTGTAAAAAAAATATTTGGGTGATCCCTCACTGCTGGTGTAATTGTGCAGCTCGGCCAGCAAGGCGTTGTTATCCTTTGGGCCCCACATATTTTTTCACTGAGCACACTAACTGTAGATAGATAGATAGATAAATAGGTGGGTAGGTAGAAGTATGGGAGGGAGTGTGGATAGGTGTATACAAAGTGACTCATTAGATAGACTGATAAATGGTTTGGTGGATAGATGAATGGTAAATCATTAGATTTGTGGATGGGTGAAGCGTAATACCTGTAAATAAATATGTGGGTAATCCCTCACTCCTTGTGTAATAGTGCAGCTCGGCCAGCAGGGAGTTGATCTTACTCAATATCTCTGTATGTAGAAATATCCTGATGGCAGCCACTTGTCCTCTGGAATGGGTCCTTAGGGATCGGGCTAGGTATCCCAAATGTCTGTCAGACCAGTGTGACAGATGGTGCTCTAGTTTTTCAGGTGTCCAATGAAGATAAATGCAGTATAGTTCAATGGCAGAAGGTAGAGTCCCAGTATAGCAAATCTCAAAGTGTTTCCCTGATAATTTATAACCTCCGGCTTCCTCAGGAGCAAGTGGAGGAAGAGGGTAGTGCGAGACATATGAAGGGAGAAGGTAGTTAGAGACGTATGGGGGGAGAGGGTAATTAGAGACATATAGAGGGAGAGGGTAGTGAGAGACATATGGAGGGAGAGGGAAGTGGGAGACATATGGCGGGAGAGGGTAGGGCGAGACATATGACAGGATAAGGTAGTGAGAGACATGTAGGGAGAGGGAAGTGAGAGACATATGGAGGGAGAGGGTAATGAAAGACATACTGTATAGAGCAGCGGTGGCCAACCCGCGGCTCTCAAGCCGCATGCGGCTCTCCCACTTCTAAAGTGCGGCTCCTGCTCGCACTGCTGCCCGACGCGGCGTCGCCCACCGTCCGTCCCCCTTCAACCGCTGCCGGTTCCCGAATGGTAGCGGCTAGTTACACTTCATGGAAAGGATCTTCGATGACGTCACTTCCATGTGACTGCGGTCGTCATCAGGGGGAGGTGTCAGCACGCAGCCTGCTGCCTGAGCGCACAGCACAATTTTCCTGGCGCAAGAAAGTGTACGGCGGCATCAGGTACTCATACTTGGAGCACCACACACTTACACCCTTCCCTCCATCTATGTCACTGATGTTAGATGGGTGGAGGGGCAGAGAGTGCACCGGCCCCGGTTTTCCTGTCACTGCTGGGTATTGGGGAGGGGTGCTCTGGCCCCGGGGGTACTGCCACTGGGTTTAGAAGGGGGAGTGGGAGTTGTGCAGGGAATAGTGCTCTCTTGGGGGGGTTGGGGGAGAGTGCTCTGGCGGAGGAAGAGAGTGCTCTTGCGCTCCTCACACACACACAAACCCAGCACCAGTGCACACCACCCCCCATGAGGCACCAGAGTGCACCACCCCACACCCAGCGGCAGTATATCCCAACACACACACACCCAGCAGCAGTGCACTCCATCCCCCTCACACACTCACACCCAGCACCAGAGCGTACCCCCCCCATACCCAGTTGCCATATATCCCCCGCCCCACACACACCCACCCACGTGGCAGCAGAGCACCCCCCACACACACACCCAGCACCAGTGCATCCATCCCCCCCCCACACACTCACATGCAGCACCAGAGCGCACCCCCCCATACCCACTGTGGGGGCATATGTGTGGCATTGTGGGGGTATATATGGCACTGGGCGCATAACTAGCACTGTGGGGGCATATATGTGGCATTGTGGGGACATATCTGGCACTGGGCACATAATTAGCACTGTGGGGGCATATGTGTGGCACTGTGAGGGCATATCTGGCACTGGGCACATAACTAGCACTGTGGGGGCATTTGTGTGGCATAGGGCATAACTAGCACTGTGGGGGCATATGTGTGGCACTGTGGGGGCATATATGTGTGGCACTGGGGGCATATCTGGCACCGTGGGGCATATATGTGTGGCACTGGGGGCATACCTAGCACTGTGGGGGGCATATCTGGCACTGGGGGCATAAAGTTTTGTCCTGTAGCCACTCCCCCTTGTGTCATATGACCACTCACCTGACCACACCCCTTTTTGCCGCGCGCATGATGTCGACTCTTTGGCTTGATTGCCGAGTGCACTTTTTATGAAAAAGCACCACATTGGTTCCAAAGGGGTAGATGTATAAGTATTTTTCGGCTCTTTACCTCGGACCGGTTGGCCACCCCTGGTATAGAGGAATAGGGTAGTGAGAGACATATGGAGGAAGAAGGTAGTGAGAGATATATGTTGGGAGAGGCCAGGGTAGTAAGAGACATATGGAGGGAGAGGGTAATGAGACACATATGGTGGGAAAGGGTAGTGAGAGACATATGAAGGAGAGGGTAGTGCAAGATATATGGAGGGAGAGGGCAATGAGAGACTTACTGTATAGAGGGAGAGGATAGTGAGAGACATATGGAGGGAGAGGGCAATGAGAGACATACTGTATAGATGGAGAGGTAGTGAGAGACATATGGAGGTATAGGGTAGTTGGAGACATGAAGGGAGAAGGTATTTAGGGGCAGATGTATTAAGCCTGACGAAGAGATAAAGTGGAGATAAAGTGGAGAAAAGGTGGAAGGAGATAAAGCAACAGCCAATCAACTTCCAACTGTCATATTTCAAACACTGCTGATTGGCTGGTGCATTATCTCCTTCCACTTTTTCTCCACTTTATCTCCAGTTTATCTCTTCGCCAGGCTTAATACATCTGCCCCTTAGAGACATATTGAGGGGGTTGGGATCATTTGGTCTACAGCTTGTTGATCAAAAAGCATTAGGTCAACACCATTAGGATGACATGGGGAAAGGTCGACATGGCTTTAGGTCAACAGGTCATTAGGTCGACACAAGCATTAGGTCAAGATGGTCTAGGTCGATATTTAAAAGGTCGACATGGGGTTTTTCCCTTTTTTGTTTTTGTACCCGAATGTCGACAGAGTTGGAAGTGCATCGCATCCTCTCGCATGATATATGAAGGAAGAGGGTAGTGAGAGACATGGAAGAAGAGGGTAGTGAGAGATATATGGAGGAAGAGGGTAGTGAGAGACATGGAGGAGAGGGTAGTGAGAGATATATGGAGGAAGAGGGTAGTGAGATACATGGAAGAAGAGGGTAGTGAGAGACATGTGAAGGAAGAGGGTAGTGAGAGACATGGAGGAGAGGGTAGTGAGAGATATATGGAGGAAGAGGGTAGTGAGAGACATGGAGGAGAGGGTAGTGAGAGATATATGGAGGAAGAGGGTAGTGGGATACATGGAGGAGAGGGTAGTGAGAGACATATGGAGGGAGAGGGTAGTGAGATACATGGAGGAGAGGGTAGTGAGAGACATATGAAGGAAGAGGGTCGTGAGATACATGGAAGGAGAGGGTAGTGAGAGATATATGGAGGAAGAGGGTAGTGAGATACATGGAGGAGAGGGTAGTGAGAGACATATGGAGGGAAAGGGTGATGTAAGACATACTGTATAGAGGGAGAGGGTAGTGAGAGACATATGGGCATATCCTCTGCTACCCCCCCCCCCCCCCACACACACACAAACTTCCCCACAACTAGCCCCTGCATGTTACACTATTAAAATTGTTTTAAAGAAAAATTTGTAAATGCCAGTGACTGCCAATCTGAGAAAATGAAATACCACGGCAAGCCTGTTGTTGTTATAACATCGGTATAATCTTTATTTAAATCAATTATTCCCCCCCCCCCCCCAGACTATAGCAGCAAGATAATGGGATTAAGGTGCAATCAGTGATATGTGTAGACTCATCAGGGAGATTGCTACAATGCCACAGGATCTTCCTGACAATCAGGGAGTCACACGCATGCTAGTTATGAGGAATGGTATCAAAATTCAGTTTACTATTCTTGATGTCAAAGAAAGTGCAATCATAAATAACATTAAATACATTCAACTGGTTTTAACTAGTCTATTACATAAAAGCATAAGATATGTCTAAAACTGAGTATCACTCCTTCACTTAATTACTAAATAAGGGCGAAATGTAATAGGTGGCGATTTTTGGTCATGTTTAAAAATCGCACCAAGTCGCACCTTTTTTGCCACAAATTTGCATATGTAATGAGCCGGTCCTGGTTTCATAAAATCACAGGGACAAACAAGTTGGGGTTCCCTTTATTTTACAAAACCAGCACCAGGCTCAAGGGCCAGTCCTTGTTCCCAAAATACGGTGGGACAAAATGACTAGGGGTCCCCCGTATTTCAAGAACCAGCACCGGGCCCAACCAGCCAGCAGGTTAATGCCACAGCAGTGGAGAGACTTTTTATACAAGTCCCCCCGGCCAAAGTCGTTTCTGACCGGTCAACATGGGCAGGGGTCTTGGGGAAGTGGGGACCCCCCCAAAGAAGGGGTCCCCCCCTCCTGAACTTACCTGCCCATGTTGAAGCCCGGGGCTGTCCTCGATGCCCCTGGGCAGTGGTCATCGAGCTGATAAAATGGTGTAAAAAATAGAAAGAATCCTGTTGCATATTGCTGTGGAACTAGAAGTCCCAGCAAGCCTGCACCGCTGGGTTCTGTAGTCCCACAGTAGTACAAATAGTTAAATAAATACACACACACACACACACTGACAGTAAAACTTTATTACACACGGAGCCCATTCATCCAATACTCACTTATATTGCCATGGAGCATCGGTCCCCTTGTCCAGTTGTATGCATGTGGGTACCTGTGGATAGAAAACATACTCACCAGCAGTCTTCAGCGCTTCTCCGGGACCCCTGCACTGCTGTAACCAAGTTCTGGTCTTCCGTTTACTTCTGGGGCTCCATCCCCCCGACCGGTAGTTAGGCCCGCCCACCAGTCAATCATGGTCTGGGATTTCCCGATGCCATACCATGATTGGTTGGTGGGCGGGCCTAAGTCCCAGTCAGGGGGCGGAGCCCCAGATATAAACAGAAGACATGGGGGCGGGGGGTGTTACAGTGGTGCAGGGGTCCCGGAGGCGCACCCCCCTCTCCAATTTGGAGAAAACTGTGCAGCCGAAAATTAAGTCCTGGCCTTCCTTTTAGCTGTGTGAATAAGAAAGTAACCATCGAAGGACTTTTCAACTATGCGGGAGGGCTCTCGCATGATTTGGAACTTGGTGTGCCAAGTATTGCATGTGATGAATCACATGCCATTTAACCATCATTGCCTACCCTCCCATTCTGCAGGAGACTCCCTGAAATAGCAGCAATCTCCCTCTCTCCCTCATAAGTCCACCAATCTCCCTCATGTCACCTAGCCCACATTACACTGTTACATTATACTTACCTCCCCTCCTGCATTCTGCAGGAGACTCCCTGACATAGCAGTAATCTCCCTCATTAGTCTAGCAATCTCCCTCATGTCACCTAGCCCACATTACACTGTTACATTTTTGGGGAAAAAAGAAATGAGAGATAGATACATTTATATTGAATCATCAGCACCAACACACATCTGTTAACTCTGGGTGCAGTTACAGACTCGGGATGTCGGAGCACTTTAACCCTTTATGTTATGCTTTGTAAGGGTTAACACATCTGGTTTATCAATTTGTTGGTTTAAATAAATAAATAACATTTCGACATGGAAACACATGAATGGACTTATAGCTGGCAAAATAACTAGAATACACATTACACCAATATAAAATTGCTGCGGGAGGAGGGTCGTCCCTGCGGCTGCTGAGGGGGGGAGTACCTGTCAGCCTGAGGGGGGAGTCGGAGGGGATGCTGTCTGCCGCCTCTGCTGTACCTCCCCCTGGCAGCCGGTCACTGCAGCGAATGGACAGTCAGCATCGGCGGTCCCTCCGGCGCATGGGAACTAGTACTAGTTTCCATGTGCCGGAGAGACCCCCGCCGCTGACTGCCCATTCGCCACAGGTACCTCGCGGCTGCAGGGGGGAGGTACAGCAGTGGCAGCGGTGGACATCATCCCCTCCGACTCCCCCCTCAGGCTGACAGGTACTCCCCCCACACCCCTCAGCAGCCGCAAGGACCCCCCTCTTCCCCCTCAGTATTTTTATAGAACAGAAGTGGAATATATATATATATATATATATATATATATATATATATATATATATATATATATATATACACACTCCAATAGAATGGCACTCCAGAGGCAGAAAAAGTTCAGCACATAAAAACGTGTATTGAAACAAGCTTTCGGGGTTTGATCCCCTTCGTCAGGATACACTGACGAAGGGGATCAAACCCCGAAAGCTTGTTTCAATACAAGTTTTTGTGTCCTCAACTTTTTCTGCCTCCGGCGGGGCCTTCTTTTGGAGTGTGTGTATCGACTATCATTTGGGCACCGAGGCCCGTTGCTTGGATGTTTTCACAGAGTGCCGGCAGACTTGGAGTATATTAATATATATATATTATATGCCCCACTGCACTGCTTTGCCCGGGGACCCTAATGATCTTAAGATGGCCCTGCCCCTTGGCAACGAGCAAGCATTTTTAATGACATGCACAAGGAAAGGCAGGGCTGATTCAGATATGGGATTTGCTGCCTAATTATGGTCTCAGAGATAATGATGTGCATTCAGCAGAAGCCGGTTTATTTTAATTTAAATAAACTAGTAAACAAACCAGTGACAAGGGTGATGGTGAGATGGGGTGTCTGCTGCATTGCCTGGCCAATTTATAGGGAAAATCTATTATTCCTCCGTTTTCATGTAGGAAAATTATTAAAAGATACAGATTAAACAACCCACGGTCTATTAAATTGACAATACATCGTACCATATATGTAGCCTTCCTCGTTCTACATTATTGTGTTTTTTGGAAGAGGCGCTGGGACTTGGTAAGTGAATAGGGCACAAATAAAATGCTGTTACTGGCTGTCTTTACACATTAATTGCGCTGGAATTTTATATATAACAAAATTCTAACATTAACGTATAGGGTTCAGTTTAATTATCAGGGCCAGTACTATGTCTGCAGAAAAAGAATGTTTACTATCTGTTTATTTAACGGTGTCAAATTACACTAAATTAACCCTTCAATGGTGGAATCCATCCTTCCCACTGACCAGCAGGCAGATAGTCTACATCTACACTGTGCACATACAGTCAGTGCCAGCTCAGCCAGTCTGTGTATATACAGTTGAATGCACTTCTCAAGAAGATGAATTAACCCTTGCCATGCCAGGGACTGAGAGTCTGCTCCTCTGACAATTAGTTTGTGGAGAGGGAGAGTTGTGTAGTGGTCACCTGTGCAGGAGTCACAGAGGTGCATTATTGTCATCTTTGAATCCCATAGAAAGGTAGACCAACACAGACAGTAATACCCCTTTTACACCGCTGAAAAATCCGGGTCAGTGGCGTGTCAGACCCGGACCTTCGGCGGTGTAAATGGGGTCAAGCCGTGTCCATTTACACGGGTCCTCTACCCAGGTCCTGACCTGGGTAGAACACGGTTAGGACCCGTGTAGAGGCCGGTGTAAATGTTTCCGCTGCGGGTCCAGGCACCCGCAGCGGGTCCGTGCACGGCATGCAGCGCTGGGGAAGCTGTCCCCAGCTGCTGCAGGAGGAGAGGGGTGTCTGCGGCTGCTAAGGGCCTGGGGTGAACTGTCAGGCTGCTGAGGGGGGGAGATGGAGGGGATGCTCCCCGCTGCTGTAACTCCCCCCTGCAGCCGCGGGGCCGGGAGTGGAGGCAGCGGGAATCAGCAGTGCAGGTGGGCAGGGGACATCATCACCTGTAGAATCATATCATCACCCCCCCAGCGCGGGGTCCAGCCTCCAGGCAGCGGGGTCCGGCAGTACAGGCGGGGGATCCATTCAGCGTATACGAAGTTGCCGGCGGGGTCCCTCCAGCGTATGGGAAGTAACCAGCGAGCGTCACTGCGGCGGCTGGGAACTGCCGCTACTAGTTCCCATACACTGGGGGGACCCCGCCGGCAACTTCGTATACGCTGAATGGATCCCCCGCCTGCACTGCCGGACCCCGCTGCCTGGAGGCTGGACCCCGCGCTGGGGGGGTGATGATATGATTCTACAGGTGATGATGTCCCCTGCCCACCTGCACTGCTGATTCCCGCTGCCTCCACTCCCGGCCCCGCGGCTGCAGGGGGGAGTTACAGCAGCGGGGAGCATCCCCTCCGTCTCCCCCCTCAGCAGCCTGTGATTTGATGCTGCAGGGGGGGTCATAAGGTGCAGGGGGTGATGCTGCTTCAGGGGGTGTGTGATTTGATGCTGCTTCAGGGGGGTGATGATGTGCAGGGGGGGGGGTGTGATTTGATGTTGCAGGGGGGTGATAATGTACAGGTGGGGGGGTGCTGCTGCTGCTAGGGGGGGTGATGATGTGCAGGGGGGGATTGATGTGATGCTGCAGGGGGGTGATGATGTGCAGGGGGTGATGTGGTGCTGCTGCTGCAGGCCATTTGTAATGACAAGGCAGGGCTGACCCAGGTCCAGTGTAAATGGTGCAGACCCTGGTCCGACCCAGGTCGAAGTGCTGTGTAAATGCAGTATAAAGCAGGGTCAGACCCTGGAAACTCCAGCGTTCAAAGACCAGGGTCGGACCAGGGTTTTTGGTGTAAAAGGGGTATAACTAACAAGTCCCCTACTGTGCTACATGGTCTATGGGGCTTCCAATATGCTCTAAAAGCTCAATCCCACATCCTAATGCTGCTGTGCAGACTGCTGGGGTGGCGGATGGAGGGAGAGAGGTGCGTGGCTGTGATTTGTGCTGGGATTTCGTGATGATGGCAATGTTGCAGTGACACTACAGATGATATGACTACCTATGTGAGGCGCACTGTTAACGTGGAGATGACACTAGAAGAAATGGTTAGTAAGCTGTACTGGTGACACTACGGACCCTGTGTCAGTAAGCACCTCTCCCCCTGTGTTACCACCAGTGAGGAAAGAGAGCAGCACAGCCACAGACACACGATCACACCGCCTCCGTCCATCTGTCATCGCAGCTGCAACCTGACTTGTCAGGTCATGCATCACCACATACTGTCGAAAGTCTCTCCCCTGCCCCCTAAAGCAATGCAGCGGCTACCCCCGGTCTCCACCACTCTGCTGCCCGCACGCACGGCCACATGTCTGACTCTGTCCCCTTCTGCTGGCGTCCGCTGCTATCATTCATCATCCACCGCTGCAAATATATCATTCATTCACCCATATTGCGCACGCTCCACCTTCCCACGTCTCCTCGCGGGACCCGACCATTGGCTGCCCATTTGAGCACGTGAGTCTCGCGTCAACTGAGGGGCGTGACTAGGGCAGTACTGTTACGTAACACATATTCTGTGTTGGCAGTTGGCATGGTAACTATTCATTTCACGCGGCGGCGTCGTCGTCGTCGACGGTGGCCGTGGTGGCTTCACCTACGAATAAATTGTGTTCACTGCTTAATTGTGGACATACAGCCATATGTACTACTAGGCGTGCATGAGCGGAACTAAATATGCGGTATACTGTACAAGTATACACGGTCTTTAATATACTGTACAACACAAGCCAACCGTCAGACAATAGAGGCAGCATCTCATGGACTGCCAAGCTGTACACAGCATCTATGTGAGTGTCAGTTAGTATGTTGTGTAGGTAAGAGATTATCACAGCCAGAGAAGGTTATAAAAAAAATTCCAACGTTACAGTTTAATTATTCTGAAAATAGAATCTAGGGTTTGTAACCCAGAGCTGAATGTATATTTTATAATACCACCATTCACTGTTGCTGGGGTGCAAGGGTAAGGGGTCTAGAGCAGGGGTGGGGAACCTCCGGCCCGCGGGCCGGATACGGCCCCCGCACCCAGTTTGTCCGGCCCGCCCGCCTGCCTATATTACAGCCGCCCGCCTGCCAATACTACAGAAGTATCATCCGCCCGGCCGCCTACATTTCATACCAGCCGCCGGGGATGGCTGCTGCTGCTGCCGCCGAGGAGATGTGCAGAAGGCGTGCCCGCCAATCACTGCCGGCGCATCCCCTCCACAGCCACTGTGATTGGAGGGCGCGTCTTCTACACATCTCCCCGGTGGCAGCAGCAGCAGCCATCCCCGGCTGGAGTGCATGGCTGGAGTGCATGGCCATGCCCCCACATCGTCAAAAGTGGGGGGCGTGACCTCGCGGGGCACGCGATTTTAGGCCGGGCCCCTCCTCTAATTCCAGCCATGCACTTTCAGCGCTTGCATTTGTCTCTCCTCAGCATGACGAAAAGTTGGGAGGTATGCAATTGAGTCTGTACCGGCAAAAAACAAAGTGTACCGATGTACCGATTTTCAGCCTGGTTTCAGGAGGTCTTCCTTCTTCCCTCGATCGGCCCATGCCGCGGGTAGTAAACACTAGCACCCGTTTCCAGTGGTGCTTTGCGGGCCCCGGCCAGCGTGCATCACGCTGACGTCACGAGGCTCCGGCACGTACCCTCCAGCACTCCTCCATCGGCGCATGCTCTTACAAGGCGCCATGGAGCAGGAGGACTCTGGAGTAGGGATGGCCATCGTTGCCATTGCCATCAATGGTTGCCATCGATGGCAATTCTGCAACTGGCCATCAATAGTGCTTAACTATGCAATGGATGACCATCGATATTTTTACATATCGATGGTCATCCTTTGTATTTGATTGATTGGCCTGTGGGCCAATCAAAACAGGGGGTGGGGCTTCGTGGGTGTCAGGGGTGGAGCTATGTCAAAAGTATTCGACATCGGCCATGAACCATCGATGATTTCAAATCATCGAGTGTCGATGGCCATCCCTACTATGGAGTACCTGCGGCGGCTGGTGGGACACAGTGAGAGGAGAGCATGGTTCAGTGGCACACAGTGAGTGGGCATACACATAGTATATATATATATTCTTTCTACGCATATATATATATATATATCTATATATATATAGATATATATATATATATCTATATATATATAGATATATATATATATACACACACACACACAGGTATATAATATATGTATATTAGTATATTATAGGAATTTAACTTCACATCATGCATTAAAAAAATGCCCAGTACACATTCGGAAACGGGGTGTGTCCATATGTGTACCAATTTTTGCCCTTCAAATGTTGGAGGGTATGAAATGGTAAGGGGGAAGTGTAATTAGGGATGGCCATCGTTGCCATTGCCATCGATGTTTGTCATCGAGGGCAAATCGGCAACTGACCATCGATAGTGCTTAACTATGGAATGGATGACCATCGATATTTTTACATATCGATGGTCATCCATTGTGTTTGATTGATTGGCGTTTGGGCCAATCAAAACACGGGGCGGGGCTATGCTCCGTGTCACGGCACTTTAAAAAAAAATAAAAACATAATTTTGCTGTTCCATCGATGGAAGGAAACCATCTGGTTCTCCCACATCAATGGCAAAAGTATTCGACATCGGCCATGAACCATCGAAGATTTTGAATCATTGATGGTCGATGGCCATCCCTAAGTGTAATGTGGCCTAATTTAAACTGGAGGCCACTGTAATCTGTCAATCTGATCTGCTCTGTGTAATGTGCATGACACTAATATTACATAATAAGAACTAAGGCACTGTAATATGGTACAATATGAAATAGATGCACTATGACATAGCATAATTTGTACTGGAGGACACTGCAGTGAGGCACAGTATAAACAGGGGGAACTGTAATGTGGCATAATATGAACTGAGGATACTATGACAATAGGAATTGGGGATGCTGTGTAGTATAATGTGTATTGACAGCACTGCAGTGTGTCCTAATATAAACTAGGGCTCTACGATGGTTCATCATAAAATAAACTAGGGCACTACTATGGGGCATAATTTTAACTAAGGCACTAGAATGGTATTTACAGACAGGGTGGACCCTGAACTGAATGTCAGGGGAAGGAGAGGAAGTGTTTACTTGGGGAAATAGATGTGGCCTCATAACAATGGGTGTGATCTCAAATGATGAATGATGGGAAGGAAGTGGGTTATGCTAGGGGTAGGCAGTGAGTGACGTAGAGGATGATGGGCAGAGGTAGCGTGCGACATTTAGATTGTGATAGGAGAGAAAGGTGATAAGGAGCATTAGAGGGAGTGAGATGGAGACACAGTAGGTGACAGAAAAGGATGATGGAAAAAGGCTGTGGGTGAGAGGGAGAACATGACGGGGATAGGCCAGGGGTGGACAATTATTTCAGCTGGGGGGGGCCACTTAATATTTCCAGCAGATATTTGAGGGCCGCACTCCAGAAATAGGGGGTGTGGTTACTCAAGAGGGGGTGTGTCTTTGAATGTATTATAGAATACCATATACATATACACTTTTACACATCATGCAACACAATAGTAGGCCCCTTATACTTGCCCCTTACATATTATGCCGCACAGATTGAGCCAAAAGTCACGTTATGCCATACGGAATGAGTCAAATTACACACTGAAATACAAAAAATTCACATTATTCCACGTCCCTCATATTTCCACACAGCAAGTCCCCCTTATTTATTCCACACACCTTCCCCCATTAGTAATTCCACACACCAGCTCCCCCTTAGTTATTCCACACACCTGCCCCTCTTTAGAAATTCCAAACATCTGCGTGCCAGCCTCGAAAAATGGTGCTGATTGCAGTCCCATGCAGTCACGGCGACTAACCCATCCTCAGTGGCGGTGCTGCGGCTGTAGTGACATGTGGGGGGAGGGTGGCACGGCGCTGCTTTATGTGTGTCCAATGGTGGCTGTGTGCATGCACGGTGTAGTCCTGTGGCCTTTCGCGAAAGTGCCGGACTGCACCTGGCACATGCTAGGCACAGGCTGAGCGTCGGCTACACAGGACTTCACCAAGTGCACATACATTGAGCACACATACAGCAGCGCCAAGTGGCGGGCCAATCAGGAGCTATTCGCGGGCCGCATGTGGCTCGAGGGCCATCTGTTGCCCGCCCCTGGGATAGGCAGTAGGTGACCGGAAGTAGCAAAAAGGTGGTGGGGAGAAGGAGAGACAGAGGTTTATAGAAAGGAGAGTGGATGATAGTGAGGCAGTAGGTGATAGGAAGAATTAGTGGAAGACAGAGAGGCAAAGAGTGAAAGTGATAGCATTGGGTAACACCGTTGGGTTGGGATCATTTGGTCTACAGCATGATGGTCGACAGTCATTAGGTTGACACCATTAGGTTGACATGGGAAAAGGTCGGCATGGGTCTAGGTCAACAAGGTTCTAGGTCGAAATGGTTCTAGGTCAAAAGGTCATTAGTTCGACAGGTCGTTAGATCGACAGGTCGTTAGTTCGACAATGTCTAGGTCGACAGTGAAAAGGTCGACATGGGGTTTTTCACTGTTTTTTTTACCTAAATGTAAGCAGTCTACATGGACACAGTTTAAAGTGCACCGCATCCCCTCGCATCGCTCGCTGCACTTGCAATCCGTCGGGCATGGTGCCTCGCTACGCTCAGCACACTATTTTATTCTCCCATTACACGCCCTAGTGGATGGCATGAAATACCGCATGCCGGCACATGTCGGCTCAAAAAACAGTGAAAAACCTCATGTTGACCTTTTAACTGTCGACCTAGACACTATTGAACTAATGACCTGTCGAACTAATGACCTGTCGACCTAGAACCATGTCGACCTTTTCCTATGTCGACCTAGACCCATGTCGAACCTTCTCCCATGTCGTCCTAATGGTGTCGACCTAATAACTGTCTACCATCATGCTGTAGACCAAATGACCGCATCCTCACCAGGGAATGGGTGACAGGGAGGCAATGGATAATGTAAGGGGATTGGATGATAGGGGGGAGGAAGTGGGTGATGACAGGGGGAGGTAGCTTGCGGCGTAGACGTTCAAAGGGAGTGAAAGTGGGTAACAGGAGAGAAAAGTGAAAGGGAGCGATAGTTGGAGATGCACAGGCAGTAAGTGAGGGGGAGAGGCAGATGATGTGACATGGAGGCAGTGGGTGACGGAGAAATAATGCGTGAAGTGACATGGAGGCAGTGAGTGACAGGGAGATAATGGATGAAATATAGTAAAACAAGTCTGGTTCTGCAAACCTGGTGACAATACAACAAAATTGTTTACAGTGATAATACTGGACCGTAAATTTGTTATAAATAGCTCTAGACCAATGCCGCTGTTTTGTTAGGGATTGCTCAAAAAAATCCCAAAATGCAGCACATAGAGAAAAATCAATTCATTAATCGGTACTTGTTTCCTAGCACGGCGCCCATCGCATACCGTATTTAGTGGTGTGCGATGCGATGCGATCTTCCCGTTAAATTAACAGGAGTGCTTGTACAATGAAATATCGTATAGCATCGCATGCCAGCAAATGGCATGCGATGCGATTTTTAATTGTAAAAGCACCCATAAATAGGCAATCCCTCCCCACCATAATACTCATTACATATTACACTACACGCTTTAATGCCTATGACACATTTTGCTACATGCCGTAATACTAATGACATATTATACCAAACACCGTAATGCCCATAACAGGTGAGATGAAGGTGTGAGAGGAGGTGAGGTGAAGTTGCATGAGATGTTTAGGTGATGGCATGAGGTGATGGGTGGCGTGACGAGCTGAGGCAATGGTACACGTGAAAAATCCCAGGATTTTTGTGTATGTTTGCAGTGGGTATTACTGGCTCAGAATAGGATTCCCTCCAGTGTTTGCAGGCCACTCACAACACACATATCTGAAATGCTGCTGGGTAGCACAAGTTGGCACCACTGCCTCAGTACTGGGGTCTTATTATAGATATATCTATATATAAAAATAATCATTTTATATATTTATAATCATTTTAGTAAATTTAGTAAATAATTAGATGTATGGGCGGGTGGGTAGATAAAAGGTAAATTATTAGATAGATAGGTGGGTGGGTGAAGCTCAATACCTGTAAAAAAATATGTGGGTGATCCCTCACTTCTTGTGTTATAGTGCAGCTCAGCCAGCAGGGAGTTGTTATTCTTTGGGCCCCTCATATTTTTTCACTGAGCGCATTAACTGTAGATAGATAAATAGATATATGGATAGATAGATGGTTAGGTAGATAAATAGGTGGGATGTTGGGTGGGTAGGTGTATAGCTAGTGAATCATTAGATAAACAGATAAATGGGCGGGTGGGTGGATAAATGGTAAATCATTATATAGATAGTTGGGTGGGTGAATCTCAATACCTGTAAAAAAATATGTGGGTGATCCCTCACTCCTTGTGTTATAGTGCAGCTCAGCCAGCAGGGAGTTGTTATCCTTTGGGCCTCACATATTTTTTCACTGAGCGCATTAACTGTAGACAGATAAATAGATATATGGATAGATAGATAGATGGTTAGGTAGATAAATGGGTTGGATGTTGGGTGGGTAGGTCGGATAGATAGTGAATCATTAGATAGACAGACAAATGGGTGGGTGAGTAGATAATTGGTAAATCATTAGATAGATAGGTGAGTGGGTGAAGCGCAATACCTTTAAAAAAATATGTGGGTGATCCCTCACTCCTTGTGTTATTGTGCAGCTTAGCCAGCAGGGAGTTGTTATCCTTTGGGCCCTACATATTTTTTCACTGAGCACATTATCTGTAGATAGATAGATGGGTAGGTAGACAAATGGGTGGGTTGTTGGGTGGGTAGGTGTATAGATAGTGAATCATTAGATAGACAGATAAATGGGAGGGTGGGTGGATAAATGGTAAATCATTAGATAGATAGTTGGGTGGGTGAATCTCAATACCTGTAAAAAAATATGTGGGTGATCCCTCACTCCTTGTGTTATAGTGCAGCTCAGCCAGCAGGGAGTTGTTATCCTTTGGGCCCCTCATATTTTTTCACTGAGCGCATTAACTGTAGATAGATAAATAGATATATGGATAGATAGATGGTTAGGTAGATAAATGGGTGGGATGTTGGGTGGGTAGGTGTATAGCTATTGAATCATTAGATAGACAGATGAATGGGCGGGTGGGTGGATAAATGGTAAATCATTAGATAGATAGTTGGGTGGGTGAATCTCAATACCTGTAAATAAATATGTGGGTGATCCCTCACTCCTTGTGTTCTAGTGCTGCTCAGCCAGCAGGGAGTTGTTATCCTTTGGGCCCCACATATTTTTTCACTGAGCGCATTAACTGTAGATAGATAGATAGAGAGATAGATATATGGATAGATAGTTAGATGGTTAGGTAGATAAATGGGTGGGATGTTGGGTATGTAGGTGTATAGCTAGTGAATCATTAGATAGACAGATAAATGGGCGGGTGGGTGGATAAATGGTAAATCATTAGATAGATAGTTGGGTGGGTGAATCTCAATACCTGTAAAAAAAATATGTGGGTGATCCCTCACTCCTTGTGTTATAGTGCAGCTCAGCCAGCAGGGAGTTGTTATCCTTTGGGCCCCACATATTTTTTTCACTGAGCGCACTAACTGTAGATAGATAGATAGATAGGTAGGTAGGTAGATAAATGGGAGGGTGGTTGGGTAGGTTGGATAGATAATGAATCATTAGATAGACAGACAGATAAATGGGTGGGTGAGTAGATACATGGTAAATCATTAGATAGATAGGTGAGTGGGTGAAGCGCAATACCTGTAAAAAAATATGTGGGTCCCTCACTCCTTGTGTTATAGTGCAGCTCAGCCAGCAGGGAGTTGTTATCGTTTGGGCCCCACATATTTTTTCACTGAGCACATTATCTGTAGATAGATAGATGGGTAGGTAGACAAATGGGTGGGTTGTTGGGTGGGTGTATGGATAGTGAATCATTAGATAGACAGATAAATGGGCGGTGGGTGGATAAATGGTAAATCATTAGATAGATAGATAGTTGGGTGGGTGAAGCTCAATACCTGAAAAAAAATATGTGGGTGATCCCTCACTCCTTGTGTTATAGTGCAGCTCAGCCAGCAGGGAGTTGTTATCCTTTGGGCCCCACATATTTTTTTCTCTGAGCACACTAACGGTAGATAGATAGATAGGTAGGTAGATAAATGGGAGGGTGGTTGGGTAGGTCGGATAGATAGTGAATCATTAGATAGACAGATAAATGGGTGGGAGAGTAGATAAATGGTAAATTATTAGATAGATAGGTGAGTGGGTGAAGCGCAATACCTGTAAAAAAATATGTGGGGGATCCCTCACTCCTTGTGTTATAGTGCAGCTCAGCCAGCAGGGAGTTGTTATCCTTTGGGCCCCACATATTTTTTCACTGAGCATATTATCTGTAGATAGATAGATGGGTAGGTAGACAAATGGGTGGGTAGGTGTATAGATAGTGAATCATTAGATAGACAGATAACTGGGCGGTTGGGTGGATAAATGTTAAATCATTAGATTGATTGATAATTTGGTGGGTGGATTTCAATAACTGTAAAAGAATATGTGGGTGATACCTCACTCCTTGTGTAATAGTGCAGCTCGGCCAGCAGGGAGTTGTTATCCTTTGGCACCCACATATTTTTTCACTGAGCAAACTAAATGTTGATAGACAGATAGATAGGTAGATAAATGGGAGGGTGGTTGGGTAGGTGGATAGATAGTGAATCATTAGATAGACAGATAAATGGGTGGGTAGATATATGTTAAATCATTAGATAGATAGGTGGGTGGTAGAAGTGCAATAGCTGTAAAAATATATTTGGGTGATCCCTCACTCCTTGTGTAATAGTGCAGCTCGGCCAGCAGGGAGTTATCCTTTGGGACCCACATATTTTTTAACTGAGCGCACTAACCGTAGATAGATAGATAGATAGATGGATGTGTAGGCACATGGATAGTAAATCATTGGATAGACAGATAAATTGGGTGGATAGGTAGATAGATGGTAAATTATTTATTAAATAGACAAATCATAGCTAGAATAGTTCATAAAGTAGAGGCATGAATAAAGAGGTGAGGGATCCCTCTAATTTTTCTAAAGCCCCATAAACGCTACTCAAAAAGAAAAGTTATCGCTCAGAATGGCATTTTTGAGCGATCTCTTTTCTTTAAAACAAATCTGTAGTATGTATACTCAATATAGTTAATGATGTGTGCTCCCGCGCATCCTTAAAGACCACCCTCCTGCCCCTTCACCTGAACATACAGGTCATCTTTGGCCATATAGCCTATGACCCGCATGTTCAGCAGGTCACTGGGACATCATTGAATGATATCGGTAACAGATTTCTTTCAGTGTGAATAGTGAAACCACAGATATAGTTGACTATATAGATGGTGCCCCTAGACTCCCAGTGTGTACAGGGCTTTACGGTCAATGTATACTGAGAACATATTATCATGCCTATTTCCATTTTTTAGGTGAGAATTCTCCATAAAACATGTGATGAGGTCATAACAGCTGACTACTGCAAAGTGACCTGGACTGCAGAATCCTCCTCAAGTCAAAAAACAAAGATTAAGCACAGCAACAGGAGACCGAAGTCAGGTAATTAATGAAAATTAATTACTGATAATATGTTTTTGGTATACATTTGGTCTTCACAAATAGGACTTCTAGCTATGAACTCTTCTATTATTGTACTTTGTGATTACTTAGTGTACAGTTAAATAGATAGAGATAGGTAGAGATAAATAGAAAGAGTAAAAGATAAACTGATACCTTCCTCCACTGTCCGCTAAGGCAGCTTAACGGACATGGGGGTGGGAGGGAAGTCAGTAACCCACTTTTTTTCAGTCAGCAACTTTCTTCCCTTTGTAATGTTGCAGCTTGACCAGCAGGGAGGGTGGGATCCTTAACTGGGTAGGTAGGTAGATGGTAAATCATGAAATAGAAAATGGCTAGGTGGTTGAAGTGCAATATCTGTAAAAGATATGTGGGTGATCCCTCACTCCTTGTGTAAAAGTACAGCTCGGCCAGCAGGGAATTGTTATCCTTTGGGACCCCTTTTTTTTTACTGAGCACATTAACTGTAGATAGATAGATAGATATATGGATAGATAGATAGATGTTTAGGTAAATAAATGGGTGGGATGTTGGGTGGGTAGGTGTATAGATAGTGAATCATTAGATAGACAGATAAATGGGTGGGTGGGTAGATAAAAGGTAAATTATTAGATAGGTGGGTGGGTGAAGCTCAATACCTGTAAAAAAATATGTGGGTGATCCCTCACTTCTTGTGTTATAGTGCAGCTCAGCCAGCAGGGAGTTGTTATCCTTTGGGCCCCTCATATTTTTTCACTGAGCGTATTAACTGTAGATAGATAAATGGATATATGGATAGATAGATGGTTAGGTAGATAAATGGGTGGGATGTTGGGTGGGTAGGTGTACAGCTAGTGAATCATTAGATAGACAGATAAATGGGCGGGTGGGTGGATAAATGGTAAATCATTAGATAGATAGTTGGATGGGTGAATCTCAATACCTGTAAAAAAATATGTGGGTGATCCCTCACTCCTTGTGTTATAGTGCAGCTCAGCCAGCAGGGAGTTGTTATCCTTTGGGCCCCACATATTTTTTCACTGAGCGCACTAACTGTAGATAGATAGATGTTTAGGTAAATAAATGGGAGGGTGGTTGGGTAGGTTGGATAGCTAGCTAATCATTAGACAGACAGACAGATAAATGGGCGGGTGGGTGGATAAATGGTAAATCATTAGATAGATAGGTGAGTGGGTGAAGCGCAATACCTGTAAAAACATATGTGGGGGATCCCTCACTCCTTGTGTTATAGTGCAGCTCAGCCAGCAGGGAGTTGTTATCCTTTGGGCCCCACATATTTTTTCACTGAGCATATTATCTGTAGATAGATAGATGGGTAGGTAGACAAATGGGTGGGTTCTTGGGTGGGTAGGTGTATAGATAGTGAATCATTAGATAGACAGATAAATGGGCGGTGGGTGGATAAATGGTAAATCATTAGATAGATAGATAGTTGGGTGGGTGAAGCTCAATACCTGTAAAAAAATATGTGGGTGATCCCTCACTCCTTGTGTTATAGTGCAGCTCAGCCAGCAGGGAGTTGTTATACTTTGGGCCCCACATATTTTTTCACTGAGCACACTAACTGTAGATAGATAGATAGGTAGGTAGATAAATGGGAGGGTGGTTGGGTAGGTTGGATAGATAGTGAATCATTAGATAGACAGACAGATAAATTGGTGGGTGAGTAGATAAATGGTAAATCATTAGATAGATAGGTGAGTGGGTGAAGCGCAATACCTGTAAAAAAATATGTGGGGGATCCCTCACTCCTTGTGTTATAGTGCAGCTCAGCCAGCAGGGAGTTGTTATCCTTTGGGCCCCACATATTTTTTCACTGAGCGCACTAACTGTAGATAGATAGATAGGTAGGTAGATAAATGGGAGGGTGGTTGGGTAGGTTGGATAGATAGTGAATCATTAGATAGACAGACAAATAAATGGGTGGGTGAGTAGATAAATGGTAAATCATTAGATAGATAGGTGAGTGGGTGAAGCGCAATACCTGTAAAAAAATATGTGGGTGATCCCTCACTTCTTGTGTTATAGTGCAGCTCAGCCAGCAGGGAGTTGTTATCCTTTGGGCCCCTCATATTTTTTCACTGAGCGCATTAACTGTAGCTAGATAAATAGATATATGGATAGATAGATGGTTAGGTAGATAAATGGGTGGGTAGGTGTATAGCTAGTGAATCATTAGATAGACAGATAAATGGGCGGGTGGGTGGATAAATGGTAAATCATTAGATAGATAGTTTGGTGGGTGAATCTCAATACCTGTAAAAAAATATGTGGGTGATCCCTCACTCCTTGTGTTATAGTGCAGCTCAGCCAGCAGGGAGTTGTTATCCTTTGGGCCCCACATATTTTTTCACTGAGCACATTATCTGTAGATAGATAGATAGGTAGGTAGACAAATGGGTGGGTAGGTGTATAGATAGTGAATCATTAGATAGACAGATAACTGGGCGGTTGGGTGTAAAAATGTTAAATCTTTAGATTGATTGATTGATAGTTTGGTGGGTGGATTTCAATAACTGTAAAAGAATATGTGGGTGATACCTCACTGATTGTGTAATAGTGCAGCTCGGCCAGCAGGGAGTTGTTATCCTTTGGGCCCCACATATTTTTTCACTGAGCGCACTAACTGTAGATAGATAGATAGGTAGGTAGATAAATGGGAGGGTGGTTGGGTAGGTTGGATAGATAGTGAATCATTAGATAGACAGACAGATAAATGGGTGGGTGAGTAGATACATGGTAAATCATTAGATAGATAGGTGAGTGGGTGAAGCGCAATACCTGTAAAAAAATATGTGGGTCCCTCACTCCTTGTGTTATAGTGCAGCTCAGCCAGCAGGGAGTTGTTATCCTTTGGCCCCCACATATTTTTTCACTGAGCACATTATCTGTAGAAAGATAGATGGGTAGGTAGACAAATGGGTGGGTAGGTGTATAGATAGTGAATCTTTAGATAGACAGATAACTTGGCGGTTGGGTGGATAAATGTTAAATCATTAGATTGATTGATAGTTTGGTGTGAATCATTAGATAGACAGATAACTTGGCGGTTGGGTGGATAAATGTTAAATCATTAGATTGATTGATAGTTTGGTGGGTGGATTTCAATAACTGTAAAAGAATATGTGGGTGATACCTCACTCCTTGTGTAATAGTGCAGCTCGGCCAGCAGGGAGTTGTTATCCTTTGGCACCCACATATTTTTTCACTGAGCAAACTAAATGTGGATAGACAGATAGATAGGTAGGTAGATAAATGGGAGGGTGGTTGGGTAGGTGGATAGATAGTGAATCATTAGATAGACAGATAAATGGGTGGGTAGATATATGTTAAATCATTAGATAGATAGGTGGGTGGTAGAAGTGCAATAGCTGTAAAAATATATTTGGGTGATCCCTCACTCCTTGTGTAATAGTGCAGCTCGGCCAGCAGGGAGTTATCCTTTGGGACCCACATATTTTTTAACTGAGCACACTAACCGTAGATAGATAGATAGATAGATAGATGGATGTGTAGGCACATGGATAGTAAATCATTGGATAGACAGATGAATTTGGGTGGATAGGTAGATAGATGGTAAATTATTAATTAAATAGACAAATCATAGCTAGAATAGTTCATAAAGTAGAGGCATGGATAAAGAGGTGAGGGATCCCTCTCATTTTTCTAAAGCCCCATAAACGCTACTCAAAAAGAAAAGTTATCGCTCAGAATGGCATTTTTGAGCGATCTCTTTTCTTTAAAACAAATCTGTAGTATGTATACTCAATATAGTTAATGATGTGTGCTCCCGCGCATCCTTAACGACCACCCTCCTGCCCCTTCACCTGAACATACAGGTCATCTTTGGCCATATAGCCTATGACCCGCATGTTCAGCAGGTCACTGGGACATCATTGAATGATATCGGTAACAGATTTCTTTCAGTGTGAATAGTGGAACCACAGATATAGTTGACTATATAGATGGTGCCCCTAGACTCCCAGTGTGTACAGGGCTTTAGGGTCAATGTATACTGAGAACATATTATCATGCCTATTTCCATTTTTTAGGTGAGAATTCTCCATAAAACATGTGATGAGGTCATAACAGCTGACTACTGCAAAGTGACCTGGACTGCAGAATCCTCCTCAAGTCAAAAAACAAAGATTAAGCACAGCAACAGGAGACCGAAGTCAGGTAATTAATGAAAATTAATTACTGATAATATGTTTTTGGTATACATTTGGTCTTCACAAATAGGACTTCTAGCTATGAACTCTTCTATTATTGTACTTTGTGATTACTTAGTGTACAGTTAAATAGATAGAGATAGGTAGAGATAAATAGAAAGAGTAAAAGATAAACTGATACCTTCCTCCACTGTCCGCTAAGGCAGCTTAACGGACATGGGGGTGGGAGGGAAGTCAGTAACCCACTTTTTTTCAGTCAGCAACTTTCTTCCCTTTGTAATGTTGCAGCTTGACCAGCAGGGAGGGTGGGATCCTTAACTGGGTAGGTAGGTAGATGGTAAATCATGAAATAGAAAATGGCTAGGTGGTTGAAGTGCAATATCTGTAAAAGATATGTGGGTGATCCCTCACTCCTTGTGTAAAAGTACAGCTCGGCCAGCAGGGAATTGTTATCCTTTGGGACCCCTTTTTTTTTACTGAGCACATTAACTGTAGATAGATAGATAGATATATGGATAGATAGATAGATGTTTAGGTAAATAAATGGGTGGGATGTTGGGTGGGTAGGTGTATAGATAGTGAATCATTAGATAGACAGATAAATGGGTGGGTGGGTAGATAAAAGGTAAATTATTAGATAGGTGGGTGGGTGAAGCTCAATACCTGTAAAAAAATATGTGGGCGATCCCTCACTTCTTGTGTTATAGTGCAGCTCAGCCAGCAGGGAGTTGTTATCCTTTGGGCCCCTCATATTTTTTCACTGAGCGTATTAACTGTAGATAGATAAATGGATATATGGATAGATAGATGGTTAGGTAGATAAATGGGTGGGATGTTGGGTGGGTAGGTGTAAAGCTAGTGAATCATTAGATAGACAGATAAATGGGCGGGTGGGTGGATAAATGGTAAATCATTAGATAGATAGTTGGATGGGTGAATCTCAATACCTGTAAAAAAATATGTGGGTGATCCCTCACTCCTTGTGTTATAGTGCAGCTCAGCCAGCAGGGAGTTGTTATCCTTTGGGCCCCACATATTTTTTCACTGAGCGCACTAACTGTAGATAGATAGATGTTTAGGTAAATAAATGGGAGGGTGGTTGGGTAGGTTGGATAGCTAGCTAATCATTAGACAGACAGACAGATAAATGGGCGGGTGGGTGGATAAATGGTAAATCATTAGATAGATAGGTGAGTGGGTGAAGCGCAATACCTGTAAAAACATATGTGGGGGATCCCTCACTCCTTGTGTTATAGTGCAGCTCAGCCAGCAGGGAGTTGTTATCCTTTGGGCCCCACATATTTTTTCACTGAGCATATTATCTGTAGATAGATAGATGGGTAGGTAGACAAATGGGTGGGTTCTTGGGTGGGTAGGTGTATAGATAGTGAATCATTAGATAGACAGATAAATGGGCGGTGGGTGGATAAATGGTAAATCATTAGATAGATAGATAGTTGGGTGGGTGAAGCTCAATACCTGTAAAAAAATATGTGGGTGATCCCTCACTCCTTGTGTTATAGTGCAGCTCAGCCAGCAGGGAGTTGTTATACTTTGGGCCCCACATATTTTTTCACTGAGCACACTAACTGTAGATAGATAGATAGGTAGGTAGATAAATGGGAGGGTGGTTGGGTAGGTTGGATAGATAGTGAATCATTAGATAGACAGACAGATAAATTGGTGGGTGAGTAGATAAATGGTAAATCATTAGATAGATAGGTGAGTGGGTGAAGCGCAATACCTGTAAAAAAATATGTGGGGGATCCCTCACTCCTTGTGTTATAGTGCAGCTCAGCCAGCAGGGAGTTGTTATCCTTTGGGCCCCACATATTTTTTCACTGAGCGCACTAACTGTAGATAGATAGATAGGTAGGTAGATAAATGGGAGGGTGGTTGGGTAGGTTGGATAGATAGTGAATCATTAGATAGACAGACAAATAAATGGGTGGGTGAGTAGATAAATGGTAAATCATTAGATAGATAGGTGAGTGGGTGAAGCGCAATACCTGTAAAAAAATATGTGGGTGATCCCTCACTTCTTGTGTTATAGTGCAGCTCAGCCAGCAGGGAGTTGTTATCCTTTGGGCCCCTCATATTTTTTCACTGAGCGCATTAACTGTAGCTAGATAAATAGATATATGGATAGATAGATGGTTAGGTAGATAAATGGGTGGGTAGGTGTATAGCTAGTGAATCATTAGATAGACAGATAAATGGGCGGGTGGGTGGATAAATGGTAAATCATTAGATAGATAGTTTGGTGGGTGAATCTCAATACCTGTAAAAAAATATGTGGGTGATCCCTCACTCCTTGTGTTATAGTGCAGCTCAGCCAGCAGGGAGTTGTTATCCTTTGGGCCCCACATATTTTTTCACTGAGCACATTATCTGTAGATAGATAGATAGGTAGGTAGACAAATGGGTGGGTAGGTGTATAGATAGTGAATCATTAGATAGACAGATAACTGGGCGGTTGGGTGTAAAAATGTTAAATCTTTAGATTGATTGATTGATAGTTTGGTGGGTGGATTTCAATAACTGTAAAAGAATATGTGGGTGATACCTCACTGATTGTGTAATAGTGCAGCTCGGCCAGCAGGGAGTTGTTATCCTTTGGGCCCCACATATTTTTTCACTGAGCGCACTAACTGTAGATAGATAGATAGGTAGGTAGATAAATGGGAGGGTGGTTGGGTAGGTTGGATAGATAGTGAATCATTAGATAGACAGACAGATAAATGGGTGGGTGAGTAGATACATGGTAAATCATTAGATAGATAGGTGAGTGGGTGAAGCGCAATACCTGTGCAGCTCAGCCAGCAGTGAGTTGTTATCCTTTGGGCCCCACATATTTTTTCACTGAGCACATTATCTGTAGAAAGATAGATGGGTAGGTAGACAAATGGGTGGGTAGGTGTATAGATAGTGAATCTTTAGATAGACAGATAACTTGGCGGTTGGGTGGATAAATGTTAAATCATTAGATTGATTGATAGTTTGGTGTGAATCATTAGATAGACAGATAACTTGGCGGTTGGGTGGATAAATGTTAAATCATTAGATTGATTGATAGTTTGGTGGGTGGATTTCAATAACTGTAAAAGAATATGTGGGTGATACCTCACTCCTTGTGTAATAGTGCAGCTCGGCCAGCAGGGAGTTGTTATCCTTTGGCACCCACATATTTTTTCACTGAGCAAACTAAATGTGGATAGACAGATAGATAGGTAGGTAGATAAATGGGAGGGTGGTTGGGTAGGTGGATAGATAGTGAATCATTAGATAGACAGATAAATGGGTGGGTAGATATATGTTAAATCATTAGATAGATAGGTGGGTGGTAGAAGTGCAATAGCTGTAAAAATATATTTGGGTGATCCCTCACTCCTTGTGTAATAGTGCAGCTCGGCCAGCAGGGAGTTATCCTTTGGGACCCACATATTTTTTAACTGAGCACACTAACCGTAGATAGATAGATAGATAGATAGATAGATAGATAGATAGATAGATGGATGTGTAGGCACATGGATAGTAAATCATTGGATAGACAGATGAATTTGGGTGGATAGGTAGATAGATGGTAAATTATTAATTAAATAGACAAATCATAGCTAGAATAGTTCATAAAGTAGAGGCATGGATAAAGAGGTGAGGGATCCCTCTCATTTTTCTAAAGCCCCATAAACGCTACTCAAAAAGAAAAGTTATCGCTCAGAATGGCATTTTTGAGCGATCTCTTTTCTTTAAAACAAATCTGTAGTATGTATACTCAATATAGTTAATGATGTGTGCTCCCGCGCATCCTTAACGACCACCCTCCTGCCCCTTCACCTGAACATACAGGTCATCTTTGGCCATATAGCCTATGACCCGCATGTTCAGCAGGTCACTGGGACATCATTGAATGATATCGGTAACAGATTTCTTTCAGTGTGAATAGTGGAACCACAGATATAGTTGACTATATAGATGGTGCCCCTAGACTCCCAGTGTGTACAGGGCTTTAGGGTCAATGTATACTGAGAACATATTATCATGCCTATTTCCATTTTTTAGGTGAGAATTCTCCATAAAACATGTGATGAGGTCATAACAGCTGACTACTGCAAAGTGACCTGGACTGCAGAATCCTCCTCAAGTCAAAAAACAAAGATTAAGCACAGCAACAGGAGACCGAAGTCAGGTAATTAATGAAAATTAATTACTGATAATATGTTTTTGGTATACATTTGGTCTTCACAAATAGGACTTCTAGCTATGAACTCTTCTATTATTGTACTTTGTGATTACTTAGTGTACAGTTAAATAGATAGAGATAGGTAGAGATAAATAGAAAGAGTAAAAGATAAACTGATACCTTCCTCCACTGTCCGCTAAGGCAGCTTAACGGACATGGGGGTGGGAGGGAAGTCAGTAACCCACTTTTTTTCAGTCAGCAACTTTCTTCCCTTTGTAATGTTGCAGCTTGACCAGCAGGGAGGGTGGGATCCTTAACTGGGTAGGTAGGTAGATGGTAAATCATGAAATAGAAAATGGCTAGGTGGTTGAAGTGCAATATCTGTAAAAGATATGTGGGTGATCCCTCACTCCTTGTGTAAAAGTACAGCTCGGCCAGCAGGGAATTGTTATCCTTTGGGACCCCTTTTTTTTACTGAGCATATTAACTGTAGATATATTGATTGATAGATAGATAGATAGATAGATATATGGATAGATAGATAGATAGATGTTTAGGTAAATAAATGGGTGGGATGTTGGGTGGGTAGGTGTATAGCTAGTGAATCATTAGATAGACAGATAAATGGGCGGGTGGGTGGATAAATGGTAAATCATTAGATAGATAGTTGGGTGGGTGAATCTCAATACCTGTACAAAGATATGTAGGTGATCCCTCACTCCTTGTGTTATAGTGCAGCTCAGCCAGCAGGGAGTTGTTATCCTTTGGGCCCCACATATTTTTTCACTGAGCGCACTAACTGTAGATAGATAGATAGGTAGGTAGATAAATGGGAGGGTTGTTGGGTAGGTTGGATAGATAGTGAATCATTAGATAGACAGACAGATAAATGGGTGGGTGAGTAGATACATGGTAAATCATTAGATAGATAGGTGAGTGGGTGAAGCGCAATACCTGTAAAAAAATATGTGGGGGATCCCGCACTCCTTGTGTTATAGTGCAGCTCAGCCAGCAGGGAGTTGTTATCGTTTGGGCCCCACATATTTTTTCACTGAGCACATTATCTGTAGATAGATAGATGGGTAGGTAGACAAATGGGTGGGTAGGTGTATAGATAGTGAATCATTAGATAGACAGATAACTGGGCGGTTGGGTGGATAAATGTTAAATCTTTAGATTGATTGATAGTTTGGTGGGTGGATTTCAATAACTGTAAAAGAATATGTGGGTGATACCTCACTCCTTGTGTAATAGTGCAGCTCGGCCAGCAGGGAGTTGTTATCCTTTGGCACCCACATATTTTTTCACTGAGCACACAAACTGTAGATAGATAGATAGGTAGGTAGATAAATGGGAGGGCGGTTGGGTAGGTTGGATAGATAGTGAATCATTAGATAGACAGACAGATAAATTGGTGGGTGAGTAGATAAATGGTAAATCATTAGATAGATAGTTGGGTGGGTGAATCTCAATACCTGTAAAAAAATATGTGGGTGATCCCTCACTCCTTGTGTTATAGTGCAGCTCAGCCAGCAGGGAGTTGTTATCCTTTGGGCCCCACATATTTTTTCACTGAGCGCACTAACTGTAGATAGATAGATAGGTAGGTAGATAAATGGGAGGGTGGTTGGGTAGGTTGGATAGATAGTGAATCATTAGATAGACAGACAGATAAATGGGTGGGTGAGTAGATACATGGTAAATCATTAGATAGATAGGTGAGTGGGTGAAGCGCAATACCTGTAAAAAAATATGTGGGTCCCTCACTCCTTGTGTTATAGTGCAGCTCAGCCAGCAGGGAGTTGTTATCCTTTGGGTCCCACATATTTTTTCACTGAGCACATTATCTGTAGAAAGATAGATGGGTAGGTAGACAAATGGGTGGGTAGGTGTATAGATAGTGAATCATTAGATAGACAGATAACTTGGCGGTTGGGTGGATAAATGTTAAATCATTAGATTGATTGATAGTTTGGTGGGTGGATTTCAATAACTGTAAAAGAATATGTGGGTGATACCTCACTCCTTGTGTAATAGTGCAGCTCGGCCAGCAGGGAGTTGTTATCCTTTGGCACCCACATATTTTTTCACTGAGCAAACTAAATGTGGATAGACAGATAGATAGGTAGGTAGATAAATGGGAGGGTGGTTGGGTAGGTGGATAGATAGTGAATCATTAGATAGACAGATAAATGGGTGGGTAGATATATGTTAAATCATTAGATAGATAGGTGGGTGGTAGAAGTGCAATAGCTGTAAAAATATATTTGGGTGATCCCTCACTCCTTGTGTAATAGTGCAGCTCGGCCAGCAGGGAGTTATCCTTTGGGACCCACATATTTTTTAACTGAGCGCACTAACCGTAGATAGATAGATAGATAGATGGATGTGTAGGCACATGGATAGTAAATCATTGGATAGACAGATAAATTGGGTGGATAGGTAGATAGATGGTAAATTATTAATTAAATAGACAAATCATAGCTAAAATAGTTCATAAAGTAGAGGCATGGATAAAGAGGTGAGGGATCCCTCTCATTTTTCTAAAGCCCCATAAACGCTACTCAAAAAGAAAAGTTATCGCTCAGAATGGCATTTTTGAGCGATCTCTTTTCTTTAAAACAAATCTGTAGTATGTATACTCAATATAGTTAATGATGTGTGCTCCCGCGCATCCTTAACGACCACCCTCCTGCCCCTTCACCTGAACATACAGGTCATCTTTGGCCATATAGCCTATGACCCGCATGTTCAGCAGGTCACTGGGACATCATTGAATGATATCGGTAACAGATTTCTTTCAGTGTGAATAGTGGAACCACAGATATAGTTGACTATATAGATGGTGCCCCTAGACTCCCAGTGTGTACAGGGCTTTAGGGTCAATGTATACTGAGAACATATTATCATGCCTATTTCCATTTTTTAGGTGAGAATTCTCCATAAAACATGTGATGAGGTCATAACAGCTGACTACTGCAAAGTGACCTGGACTGCAGAATCCTCCTCAAGTCAAAAAACAAAGATTAAGCACAGCAACAGGAGACCGAAGTCAGGTAATTAATGAAAATTAATTACTGATAATATGTTTTTGGTATACATTTGGTCTTCACAAATAGGACTTCTAGCTATGAACTCTTCTATTATTGTACTTTGTGATTACTTAGTGTACAGTTAAATAGATAGAGATAGGTAGAGATAAATAGAAAGAGTAAAAGATAAACTGATACCTTCCTCCACTGTCCGCTAAGGCAGCTTAACGGACATGGGGGTGGGAGGGAAGTCAGTAACCCACTTTTTTTCAGTCAGCAACTTTCTTCCCTTTGTAATGTTGCAGCTTGACCAGCAGGGAGGGTGGGATCCTTAACTGGGTAGGTAGGTAGATGGTAAATCATGAAATAGAAAATGGCTAGGTGGTTGAAGTGCAATATCTGTAAAAGATATGTGGGTGATCCCTCACTCCTTGTGTAAAAGTACAGCTCGGCCAGCAGGGAATTGTTATCCTTTGGGACCTTTTTTTTTTATTGAGCATATTAACTGTAGATATATTGATAGATAGATAGATAGATAGATGTTTAGGTAAATAAATGGGTGGGATGTTGGGTGGGTAGGTGTATAGCTAGTGAATCATTAGATAGACAGATAAATGGGCGGGTGGGTGGATAAATGGTAAATCATTAGATAGATAGTTGGGTGGGTGAATCTCAATACCTGTAAAAAAATATGTAGGTTATCCCTCACTCCTTGTGTTATAGTGCAGCTCAGCCAGCAGGGAGTTGTTATCCTTTGGGCCCCACATATTTTTTCACTGAGCGCACTAACTGTAGATAGATAGATAGGTAGGTAGATAAATGGGAGGGTTGTTGGGTAGGTTGGATAGATAGTGAATCATTAGATAGACAGACAGATAAATGGGTGGGTGAGTAGATACATGGTAAATCATTAGATAGATAGGTGAGTGGGTGAAGCGCAATACCTGTAAAAAAATATGTGGGGGATCCCACACTCCTTGTGTTATAGTGCAGCTCAGCCAGCAGGGAGTTGTTATCGTTTGGGCCCCACATATTTTTTCACTGAGCACATTATCTGTAGATAGATAGATGGGTAGGTAGACAAATGGGTGGGTTGTTGGGTGGGTAGGTGTATAGATAGTGAATCATTAGATAGACAGATAAATGGGCGGTGGGTGGATAAATGGTAAATCATTAGATAGATAGATAGTTGGGTGGGTGAAGCTCAATACCTGTAAAAAAATATGTGGGTGATCCCTCACTCCTTGTGTTATAGTGCAGCTCAGCCAGCAGGGAGTTGTTATCCTTTGGGCCCCACATATTTTTTCACTGAGCGCACTAACTGTAGATAGATAGATAGGTAGATAAATGGGAGGGTTGTTGGGTAGGTTGGATAGATAGTGAATCATTAGATAGACAGACAGATAAATGGGTGGGTGAGTAGATACATGGTAAATCATTAGATAGATAGGTGAGTGGGTGAAGCGCAATACCAGTAAAAAAAAATGTGGGTCCCTCACTCCTTGTGTTATAGTGCAGCTCAGCCAGCAGGGAGTTGTTATCGTTTGGGCCCCACATATTTTTTCACTGAGCACATTATCTGTAGATAGATAGATGGGTAGGTAGACAAATGGGTGGGTTGTTGGGTGGGTGTATGGATAGTGAATCATTAGATAGACAGATAAATGGGCGGTGGGTGGATAAATGGTAAATCATTAGATAGATAGATAGTTGGGTGGGTGAAGCTCAATACCTGAAAAAAAATATGTGGGTGATCCCTCACTCCTTGTGTTATAGTGCAGCTCAGCCAGCAGGGAGTTGTTATCCTTTGGGCCCCACATATTTTTTTCTCTGAGCACACTAACGGTAGATAGATAGATAGGTAGGTAGATAAATGGGAGGGTGGTTGGGTAGGTCGGATAGATAGTGAATCATTAGATAGACAGATAAATGGGTGGGAGAGTAGATAAATGGTAAATTATTAGATAGATAGGTGAGTGGGTGAAGCGCAATATCTGTAAAAAAATATGTGGGGGATCCCTCACTCCTTGTGTTATAGTGCAGCTCAGCCAGCAGGGAGTTGTTATCCTTTGGGCCCCACATATTTTTTCACTGAGCATATTATCTGTAGATAGATAGATGGGTAGGTAGACAAATGGGTGGGTAGGTGTATAGATAGTGAATCATTAGATAGACAGATAACTGGGCGGTTGGGTGGATAAATGTTAAATCATTAGATTGATTGATAATTTGGTGGGTGGATTTCAATAACTGTAAAAGAATATGTGGGTGATACCTCACTCCTTGTGTAATAGTGCAGCTCGGCCAGCAGGGAGTTGTTATCCTTTGGCACCCACATATTTTTTCACTGAGCAAACTAAATGTTGATAGACAGATAGATAGGTAGATAAATGGGAGGGTGGTTGGGTAGGTGGATAGATAGTGAATCATTAGATAGACAGATAAATGGGTGGGTAGATATATGTTAAATCATTAGATAGATAGGTGGGTGGTAGAAGTGCAATAGCTGTAAAAATATATTTGGGTGATCCCTCACTCCTTGTGTAATAGTGCAGCTCGGCCAGCAGGGAGTTATCCTTTGGGACCCACATATTTTTTAACTGAGCGCACTAACCGTAGATAGATAGATAGATAGATAGATAGATAGATAGATAGATGGATGTGTAGGCACATGGATAGTAAATCATTGGATAGACAGATGAATTTGGGTGGATAGGTAGATAGATGGTAAATTATTAATTAAATAGACAAATCATAGCTAGAATAGTTCATAAAGTAGAGGCATGGATAAAGAGGTGAGGGATCCCTCTCATTTTTCTAAAGCCCCATAAACGCTACTCAAAAAGAAAAGTTATCGCTCAGAATGGCATTTTTGAGCGATCTCTTTTCTTTAAAACAAATCTGTAGTATGTATACTCAATATAGTTAATGATGTGTGCTCCCGCGCATCCTTAACGACCACCCTCCTGCCCCTTCACCTGAACATACAGGTCATCTTTGGCCATATAGCCTATGACCCGCATGTTCAGCAGGTCACTGGGACATCATTGAATGATATCGGTAACAGATTTCTTTCAGTGTGAATAGTGGAACCACAGATATAGTTGACTATATAGATGGTGCCCCTAGACTCCCAGTGTGTACAGGGCTTTAGGGTCAATGTATACTGAGAACATATTATCATGCCTATTTCCATTTTTTAGGTGAGAATTCTCCATAAAACATGTGATGAGGTCATAACAGCTGACTACTGCAAAGTGACCTGGACTGCAGAATCCTCCTCAAGTCAAAAAACAAAGATTAAGCACAGCAACAGGAGACCGAAGTCAGGTAATTAATGAAAATTAATTACTGATAATATGTTTTTGGTATACATTTGGTCTTCACAAATAGGACTTCTAGCTATGAACTCTTCTATTATTGTACTTTGTGATTACTTAGTGTACAGTTAAATAGATAGAGATAGGTAGAGATAAATAGAAAGAGTAAAAGATAAACTGATACCTTCCTCCACTGTCCGCTAAGGCAGCTTAACGGACATGGGGGTGGGAGGGAAGTCAGTAACCCACTTTTTTTCAGTCAGCAACTTTCTTCCCTTTGTAATGTTGCAGCTTGACCAGCAGGGAGGGTGGGATCCTTAACTGGGTAGGTAGGTAGATGGTAAATCATGAAATAGAAAATGGCTAGGTGGTTGAAGTGCAATATCTGTAAAAGATATGTGGGTGATCCCTCACTCCTTGTGTAAAAGTACAGCTCGGCCAGCAGGGAATTGTTATCCTTTGGGACCCCTTTTTTTTACTGAGCATATTAACTGTAGATATATTGATTGATAGATAGATAGATAGATAGATATATGGATAGATAGATAGATAGATGTTTAGGTAAATAAATGGGTGGGATGTTGGGTGGGTAGGTGTATAGCTAGTGAATCATTAGATAGACAGATAAATGGGCGGGTGGGTGGATAAATGGTAAATCATTAGATAGATAGTTGGGTGGGTGAATCTCAATACCTGTACAAAGATATGTAGGTGATCCCTCACTCCTTGTGTTATAGTGCAGCTCAGCCAGCAGGGAGTTGTTATCCTTTGGGCCCCACATATTTTTTCACTGAGCGCACTAACTGTAGATAGATAGATAGGTAGGTAGATAAATGGGAGGGTTGTTGGGTAGGTTGGATAGATAGTGAATCATTAGATAGACAGACAGATAAATGGGTGGGTGAGTAGATACATGGTAAATCATTAGATAGATAGGTGAGTGGGTGAAGCGCAATACCTGTAAAAAAATATGTGGGGGATCCCGCACTCCTTGTGTTATAGTGCAGCTCAGCCAGCAGGGAGTTGTTATCGTTTGGGCCCCACATATTTTTTCACTGAGCACATTATCTGTAGATAGATAGATGGGTAGGTAGACAAATGGGTGGGTAGGTGTATAGATAGTGAATCATTAGATAGACAGATAACTGGGCGGTTGGGTGGATAAATGTTAAATCTTTAGATTGATTGATAGTTTGGTGGGTGGATTTCAATAACTGTAAAAGAATATGTGGGTGATACCTCACTCCTTGTGTAATAGTGCAGCTCGGCCAGCAGGGAGTTGTTATCCTTTGGCACCCACATATTTTTTCACTGAGCACACAAACTGTAGATAGATAGATAGGTAGGTAGATAAATGGGAGGGCGGTTGGGTAGGTTGGATAGATAGTGAATCATTAGATAGACAGACAGATAAATTGGTGGGTGAGTAGATAAATGGTAAATCATTAGATAGATAGTTGGGTGGGTGAATCTCAATACCTGTAAAAAAATATGTGGGTGATCCCTCACTCCTTGTGTTATAGTGCAGCTCAGCCAGCAGGGAGTTGTTATCCTTTGGGCCCCACATATTTTTTCACTGAGCGCACTAACTGTAGATAGATAGATAGGTAGGTAGATAAATGGGAGGGTGGTTGGGTAGGTTGGATAGATAGTGAATCATTAGATAGACAGACAGATAAATGGGTGGGTGAGTAGATACATGGTAAATCATTAGATAGATAGGTGAGTGGGTGAAGCGCAATACCTGTAAAAAAATATGTGGGTCCCTCACTCCTTGTGTTATAGTGCAGCTCAGCCAGCAGGGAGTTGTTATCCTTTGGGTCCCACATATTTTTTCACTGAGCACATTATCTGTAGAAAGATAGATGGGTAGGTAGACAAATGGGTGGGTAGGTGTATAGATAGTGAATCATTAGATAGACAGATAACTTGGCGGTTGGGTGGATAAATGTTAAATCATTAGATTGATTGATAGTTTGGTGGGTGGATTTCAATAACTGTAAAAGAATATGTGGGTGATACCTCACTCCTTGTGTAATAGTGCAGCTCGGCCAGCAGGGAGTTGTTATCCTTTGGCACCCACATATTTTTTCACTGAGCAAACTAAATGTGGATAGACAGATAGATAGGTAGGTAGATAAATGGGAGGGTGGTTGGGTAGGTGGATAGATAGTGAATCATTAGATAGACAGATAAATGGGTGGGTAGATATATGTTAAATCATTAGATAGATAGGTGGGTGGTAGAAGTGCAATAGCTGTAAAAATATATTTGGGTGATCCCTCACTCCTTGTGTAATAGTGCAGCTCGGCCAGCAGGGAGTTATCCTTTGGGACCCACATATTTTTTAACTGAGCGCACTAACCGTAGATAGATAGATAGATAGATGGATGTGTAGGCACATGGATAGTAAATCATTGGATAGACAGATAAATTGGGTGGATAGGTAGATAGATGGTAAATTATTAATTAAATAGACAAATCATAGCTAGAATAGTTCATAAAGTAGAGGCATGGATAAAGAGGTGAGGGATCCCTCTCATTTTTCTAAAGCCCCATAAACGCTACTCAAAAAGAAAAGTTATCGCTCAGAATGGCATTTTTGAGCGATCTCTTTTCTTTAAAACAAATCTGTAGTATGTATACTCAATATAGTTAATGATGTGTGCTCCCGCGCATCCTTAACGACCACCCTCCTGCCCCTTCACCTGAACATACAGGTCATCTTTGGCCATATAGCCTATGACCCGCATGTTCAGCAGGTCACTGGGACATCATTGAATGATATCGGTAACAGATTTCTTTCAGTGTGAATAGTGGAACCACAGATATAGTTGACTATATAGATGGTGCCCCTAGACTCCCAGTGTGTACAGGGCTTTAGGGTCAATGTATACTGAGAACATATTATCATGCCTATTTCCATTTTTTAGGTGAGAATTCTCCATAAAACATGTGATGAGGTCATAACAGCTGACTACTGCAAAGTGACCTGGACTGCAGAATCCTCCTCAAGTCAAAAAACAAAGATTAAGCACAGCAACAGGAGACCGAAGTCAGGTAATTAATGAAAATTAATTACTGATAATATGTTTTTGGTATACATTTGGTCTTCACAAATAGGACTTCTAGCTATGAACTCTTCTATTATTGTACTTTGTGATTACTTAGTGTACAGTTAAATAGATAGAGATAGGTAGAGATAAATAGAAAGAGTAAAAGATAAACTGATACCTTCCTCCACTGTCCGCTAAGGCAGCTTAACGGACATGGGGGTGGGAGGGAAGTCAGTAACCCACTTTTTTTCAGTCAGCAACTTTCTTCCCTTTGTAATGTTGCAGCTTGACCAGCAGGGAGGGTGGGATCCTTAACTGGGTAGGTAGGTAGATGGTAAATCATGAAATAGAAAATGGCTAGGTGGTTGAAGTGCAATATCTGTAAAAGATATGTGGGTGATCCCTCACTCCTTGTGTAAAAGTACAGCTCGGCCAGCAGGGAATTGTTATCCTTTGGGACCTTTTTTTTTTATTGAGCATATTAACTGTAGATATATTGATAGATAGATAGATAGATAGATGTTTAGGTAAATAAATGGGTGGGATGTTGGGTGGGTAGGTGTATAGCTAGTGAATCATTAGATAGACAGATAAATGGGCGGGTGGGTGGATAAATGGTAAATCATTAGATAGATAGTTGGGTGGGTGAATCTCAATACCTGTAAAAAAATATGTAGGTTATCCCTCACTCCTTGTGTTATAGTGCAGCTCAGCCAGCAGGGAGTTGTTATCCTTTGGGCCCCACATATTTTTTCACTGAGCGCACTAACTGTAGATAGATAGATAGGTAGGTAGATAAATGGGAGGGTTGTTGGGTAGGTTGGATAGATAGTGAATCATTAGATAGACAGACAGATAAATGGGTGGGTGAGTAGATACATGGTAAATCATTAGATAGATAGGTGAGTGGGTGAAGCGCAATACCTGTAAAAAAATATGTGGGGGATCCCACACTCCTTGTGTTATAGTGCAGCTCAGCCAGCAGGGAGTTGTTATCGTTTGGGCCCCACATATTTTTTCACTGAGCACATTATCTGTAGATAGATAGATGGGTAGGTAGACAAATGGGTGGGTTGTTGGGTGGGTAGGTGTATAGATAGTGAATCATTAGATAGACAGATAAATGGGCGGTGGGTGGATAAATGGTAAATCATTAGATAGATAGATAGTTGGGTGGGTGAAGCTCAATACCTGTAAAAAAATATGTGGGTGATCCCTCACTCCTTGTGTTATAGTGCAGCTCAGCCAGCAGGGAGTTGTTATCCTTTGGGCCCCACATATTTTTTCACTGAGCGCACTAACTGTAGATAGATAGATAGGTAGATAAATGGGAGGGTTGTTGGGTAGGTTGGATAGATAGTGAATCATTAGATAGACAGACAGATAAATGGGTGGGTGAGTAGATACATGGTAAATCATTAGATAGATAGGTGAGTGGGTGAAGCGCAATACCAGTAAAAAAAAATGTGGGTCCCTCACTCCTTGTGTTATAGTGCAGCTCAGCCAGCAGGGAGTTGTTATCGTTTGGGCCCCACATATTTTTTCACTGAGCACATTATCTGTAGATAGATAGATGGGTAGGTAGACAAATGGGTGGGTTGTTGGGTGGGTGTATGGATAGTGAATCATTAGATAGACAGATAAATGGGCGGTGGGTGGATAAATGGTAAATCATTAGATAGATAGATAGTTGGGTGGGTGAAGCTCAATACCTGAAAAAAAATATGTGGGTGATCCCTCACTCCTTGTGTTATAGTGCAGCTCAGCCAGCAGGGAGTTGTTATCCTTTGGGCCCCACATATTTTTTTCTCTGAGCACACTAACGGTAGATAGATAGATAGGTAGGTAGATAAATGGGAGGGTGGTTGGGTAGGTCGGATAGATAGTGAATCATTAGATAGACAGATAAATGGGTGGGAGAGTAGATAAATGGTAAATTATTAGATAGATAGGTGAGTGGGTGAAGCGCAATATCTGTAAAAAAATATGTGGGGGATCCCTCACTCCTTGTGTTATAGTGCAGCTCAGCCAGCAGGGAGTTGTTATCCTTTGGGCCCCACATATTTTTTCACTGAGCATATTATCTGTAGATAGATAGATGGGTAGGTAGACAAATGGGTGGGTAGGTGTATAGATAGTGAATCATTAGATAGACAGATAACTGGGCGGTTGGGTGGATAAATGTTAAATCATTAGATTGATTGATAATTTGGTGGGTGGATTTCAATAACTGTAAAAGAATATGTGGGTGATACCTCACTCCTTGTGTAATAGTGCAGCTCGGCCAGCAGGGAGTTGTTATCCTTTGGCACCCACATATTTTTTCACTGAGCAAACTAAATGTTGATAGACAGATAGATAGGTAGATAAATGGGAGGGTGGTTGGGTAGGTGGATAGATAGTGAATCATTAGATAGACAGATAAATGGGTGGGTAGATATATGTTAAATCATTAGATAGATAGGTGGGTGGTAGAAGTGCAATAGCTGTAAAAATATATTTGGGTGATCCCTCACTCCTTGTGTAATAGTGCAGCTCGGCCAGCAGGGAGTTATCCTTTGGGACCCACATATTTTTTAACTGAGCGCACTAACCGTAGATAGATAGATAGATAGATAGATAGATAGATAGATAGATAGATAGATAGATGGATGTGTAGGCACATGGATAGTAAATCATTGGATAGACAGATACATTGGGTGGATAGGTAGATAGATGGTAAATTATTTATTAAATAGACAAATCATAGCTAGAATAGTTCATAAAGTAGAGGCATGAATAAAGAGGTGAGGGATCCCTCTAATTTTTCTAAAGCCCCATAAACGCTACTCAAAAAGAAAAGTTATCGCTCAGAATGGCATTTTTGAGCGATCTCTTTTCTTTAAAACAAATCTGTAGTATGTATACTCAATATAGTTAATGATGTGTGCTCCCGCGCATCCTTAAAGACCACCCTCCTGCCCCTTCACCTGAACATACAGGTCATCTTTGGCCATATAGCCTATGACCCGCATGTTCAGCAGGTCACTGGGACATCATTGAATGATATCGGTAACAGATTTCTTTCAGTGTGAATAGTGAAACCACAGATATAGTTGACTATATAGATGGTGCCCCTAGACTCCCAGTGTGTACAGGGCTTTACGGTCAATGTATACTGAGAACATATTATCATGCCTATTTCCATTTTTTAGGTGAGAATTCTCCATAAAACATGTGATGAGGTCATAACAGCTGACTACTGCAAAGTGACCTGGACTGCAGAATCCTCCTCAAGTCAAAAAACAAAGATTAAGCACAGCAACAGGAGACCGAAGTCAGGTAATTAATGAAAATTAATTACTGATAATATGTTTTTGGTATACATTTGGTCTTCACAAATAGGACTTCTAGCTATGAACTCTTCTATTATTGTACTTTGTGATTACTTAGTGTACAGTTAAATAGATAGAGATAGGTAGAGATAAATAGAAAGAGTAAAAGATAAACTGATACCTTCCTCCACTGTCCGCTAAGGCAGCTTAACGGACATGGGGGTGGGAGGGAAGTCAGTAACCCACTTTTTTTCAGTCAGCAACTTTCTTCCCTTTGTAATGTTGCAGCTTGACCAGCAGGGAGGGTGGGATCCTTAACTGGGTAGGTAGGTAGATGGTAAATCATGAAATAGAAAATGGCTAGGTGGTTGAAGTGCAATATCTGTAAAAGATATGTGGGTGATCCCTCACTCCTTGTGTAAAAGTACAGCTCGGCCAGCAGGGAATTGTTATCCTTTGGGACCCCTTTTTTTTTACTGAGCACATTAACTGTAGATAGATAGATAGATATATGGATAGATAGATAGATGTTTAGGTAAATAAATGGGTGGGATGTTGGGTGGGTAGGTGTATAGATAGTGAATCATTAGATAGACAGATAAATGGGTGGGTGGGTAGATAAAAGGTAAATTATTAGATAGGTGGGTGGGTGAAGCTCAATACCTGTAAAAAAATATGTGGGTGATCCCTCACTTCTTGTGTTATAGTGCAGCTCAGCCAGCAGGGAGTTGTTATCCTTTGGGCCCCTCATATTTTTTCACTGAGCGTATTAACTGTAGATAGATAAATGGATATATGGATAGATAGATGGTTAGGTAGATAAATGGGTGGGATGTTGGGTGGGTAGGTGTAAAGCTAGTGAATCATTAGATAGACAGATAAATGGGCGGGTGGGTGGATAAATGGTAAATCATTAGATAGATAGTTGGATGGGTGAATCTCAATACCTGTAAAAAAATATGTGGGTGATCCCTCACTCCTTGTGTTATAGTGCAGCTCAGCCAGCAGGGAGTTGTTATCCTTTGGGCCCCACATATTTTTTCACTGAGCGCACTAACTGTAGATAGATAGATGTTTAGGTAAATAAATGGGAGGGTGGTTGGGTAGGTTGGATAGCTAGCTAATCATTAGACAGACAGACAGATAAATGGGCGGGTGGGTGGATAAATGGTAAATCATTAGATAGATAGGTGAGTGAGTGAAGCGCAATACCTGTAAAAACATATGTGGGGGATCCCTCACTCCTTGTGTTATAGTGCAGCTCAGCCAGCAGGGAGTTGTTATCCTTTGGGCCCCACATATTTTTTCACTGAGCATATTATCTGTAGATAGATAGATGGGTAGGTAGACAAATGGGTGGGTTCTTGGGTGGGTAGGTGTATAGATAGTGAATCATTAGATAGACAGATAAATGGGCGGTGGGTGGATAAATGGTAAATCATTAGATAGATAGATAGTTGGGTGGGTGAAGCTCAATACCTGTAAAAAAATATGTGGGTGATCCCTCACTCCTTGTGTTATAGTGCAGCTCAGCCAGCAGGGAGTTGTTATACTTTGGGCCCCACATATTTTTTCACTGAGCACACTAACTGTAGATAGATAGATAGGTAGGTAGATAAATGGGAGGGTGGTTGGGTAGGTTGGATAGATAGTGAATCATTAGATAGACAGACAGATAAATTGGTGGGTGAGTAGATAAATGGTAAATCATTAGATAGATAGGTGAGTGGGTGAAGCGCAATACCTGTAAAAAAATATGTGGGGGATCCCTCACTCCTTGTGTTATAGTGCAGCTCAGCCAGCAGGGAGTTGTTATCCTTTGGGCCCCACATATTTTTTCACTGAGCGCACTAACTGTAGATAGATAGATAGGTAGGTAGATAAATGGGAGGGTGGTTGGGTAGGTTGGATAGATAGTGAATCATTAGATAGACAGACAAATAAATGGGTGGGTGAGTAGATAAATGGTAAATCATTAGATAGATAGGTGAGTGGGTGAAGCGCAATACCTGTAAAAAAATATGTGGGTGATCCCTCACTTCTTGTGTTATAGTGCAGCTCAGCCAGCAGGGAGTTGTTATCCTTTGGGCCCCTCATATTTTTTCACTGAGCGCATTAACTGTAGCTAGATAAATAGATATATGGATAGATAGATGGTTAGGTAGATAAATGGGTGGGTAGGTGTATAGCTAGTGAATCATTAGATAGACAGATAAATGGGCGGGTGGGTGGATAAATGGTAAATCATTAGATAGATAGTTTGGTGGGTGAATCTCAATACCTGTAAAAAAATATGTGGGTGATCCCTCACTCCTTGTGTTATAGTGCAGCTCAGCCAGCAGGGAGTTGTTATCCTTTGGGCCCCACATATTTTTTCACTGAGCACATTATCTGTAGATAGATAGATAGGTAGGTAGACAAATGGGTGGGTAGGTGTATAGATAGTGAATCATTAGATAGACAGATAACTGGGCGGTTGGGTGTAAAAATGTTAAATCTTTAGATTGATTGATTGATAGTTTGGTGGGTGGATTTCAATAACTGTAAAAGAATATGTGGGTGATACCTCACTGATTGTGTAATAGTGCAGCTCGGCCAGCAGGGAGTTGTTATCCTTTGGGCCCCACATATTTTTTCACTGAGCGCACTAACTGTAGATAGATAGATAGGTAGGTAGATAAATGGGAGGGTGGTTGGGTAGGTTGGATAGATAGTGAATCATTAGATAGACAGACAGATAAATGGGTGGGTGAGTAGATACATGGTAAATCATTAGATAGATAGGTGAGTGGGTGAAGCGCAATACCTGTAAAAAAATATGTGGGTCCCTCACTCCTTGTGTTATAGTGCAGCTCAGCCAGCAGTGAGTTGTTATCCTTTGGGCCCCACATATTTTTTCACTGAGCACATTATCTGTAGAAAGATAGATGGGTAGGTAGACAAATGGGTGGGTAGGTGTATAGATAGTGAATCTTTAGATAGACAGATAACTTGGCGGTTGGGTGGATAAATGTTAAATCATTAGATTGATTGATAGTTTGGTGTGAATCATTAGATAGACAGATAACTTGGCGGTTGGGTGGATAAATGTTAAATCATTAGATTGATTGATAGTTTGGTGGGTGGATTTCAATAACTGTAAAAGAATATGTGGGTGATACCTCACTCCTTGTGTAATAGTGCAGCTCGGCCAGCAGGGAGTTGTTATCCTTTGGCACCCACATATTTTTTCACTGAGCAAACTAAATGTGGATAGACAGATAGATAGGTAGGTAGATAAATGGGAGGGTGGTTGGGTAGGTGGATAGATAGTGAATCATTAGATAGACAGATAAATGGGTGGGTAGATATATGTTAAATCATTAGATAGATAGGTGGGTGGTAGAAGTGCAATAGCTGTAAAAATATATTTGGGTGATCCCTCACTCCTTGTGTAATAGTGCAGCTCGGCCAGCAGGGAGTTATCCTTTGGGACCCACATATTTTTTAACTGAGCACACTAACCGTAGATAGATAGATAGATAGATAGATAGATAGATGGATGTGTAGGCACATGGATAGTAAATCATTGGATAGACAGATGAATTTGGGTGGATAGGTAGATAGATGGTAAATTATTAATTAAATAGACAAATCATAGCTAGAATAGTTCATAAAGTAGAGGCATGGATAAAGAGGTGAGGGATCCCTCTCATTTTTCTAAAGCCCCATAAACGCTACTCAAAAAGAAAAGTTATCGCTCAGAATGGCATTTTTGAGCGATCTCTTTTCTTTAAAACAAATCTGTAGTATGTATACTCAATATAGTTAATGATGTGTGCTCCCGCGCATCCTTAACGACCACCCTCCTGCCCCTTCACCTGAACATACAGGTCATCTTTGGCCATATAGCCTATGACCCGCATGTTCAGCAGGTCACTGGGACATCATTGAATGATATCGGTAACAGATTTCTTTCAGTGTGAATAGTGGAACCACAGATATAGTTGACTATATAGATGGTGCCCCTAGACTCCCAGTGTGTACAGGGCTTTAGGGTCAATGTATACTGAGAACATATTATCATGCCTATTTCCATTTTTTAGGTGAGAATTCTCCATAAAACATGTGATGAGGTCATAACAGCTGACTACTGCAAAGTGACCTGGACTGCAGAATCCTCCTCAAGTCAAAAAACAAAGATTAAGCACAGCAACAGGAGACCGAAGTCAGGTAATTAATGAAAATTAATTACTGATAATATGTTTTTGGTATACATTTGGTCTTCACAAATAGGACTTCTAGCTATGAACTCTTCTATTATTGTACTTTGTGATTACTTAGTGTACAGTTAAATAGATAGAGATAGGTAGAGATAAATAGAAAGAGTAAAAGATAAACTGATACCTTCCTCCACTGTCCGCTAAGGCAGCTTAACGGACATGGGGGTGGGAGGGAAGTCAGTAACCCACTTTTTTTCAGTCAGCAACTTTCTTCCCTTTGTAATGTTGCAGCTTGACCAGCAGGGAGGGTGGGATCCTTAACTGGGTAGGTAGGTAGATGGTAAATCATGAAATAGAAAATGGCTAGGTGGTTGAAGTGCAATATCTGTAAAAGATATGTGGGTGATCCCTCACTCCTTGTGTAAAAGTACAGCTCGGCCAGCAGGGAATTGTTATCCTTTGGGACCCCTTTTTTTTACTGAGCATATTAACTGTAGATATATTGATTGATAGATAGATAGATAGATAGATATATGGATAGATAGATAGATAGATGTTTAGGTAAATAAATGGGTGGGATGTTGGGTGGGTAGGTGTATAGCTAGTGAATCATTAGATAGACAGATAAATGGGCGGGTGGGTGGATAAATGGTAAATCATTAGATAGATAGTTGGGTGGGTGAATCTCAATACCTGTACAAAGATATGTAGGTGATCCCTCACTCCTTGTGTTATAGTGCAGCTCAGCCAGCAGGGAGTTGTTATCCTTTGGGCCCCACATATTTTTTCACTGAGCGCACTAACTGTAGATAGATAGATAGGTAGGTAGATAAATGGGAGGGTTGTTGGGTAGGTTGGATAGATAGTGAATCATTAGATAGACAGACAGATAAATGGGTGGGTGAGTAGATACATGGTAAATCATTAGATAGATAGGTGAGTGGGTGAAGCGCAATACCTGTAAAAAAATATGTGGGGGATCCCGCACTCCTTGTGTTATAGTGCAGCTCAGCCAGCAGGGAGTTGTTATCGTTTGGGCCCCACATATTTTTTCACTGAGCACATTATCTGTAGATAGATAGATGGGTAGGTAGACAAATGGGTGGGTAGGTGTATAGATAGTGAATCATTAGATAGACAGATAACTGGGCGGTTGGGTGGATAAATGTTAAATCTTTAGATTGATTGATAGTTTGGTGGGTGGATTTCAATAACTGTAAAAGAATATGTGGGTGATACCTCACTCCTTATGTAATAGTGCAGCTCGGCCAGCAGGGAGTTGTTATCCTTTGGCACCCACATATTTTTTCACTGAGCACACAAACTGTAGATAGATAGATAGGTAGGTAGATAAATGGGAGGGCGGTTGGGTAGGTTGGATAGATAGTGAATCATTAGATAGACAGACAGATAAATTGGTGGGTGAGTAGATAAATGGTAAATCATTAGATAGATAGTTGGGTGGGTGAATCTCAATACCTGTAAAAAAATATGTGGGTGATCCCTCACTCCTTGTGTTATAGTGCAGCTCAGCCAGCAGGGAGTTGTTATCCTTTGGGCCCCACATATTTTTTCACTGAGCGCACTAACTGTAGATAGATAGATAGGTAGGTAGATAAATGGGAGGGTGGTTGGGTAGGTTGGATAGATAGTGAATCATTAGATAGACAGACAGATAAATGGGTGGGTGAGTAGATACATGGTAAATCATTAGATAGATAGGTGAGTGGGTGAAGCGCAATACCTGTAAAAAAATATGTGGGTCCCTCACTCCTTGTGTTATAGTGCAGCTCAGCCAGCAGGGAGTTGTTATCCTTTGGGTCCCACATATTTTTTCACTGAGCACATTATCTGTAGAAAGATAGATGGGTAGGTAGACAAATGGGTGGGTAGGTGTATAGATAGTGAATCATTAGATAGACAGATAACTTGGCGGTTGGGTGGATAAATGTTAAATCATTAGATTGATTGATAGTTTGGTGGGTGGATTTCAATAACTGTAAAAGAATATGTGGGTGATACCTCACTCCTTGTGTAATAGTGCAGCTCGGCCAGCAGGGAGTTGTTATCCTTTGGCACCCACATATTTTTTCACTGAGCAAACTAAATGTGGATAGACAGATAGATAGGTAGGTAGATAAATGGGAGGGTGGTTGGGTAGGTGGATAGATAGTGAATCATTAGATAGACAGATAAATGGGTGGGTAGATATATGTTAAATCATTAGATAGATAGGTGGGTGGTAGAAGTGCAATAGCTGTAAAAATATATTTGGTTGATCCCTCACTCCTTGTGTAATAGTGCAGCTCGGCCAGCAGGGAGTTATCCTTTGGGACCCACATATTTTTTAACTGAGCGCACTAACCGTAGATAGATAGATAGATAGATGGATGTGTAGGCACATGGATAGTAAATCATTGGATAGACAGATAAATTGGGTGGATAGGTAGATAGATGGTAAATTATTAATTAAATAGACAAATCATAGCTAGAATAGTTCATAAAGTAGAGGCATGGATAAAGAGGTGAGGGATCCCTCTCATTTTTCTAAAGCCCCATAAACGCTACTCAAAAAGAAAAGTTATCGCTCAGAATGGCATTTTTGAGCGATCTCTTTTCTTTAAAACAAATCTGTAGTATGTATACTCAATATAGTTAATGATGTGTGCTCCCGCGCATCCTTAACGACCACCCTCCTGCCCCTTCACCTGAACATACAGGTCATCTTTGGCCATATAGCCTATGACCCGCATGTTCAGCAGGTCACTGGGACATCATTGAATGATATCGGTAACAGATTTCTTTCAGTGTGAATAGTGAAACCACAGATATAGTTGACTATATAGATGGTGCCCCTAGACTCCCAGTGTGTACAGGGCTTTAGGGTCAATGTATACTGAGAACATATTATCATGCCTATTTCCATTTTTTAGGTGAGAATTCTCCATAAAACATGTGATGAGGTCATAACAGCTGACTACTGCAAAGTGACCTGGACTGCAGAATCCTCCTCAAGTCAAAAAACAAAGATTAAGCACAGCAACAGGAGACCGAAGTCAGGTAATTAATGAAAATTAATTACTGATAATATGTTTTTGGTATACATTTGGTCTTCACAAATAGGACTTCTAGCTATGAACTCTTCTATTATTGTACTTTGTGATTACTTAGTGTACAGTTAAATAGATAGAGATAGGTAGAGATAAATAGAAAGAGTAAAAGATAAACTGATACCTTCCTCCACTGTCCGCTAAGGCAGCTTAACGGACATGGGGGTGGGAGGGAAGTCAGTAACCCACTTTTTTTCAGTCAGCAACTTTCTTCCCTTTGTAATGTTGCAGCTTGACCAGCAGGGAGGGTGGGATCCTTAACTGGGTAGGTAGGTAGATGGTAAATCATGAAATAGAAAATGGCTAGGTGGTTGAAGTGCAATATCTGTAAAAGATATGTGGGTGATCCCTCACTCCTTGTGTAAAAGTACAGCTCGGCCAGCAGGGAATTGTTATCCTTTGGGACCCCTTTTTTTTATTGAGCATATTAACTGTAGATATATTGATAGATAGATAGATAGATAGATAGATAGATGTTTAGGTAAATAAATGGGTGGGATGTTGGGTGGGTAGGTGTATAGCTAGTGAATCATTAGATAGACAGATAAATGGGCGGGTGGGTGGATAAATGGTAAATCATTAGATAGATAGTTGGGTGGGTGAATCTCAATACCTGTAAAAAAATATGTAGGTTATCCCTCACTCCTTGTGTTATAGTGCAGCTCAGCCAGCAGGGAGTTGTTATCCTTTGGGCCCCACATATTTTTTCACTGAGCGCACTAACTGTAGATAGATAGATAGGTAGGTAGATAAATGGGAGGGTTGTTGGGTAGGTTGGATAGATAGTGAATCATTAGATAGACAGACAGATAAATGGGTGGGTGAGTAGATACATGGTAAATCATTAGATAGATAGGTGAGTGGGTGAAGCGCAATACCTGTAAAAAAATATGTGGGGGATCCCGCACTCCTTGTGTTATAGTGCAGCTCAGCCAGCAGGGAGTTGTTATCGTTTGGGCCCCACATATTTTTTCACTGAGCACATTATCTGTAGATAGATAGATGGGTAGGTAGACAAATGGGTGGGTAGGTGTATAGATAGTGAATCATTAGATAGACAGATAACTGGGCGGTTGGGTGGATAAATGTTAAATCTTTAGATTGATTGATAGTTTGGTGGGTGGATTTCAATAACTGTAAAAGAATATGTGGGTGATGTTGTTATCGTTTGGGCCCCACATATTTTTTCACTGAGCACATTATCTGTAGATAGATAGATGGGTAGGTAGACAAATGGGTGGGTTGTTGGGTGGGTAGGTGTATAGATAGTGAATCATTAGATAGACAGATAAATGGGCGGTGGGTGGATAAATGGTAAATCATTAGATAGATAGATAGTTGGGTGGGTGAAGCTCAATACCTGTAAAAAAATATGTGGGTGATCCCTCACTCCTTGTGTTATAGTGCAGCTCAGCCAGCAGGGAGTTGTTATCCTTTGGGCCCCACATATTTTTTCACTGAGCGCACTAACTGTAGATAGATAGATAGGTAGGTAGATAAATGGGAGGGTTGTTGGGTAGGTTGGATAGATAGTGAATCATTAGATAGACAGACAGATAAATGGGTGGGTGAGTAGATACATGGTAAATCATTAGATAGATAGGTGAGTGGGTGAAGCGCAATACCTGTAAAAAAATATGTGGGGGATCCCGCACTCCTTGTGTTATAGTGCAGCTCAGCCAGCAGGGAGTTGTTATCGTTTGGGCCCCACATATTTTTTCACTGAGCACATTATCTGTAGATAGATAGATGGGTAGGTAGACAAATGCGTGGGTTGTTGGGTGGGTAGGTGTATAGATAGTGAATCATTAGATAGACAGATAAATGGGCGGTGGGTGGATAAATGGTAAATCATTAGATAGATAGATAGTTGGGTGGGTGAAGCTCAATACCTGTAAAAAAATATGTGGGTGATCCCTCACTCCTTGTGTTATAGTGCAGCTCAGCCAGCAGGGAGTTGTTATCCTTTGGGCCCCACATATTTTTTCACTGAGTGCATTAACTGTAGATAGATAGATAGATAGATGTTAAGGTAAATAAATGGGTGGGATGTTGGGTGGGTAGGTGTATAGATAGTGAATCATTAGATAGACAGATAAATGGGCGGGTGGGTGGATAAATGGTAAATCATTAGATAGATAGTTGGGTGGGGGAATCTCAATACCTGTAAAAAAATATGTGGGTGATCCCTCACTCCTTGTGTTATAGTGCAGCTCAGCCAGCAGGGAGTTGTTATCCTTTGGGCCCCACATATTTTTTTCACTGAGCGCACTAAGGGTAGATAGATAGATAGGTAGGTAGATAAATGGGAGGGTGGTTGGGTAGGTCGGATAGATAGTGAATCATTAGATAGACAGATAAATGGGTGGGTGAGTAGATAAATGGTAAATTATTAGATAGATAGGTGGGTGGGTGAAGCTCAATACCTGTAAAAAAAAATATGTGGGTGATCCCTCACTCCTTGTGTTATAGTGCAGCTCAGCCAGCAGGGAGTTGTTATCCTTTGGGCCCCACATATTTTTTCACTGAGCGCACTAACTGTAGATAGATAGATAGGTAGGTAGATAAATGGGAGGGTGGTTGGGTAGGTCGGATAGATAGTGAATCATTAGATAGACAGATAAATGGGTGGGTGAGTAGATAAATGGTAAATTATTAGATAGATAGGTGAGTGGGTGAAGCGCAATACCTGTAAAAAAAAATATGTGGGTGATCCCTCACTCCTTGTGTTATAGTGCAGCTTAGCCAGCAGGGAGTTGTTATCCTTTGGGCCCCACATATTTTTTCACTGAGCACATTATCTGTAGATAGATAGATGGGTAGGTAGACAAATGGGTGGGTAGGTGTATAGATAGTGAATCATTAAATAGACAGATAACTGGGCGGTTGGGTGGATAAATGTTAAATCATTAGATTGATTGATAGTTTGGTGGGTGGATTTCAATAACTGTAAAAGAATATGTGGGTGATACCTCACTCCTTGTGTAATAGTGCAGCTCGGCCAGCAGGGAGTTGTTATCCTTTGGCACCCACATATTTTTTCACTGAGCAAACTAAATGTGGATAGACAGATAGATAGGTAGGTAGATAAATGGGAGGGTGGTTGGGTAGGTGGATAGATAGTGAATCATTAGATAGACAGATAAATGGGTGGGTAGATATATGTTAAATCGTTAGATAGATAGGTGGGTGGTAGAAGTGCAATAGCTGTAAAAATATATTTGGGTGATCCCTCACTCCTTGTGTAATAGTGCAGCTCGGCCAGCAGGGAGTTATCCTTTGGGACCCACATATTTTTTAACTGAGTGCACTAACCGTAGATAGATAGATAGATAGATGGATGTGTAGGCACATGGATAGTAAATCATTGGATAGACAGATAAATTGGGTGCATAGGTAGATAGATGGTAAATTATTAATTAAATAGACAAATCATAGCTAGAATAGTTCATAAAGTAGAGGCATGGATAAAGAGGTGAGGGATCCCTCTCATTTTTCTAAAGCCCCATAAACGCTACTCAAAAAGAAAAGTTATCGCTCAGAATGGCATTTTTGAGCGATCTCTTTTCTTTAAAACAAATCTGTAGTATGTATACTCAATATAGTTAATGATGTGTGCTCCCGCGCATCCTTAACGACCACCCTCCTGCCCCTTCACCTGAACATACAGGTCATCTTTGGCCATATAGCCTATGACCCGCATGTTCAGCAGGTCACTGGGACATCATTGAATGATATCGGTAACAGATTTCTTTCAGTGTGAATAGTGGAACCACAGATATAGTTGACTATATAGATGGTGTCCCTAGACTCCCAGTGTGTACAGGGCTTTAGGGTCAATGTATACTGAGAACATATTATCATGCCTATTTTCATTTTTTAGGTGAGAATTCTCCATAAAACATGTGATGAGGTCATAACAGCTGACTACTGCAAAGTGACCTGGACTGCAGAATCCTCCTCAAGTCAAAAAACAAAGATTAAGCACAGCAACAGGAGACCGAAGTCAGGTAATTAATGAAAATTAATTACTGATAATATGTTTTTGGTATACATTTGGTCTTCACAAATAGGACTTCTAGCTATGAACTCTTCTATTATTGTACTTTGTGATTTCTTAGTGTACAGTTAAATAGATAGAGATAGGTAGAGATAAATAGAAAGAGTAAAATATAAACTGATACCTTCCTCCACTGTCCGCTAAGGCAGCTTAACGGACATGGGGGTGGGAGGGAAGTCAGTAACCCACTTTTTTTCAGTCAGCAACTTTCTTCCATTTGTAATGTTGCAGCTTGACCAGCAGGGAGGGTGGGATCCTTAACTGGGTAGGTAGGTAGATGGTAAATCATGAAATAGAAAATGGCTAGGTGGTTGAAGTGCAATATCTGTAAAAGATATGTGGGTGATCCCTCACTCCTTGTGTAAAAGTACAGCTCGGCCAGCAGGGAATTGTTATCCTTTGGGACCCCTTTTTTTTTTACTGAGCATATTAACTGTAGATAGATAGATAGATATATGGATAGATAGATGTTTAGGTAAATAGATGGGTGGGATGTTGGGTGGGTAGGTGTATAGATAGTGAATCATTAGATAGACAGATAAATGGGTGGGTGGGTAGATAAAAGGTAAATTATTAGATAGATAGGTGGGTGGGTGAAGCTCAATACCTGTAAAAAAATATGTGGGTGATCCCTCACTTCTTGTGTTATAGTGCAGCTCAGCCAGCAGGGAGTTGTTATCCTTTGGCCCCCTCATATTTTTTCACTGAGCGCATTAACTGTAGATAGATAAATAGATATATGGATAGATAGATGGTTAGGTAGATAAATGGGTGGGATGTTGGGTGGGTAGGTGTATAGCTAGTGAATCATTTGATAGACAGATAAATGGGCGGGTGGGTGGATAAATGGTAAATCATTAGATAGATAGTTGGGTGGGTGAATCTCAATACCTGTAAAAAAATATGTGGGTGATCCCTCACTCCTTGTGTTATAGTGCAGCTCAGCCAGCAGGGAGTTGTTATCCTTTGGGCCCCACATATTTTTTCACTGAGTGCATTAACTGTAGATAGATAGATAGATAGATAGATAGATAGATGTTAAGGTAAATAAATGGGTGGGATGTTGGGTGGGTAGGTGTATAGATAGTGAATCATTAGATAGACAGATAAATGGGCGGGTGGGTGGATAAATGGTAAATCATTAGATAGATAGTTGGGTGGGGGAATCTCAATACCTGTAAAAAAATATGTGGGTGATCCCTCACTCCTTGTGTTATAATGCAGCTCAGCCAGCAGGGAGTTTTTATCCTTTGGGCCCCACATATTTTTTTCACTGAGCGCACTAACGGTAGATAGGTAGGTAGATAAATGGGAGGGTGGTTGGGTAGGTGGATAGATAGTGAATCATTAGATAGACAGATAAATGGGTGGGTAGATATATGTTAAATCGTTAGATAGATAGGTGGGTGGTAGAAGTGCAATAGCTGTAAAAATATATTTGGGTGATCCCTCACTCCTTGTGTAATAGTACAGCTCTTCCAGCAGGGAGTTATCCTTTGGGACCCACATATTTTTTAACTGAGCGCACTAACCGTACATAGATAGATAGATAGATAGATAGATGGATGTGTAGGCACATGGATAGTAAATCATTGGATAGACAGATAAATTGGGTGGATAGGTAGATAGATGGTAAATTATTAATTAAATAGACAAATCATAGCTAGAATAGTTCATAAAGTAGAGGCATGGATAAAGAGGTGAGGGATCCCTCTCATTTTTCTAAAGCCCCATAAACGCTACTCAAAAAGAAAAGTTATCGCTCAGAATGGCATTTTTGAGCGATCTCTTTTCTTTAAAACAAATCTGTAGTATGTATACTCAATATAGTTAATGATGTGTGCTCCCGTCCCGCGCATCCTTAACGACCACCCTCCTGCCCCTTCACCTGAACATACAGGTCATCTTTGGCCATATAGCCTATGACCCGCATGTTCAGCAGGTCACTGGGACATCATTGAATGATATCGGTAACAGATTTCTTTCAGTGTGAATAGTGGAACCACAGATATAGTTGACTATATACATGGTGCCCCTAGACTCCCAGTGTGTACAGGGCTTTAGGGTCAATGTATACTGAGAACATATTATCATGCCTATTTCCATTTTTTAGGTGAGAATTCTCCATAAAACATGTGATGAGGTCATAACAGCTGACTACTGCAAAGTGACCTGGACTGCAGAATCCTCCTCAAGTCAAAAAACAAAGATTAAGCACAGCAACAGGAGACCGAAGTCAGGTAATTAATGAAAATTAATTACTGATAATATGTTTTTGGTATACATTTGGTCTTCACAAATAGGACTTCTAGCTATGAACTCTTCTATTATTGTACTTTGTGATTACTTAGTGTACAGTTAAATAGATAGAGATAGGTAGAGATAAATAGAAAGAGTAAAAGATAAACTGATACCTTCCTCCACTGTCCGCTAAGGCAGCTTAACGGACATGGGGGTGGGAGGGAAGTCAGTAACCCACTTTTTTTCAGTCAGCAACTTTCTTCCCTTTGTAATGTTGCAGCTTGACCAGCAGGGAGGGTGGGATCCTTAACTGGGTAGGTAGGTAGATGGTAAATCATGAAATAGAAAATGGCTAGGTGGTTGAAGTGCAATATCTGTAAAAGATATGTGGGTGATCCCTCACTCCTTGTGTAAAAGTACAGCTCGGCCAGCAGGGAATTGTTATCCTTTGGGACCCCTTTTTTTTACTGAGCATATTAACTGTAGATAGATAGATAGATATATGGATAGATAGATAGATGTTTAGGTAAATAAATGGGTGGGATGTTGGGTGGGTAGGTGTATAGATAGTGAATCATTAGATAGACAGATAAATGGGTGGGTGGGTAGATAAAAGGTAAATTATTAGATAGATAGGTGGGTGGGTGAAGCTCAATACCTGTAAACAAATATGTGGGTGATCCCTCACTTCTTGTGTTATAGTGCAGCTCAGCCAGCAGGGAGTTGTTATCCTTTGGGCCCCACATATTGTTTTCACTGAGCACATTATCTGTAGATAGATAGATGGGTAGGTAGACAAATGGGTGGGCAGGTGTATAGATAGTGAATAATTAGATAGACAGATAACTGGGCGGTTGGGTGGATAAATGTTAAATCATTAGATTGATTGATAGTTTGGTGGGTGGATTTCAATAACTGTAAAAGAATATGTGGGTGATACCTCACTCCTTGTGTAATAGTGCAGCTCGGCCAGCAGGGAGTTGTTATCCTTTGGCACCCACATATTTTTTCACTGAGCAAACTAAATGTGGATAGACAGATAGATAGGTAGGTAGATAAATGGGAGGGTGGTTGGGTAGGTGGATAGATAGTGAATCATTAGATAGATAAATGGGTGGGTAGATATATGTTAAATCATTAGATAGATAGGTGGGTGGTAGAAGTGCAATAGCTGTAAAAATATATTTGGGTGATCCCTCACTCCTTGTGTAATAGTGCAGCTCGGCCAGCAGGGAGTTATCCTTTGGGACCCACATATTTTTTCACTGAGCGCACTAACTGTAGATAGATAGATAGGTAGGTAGATAAATGGGAGGGTGGTTATGTAGGTTGGATAGATAGTGAATCATTAGACAGACAGACAGATAAATGGGTGGGTGAGTAGATAAATGGTAAATCATTAGATAGATAGGTGAGTGGGTGAAGCGCAATACGTGTAAAAAAATATGTGGGGGATCCCTCACTCCTTGTGTTATAGTGCAGCTCAGCCAGCAGGGAGTTGTTATCCTTTGGGCCCCACATATTTTTTCACTGAGCAAACTAAATGTGGATAGACAGATAGATAGGTAGGTAGATAAATGGGAGGGTGGTTGGGTAGGTGGATAGATAGTGAATCATTAGATAGATAAATGGATGGGTAGATATATGTTAAATCATTAGATAGATAGGTGGGTGGTAGAAGTGCAATAGCTGTAAAAATATATTTGGGTGATCCCTCACTCCTTGTGTAATAGTGCAGCTCGGCCAGCAGGAAGTTATCCTTTGGGACCCACATATTTTTTCACTGAGCGCACTAACTGTAGATAGATAGATAGGTAGGTAGATAAATGGGAGGGTGGTTATGTAGGTTGGGTAGATAGTGAATCATTAGACAGACAGACAGATAAATGGGTGGGTGAGTAGATAAATGGTAAATCATTAGATAGATAGGTGAGTGGGTGAAGCGCAATACCTGTAAAAAAATATGTGGGGGATCCCTCACTCCTTGTGTTATAGTGCAGCTCAGCCAGCAGGGAGTTGTTATCCTTTGGGCCCCACATATTTTTTCACTGAGCGCACTTACTGTAGATAGATAGATAGGTGGGTAGATAAATGGGAAGGTGGTTATGTAGGTTGGATAGATAGTGAATCATTAGACAGACAGACAGATAAATAGGTGGGTGAGTAGATAAATGGTAAATCATTAGATAGATAGGTGAGTGGGTGAAGCGCAATACCTGTAAAAAAATATGTGGGGGATCCCTCACTCCTTGTGTTATAGTGCAGCTCAGCCAGCAGGGAGTTGTTATCCTTTGGGCCCCACATATTTTTTCAAAGAGCATATTATCTGTAGATAGATAGATGGGTAGATAGACAAATGGGTGGGTTGTTGGGTGGGTAGGTGTATAGATAGTGAATCATTAGATAGACAGATAAATGGGCGCTGGGTGGATAAATGGTAAATCATTAGATAGATAGATAGTTGGGTGGGTGAAGCTCAATACCTGTAAAAAAATATGTGGGTGATTCCTCACTCCTTGTGTTATAGTGCAGCTCAGCCAGCAGGGAGTTGTTATCCTTTGGGCCCCTCATATTTATTCACTGAGCGCATTACCTGTAGATAGATAAATAGATATATGGATAGATAGATGGTTAGGTAGATAAATGGGTGGGATGTTGGGTGGGTAGGTGTATAGCTAGTGAATCATTAGATAGACAGATAAATGGGCGGGTGGGTGGATAAATGGTAAATCATTAGATAGATAGTTGGGTGGGTGAATCTCAATACCTGTAAAAAAATATGTGGGTGATCCCTCACTCCTTGTGTTATAGTGCAGCTCAGCCAGCAGGGAGTTGTTATCCTTTGGACCCCACATATTTTTTCACTGAGCGCACTAACTGTAGATAGATAGATAGATAGATAGGTAGGTAGATAAATGGGAGGGTGGTTGGGTAGGTTGGATAGATAGTGAATCATTAGATAGACAGACAGATAAATGGGTGGGTGAGTAGATAAATGGTAACTCATTAGATACATAGGTGAGTGGGTGAAGCGCAATACCTGTAAAAAAATATGTGGGGGATCTCTCACTTCTTGTGTTATAGTGCAGCTCAGCCAGCAGGGAGTTGTTATCCTTTGGGCCCCTCATATTTTTTCACTGAGCGCATTAACTGTAGATAGATAAATAGATATATGGATAGATAGATGGTTAGGTAGATAAATGGGTGGGATGTTGGGTGGGTAGGTGTATAGCTAGGGAATCATTAGATAGACAGATAAATGGGCGGGTGGGTTGATAAATGGTAAATCATTAGATAGATAGTTGGGTGGGTGAATCTCAATACCTGTAAAAAAATATGTGGGTGATCCCTCACTCCTTGTGTTATAGTGCAGCTCAGCCAGCAGGGAGTTGTTATCCTTTGGGCCCCACATATTTTTTCACTGAGCATATTATCTGTAGATAGATAGATAGGTAGGTAGACAAATGGGTGGGTTGTTGGGTGGGTAGGTGTATAGATAGTGAATCATTAGATAGACAGATAAATGGGCGGTGGGTGGATAAATGGTAAATCATTAGATAGATAGATAGTTGGGTGGGTGAAGCTCAATACCTGTAAAAAAATATGTGGGTGATCCCTCACTCCTTGTGTTATAGTGCAGCTCAGCCAGCAGGGAGTTGTTATCCTTTGGGCCCCTCATATTTTTTCACTGAGCGCATTACCTGTAGATAGATAAATAGATATATGGATAGATAGATGGTTAGGTAGATAAATGGGTGGGATGTTGGGTGGGTAGGTGTATAGCTAGTGAATCATTAGATAGACAGATAAATGGGCGGGTGGGTGGATAAATGGTAAATCATTAGATAGATAGTTGGGTGGGTGAATCTAAATACCTGTAAAAAAAATATGTGGGTGATCCCTCACTCCTTGTGTTATAGTGCAGCTTAGCCAGCAGGGAGTTGTTATCCTTTGGGCCCCACATATTTTTTCACTGAGCACATTATCTGTAGATAGATAGATGGGTAGGTAGACAAATGGGTGGGTAGGTGTATAGATAGTGAATCATTAAATAGACAGATAACTGGGCGGTTGGGTGGATAAATGTTAAATCATTAGATTGATTGATAGTTTGGTGGGTGGATTTCAATAACTGTAAAAGAATATGTGGGTGATACCTCACTCCTTGTGTAATAGTGCAGCTCGGCCAGCAGGGAGTTGTTATCCTTTGGCACCCACATATTTTTTCACTGAGCAAACTAAATGTGGATAGACAGATAGATAGGTAGGTAGATAAATGGGAGGGTGGTTGGGTAGGTGGATAGATAGTGAATCATTAGATAGACAGATAAATGGGTGGGTAGATATATGTTAAATCGTTAGATAGATAGGTGGGTGGTAGAAGTGCAATAGCTGTAAAAATATATTTGGGTGATCCCTCACTCCTTGTGTAATAGTGCAGCTCGGCCAGCAGGGAGTTATCCTTTGGGACCCACATATTTTTTAACTGAGTGCACTAACCGTAGATAGATAGATAGATAGATGGATGTGTAGGCACATGGATAGTAAATCATTGGATAGACAGATAAATTGGGTGCATAGGTAGATAGATGGTAAATTATTAATTAAATAGACAAATCATAGCTAGAATAGTTCATAAAGTAGAGGCATGGATAAAGAGGTGAGGGATCCCTCTCATTTTTCTAAAGCCCCATAAACGCTACTCAAAAAGAAAAGTTATCGCTCAGAATGGCATTTTTGAGCGATCTCTTTTCTTTAAAACAAATCTGTAGTATGTATACTCAATATAGTTAATGATGTGTGCTCCCGCGCATCCTTAACGACCACCCTCCTGCCCCTTCACCTGAACATACAGGTCATCTTTGGCCATATAGCCTATGACCCGCATGTTCAGCAGGTCACTGGGACATCATTGAATGATATCGGTAACAGATTTCTTTCAGTGTGAATAGTGGAACCACAGATATAGTTGACTATATAGATGGTGTCCCTAGACTCCCAGTGTGTACAGGGCTTTAGGGTCAATGTATACTGAGAACATATTATCATGCCTATTTTCATTTTTTAGGTGAGAATTCTCCATAAAACATGTGATGAGGTCATAACAGCTGACTACTGCAAAGTGACCTGGACTGCAGAATCCTCCTCAAGTCAAAAAACAAAGATTAAGCACAGCAACAGGAGACCGAAGTCAGGTAATTAATGAAAATTAATTACTGATAATATGTTTTTGGTATACATTTGGTCTTCACAAATAGGACTTCTAGCTATGAACTCTTCTATTATTGTACTTTGTGATTTCTTAGTGTACAGTTAAATAGATAGAGATAGGTAGAGATAAATAGAAAGAGTAAAATATAAACTGATACCTTCCTCCACTGTCCGCTAAGGCAGCTTAACGGACATGGGGGTGGGAGGGAAGTCAGTAACCCACTTTTTTTCAGTCAGCAACTTTCTTCCATTTGTAATGTTGCAGCTTGACCAGCAGGGAGGGTGGGATCCTTAACTGGGTAGGTAGGTAGATGGTAAATCATGAAATAGAAAATGGCTAGGTGGTTGAAGTGCAATATCTGTAAAAGATATGTGGGTGATCCCTCACTCCTTGTGTAAAAGTACAGCTCGGCCAGCAGGGAATTGTTATCCTTTGGGACCCCTTTTTTTTTTACTGAGCATATTAACTGTAGATAGATAGATAGATATATGGATAGATAGATGTTTAGGTAAATAGATGGGTGGGATGTTGGGTGGGTAGGTGTATAGATAGTGAATCATTAGATAGACAGATAAATGGGTGGGTGGGTAGATAAAAGGTAAATTATTAGATAGATAGGTGGGTGGGTGAAGCTCAATACCTGTAAAAAAATATGTGGGTGATCCCTCACTTCTTGTGTTATAGTGCAGCTCAGCCAGCAGGGAGTTGTTATCCTTTGGCCCCCTCATATTTTTTCACTGAGCGCATTAACTGTAGATAGATAAATAGATATATGGATAGATAGATGGTTAGGTAGATAAATGGGTGGGATGTTGGGTGGGTAGGTGTATAGCTAGTGAATCATTTGATAGACAGATAAATGGGCGGGTGGGTGGATAAATGGTAAATCATTAGATAGATAGTTGGGTGGGTGAATCTCAATACCTGTAAAAAAATATGTGGGTGATCCCTCACTCCTTGTGTTATAGTGCAGCTCAGCCAGCAGGGAGTTGTTATCCTTTGGGCCCCACATATTTTTTCACTGAGTGCATTAACTGTAGATAGATAGATAGATAGATAGATAGATAGATGTTAAGGTAAATAAATGGGTGGGATGTTGGGTGGGTAGGTGTATAGATAGTGAATCATTAGATAGACAGATAAATGGGCGGGTGGGTGGATAAATGGTAAATCATTAGATAGATAGTTGGGTGGGGGAATCTCAATACCTGTAAAAAAATATGTGGGTGATCCCTCACTCCTTGTGTTATAATGCAGCTCAGCCAGCAGGGAGTTTTTATCCTTTGGGCCCCACATATTTTTTTCACTGAGCGCACTAACGGTAGATAGGTAGGTAGATAAATGGGAGGGTGGTTGGGTAGGTGGATAGATAGTGAATCATTAGATAGACAGATAAATGGGTGGGTAGATATATGTTAAATCGTTAGATAGATAGGTGGGTGGTAGAAGTGCAATAGCTGTAAAAATATATTTGGGTGATCCCTCACTCCTTGTGTAATAGTACAGCTCTTCCAGCAGGGAGTTATCCTTTGGGACCCACATATTTTTTAACTGAGCGCACTAACCGTACATAGATAGATAGATAGATAGATAGATGGATGTGTAGGCACATGGATAGTAAATCATTGGATAGACAGATAAATTGGGTGGATAGGTAGATAGATGGTAAATTATTAATTAAATAGACAAATCATAGCTAGAATAGTTCATAAAGTAGAGGCATGGATAAAGAGGTGAGGGATCCCTCTCATTTTTCTAAAGCCCCATAAACGCTACTCAAAAAGAAAAGTTATCGCTCAGAATGGCATTTTTGAGCGATCTCTTTTCTTTAAAACAAATCTGTAGTATGTATACTCAATATAGTTAATGATGTGTGCTCCCGTCCCGCGCATCCTTAACGACCACCCTCCTGCCCCTTCACCTGAACATACAGGTCATCTTTGGCCATATAGCCTATGACCCGCATGTTCAGCAGGTCACTGGGACATCATTGAATGATATCGGTAACAGATTTCTTTCAGTGTGAATAGTGGAACCACAGATATAGTTGACTATATACATGGTGCCCCTAGACTCCCAGTGTGTACAGGGCTTTAGGGTCAATGTATACTGAGAACATATTATCATGCCTATTTCCATTTTTTAGGTGAGAATTCTCCATAAAACATGTGATGAGGTCATAACAGCTGACTACTGCAAAGTGACCTGGACTGCAGAATCCTCCTCAAGTCAAAAAACAAAGATTAAGCACAGCAACAGGAGACCGAAGTCAGGTAATTAATGAAAATTAATTACTGATAATATGTTTTTGGTATACATTTGGTCTTCACAAATAGGACTTCTAGCTATGAACTCTTCTATTATTGTACTTTGTGATTACTTAGTGTACAGTTAAATAGATAGAGATAGGTAGAGATAAATAGAAAGAGTAAAAGATAAACTGATACCTTCCTCCACTGTCCGCTAAGGCAGCTTAACGGACATGGGGGTGGGAGGGAAGTCAGTAACCCACTTTTTTTCAGTCAGCAACTTTCTTCCCTTTGTAATGTTGCAGCTTGACCAGCAGGGAGGGTGGGATCCTTAACTGGGTAGGTAGGTAGATGGTAAATCATGAAATAGAAAATGGCTAGGTGGTTGAAGTGCAATATCTGTAAAAGATATGTGGGTGATCCCTCACTCCTTGTGTAAAAGTACAGCTCGGCCAGCAGGGAATTGTTATCCTTTGGGACCCCTTTTTTTTACTGAGCATATTAACTGTAGATAGATAGATAGATATATGGATAGATAGATAGATGTTTAGGTAAATAAATGGGTGGGATGTTGGGTGGGTAGGTGTATAGATAGTGAATCATTAGATAGACAGATAAATGGGTGGGTGGGTAGATAAAAGGTAAATTATTAGATAGATAGGTGGGTGGGTGAAGCTCAATACCTGTAAACAAATATGTGGGTGATCCCTCACTTCTTGTGTTATAGTGCAGCTCAGCCAGCAGGGAGTTGTTATCCTTTGGGCCCCACATATTGTTTTCACTGAGCACATTATCTGTAGATAGATAGATGGGTAGGTAGACAAATGGGTGGGCAGGTGTATAGATAGTGAATAATTAGATAGACAGATAACTGGGCGGTTGGGTGGATAAATGTTAAATCATTAGATTGATTGATAGTTTGGTGGGTGGATTTCAATAACTGTAAAAGAATATGTGGGTGATACCTCACTCCTTGTGTAATAGTGCAGCTCGGCCAGCAGGGAGTTGTTATCCTTTGGCACCCACATATTTTTTCACTGAGCAAACTAAATGTGGATAGACAGATAGATAGGTAGGTAGATAAATGGGAGGGTGGTTGGGTAGGTGGATAGATAGTGAATCATTAGATAGATAAATGGGTGGGTAGATATATGTTAAATCATTAGATAGATAGGTGGGTGGTAGAAGTGCAATAGCTGTAAAAATATATTTGGGTGATCCCTCACTCCTTGTGTAATAGTGCAGCTCGGCCAGCAGGGAGTTATCCTTTGGGACCCACATATTTTTTCACTGAGCGCACTAACTGTAGATAGATAGATAGGTAGGTAGATAAATGGGAGGGTGGTTATGTAGGTTGGATAGATAGTGAATCATTAGACAGACAGACAGATAAATGGGTGGGTGAGTAGATAAATGGTAAATCATTAGATAGATAGGTGAGTGGGTGAAGCGCAATACGTGTAAAAAAATATGTGGGGGATCCCTCACTCCTTGTGTTATAGTGCAGCTCAGCCAGCAGGGAGTTGTTATCCTTTGGGCCCCACATATTTTTTCACTGAGCAAACTAAATGTGGATAGACAGATAGATAGGTAGGTAGATAAATGGGAGGGTGGTTGGGTAGGTGGATAGATAGTGAATCATTAGATAGATAAATGGATGGGTAGATATATGTTAAATCATTAGATAGATAGGTGGGTGGTAGAAGTGCAATAGCTGTAAAAATATATTTGGGTGATCCCTCACTCCTTGTGTAATAGTGCAGCTCGGCCAGCAGGAAGTTATCCTTTGGGACCCACATATTTTTTCACTGAGCGCACTAACTGTAGATAGATAGATAGGTAGGTAGATAAATGGGAGGGTGGTTATGTAGGTTGGGTAGATAGTGAATCATTAGACAGACAGACAGATAAATGGGTGGGTGAGTAGATAAATGGTAAATCATTAGATAGATAGGTGAGTGGGTGAAGCGCAATACCTGTAAAAAAATATGTGGGGGATCCCTCACTCCTTGTGTTATAGTGCAGCTCAGCCAGCAGGGAGTTGTTATCCTTTGGGCCCCACATATTTTTTCACTGAGCGCACTTACTGTAGATAGATAGATAGGTGGGTAGATAAATGGGAAGGTGGTTATGTAGGTTGGATAGATAGTGAATCATTAGACAGACAGACAGATAAATAGGTGGGTGAGTAGATAAATGGTAAATCATTAGATAGATAGGTGAGTGGGTGAAGCGCAATACCTGTAAAAAAATATGTGGGGGATCCCTCACTCCTTGTGTTATAGTGCAGCTCAGCCAGCAGGGAGTTGTTATCCTTTGGGCCCCACATATTTTTTCAAAGAGCATATTATCTGTAGATAGATAGATGGGTAGATAGACAAATGGGTGGGTTGTTGGGTGGGTAGGTGTATAGATAGTGAATCATTAGATAGACAGATAAATGGGCGCTGGGTGGATAAATGGTAAATCATTAGATAGATAGATAGTTGGGTGGGTGAAGCTCAATACCTGTAAAAAAATATGTGGGTGATTCCTCACTCCTTGTGTTATAGTGCAGCTCAGCCAGCAGGGAGTTGTTATCCTTTGGGCCCCTCATATTTATTCACTGAGCGCATTACCTGTAGATAGATAAATAGATATATGGATAGATAGATGGTTAGGTAGATAAATGGGTGGGATGTTGGGTGGGTAGGTGTATAGCTAGTGAATCATTAGATAGACAGATAAATGGGCGGGTGGGTGGATAAATGGTAAATCATTAGATAGATAGTTGGGTGGGTGAATCTCAATACCTGTAAAAAAATATGTGGGTGATCCCTCACTCCTTGTGTTATAGTGCAGCTCAGCCAGCAGGGAGTTGTTATCCTTTGGACCCCACATATTTTTTCACTGAGCGCACTAACTGTAGATAGATAGATAGATAGATAGGTAGGTAGATAAATGGGAGGGTGGTTGGGTAGGTTGGATAGATAGTGAATCATTAGATAGACAGACAGATAAATGGGTGGGTGAGTAGATAAATGGTAACTCATTAGATACATAGGTGAGTGGGTGAAGCGCAATACCTGTAAAAAAATATGTGGGGGATCTCTCACTTCTTGTGTTATAGTGCAGCTCAGCCAGCAGGGAGTTGTTATCCTTTGGGCCCCTCATATTTTTTCACTGAGCGCATTAACTGTAGATAGATAAATAGATATATGGATAGATAGATGGTTAGGTAGATAAATGGGTGGGATGTTGGGTGGGTAGGTGTATAGCTAGGGAATCATTAGATAGACAGATAAATGGGCGGGTGGGTTGATAAATGGTAAATCATTAGATAGATAGTTGGGTGGGTGAATCTCAATACCTGTAAAAAAATATGTGGGTGATCCCTCACTCCTTGTGTTATAGTGCAGCTCAGCCAGCAGGGAGTTGTTATCCTTTGGGCCCCACATATTTTTTCACTGAGCATATTATCTGTAGATAGATAGATAGGTAGGTAGACAAATGGGTGGGTTGTTGGGTGGGTAGGTGTATAGATAGTGAATCATTAGATAGACAGATAAATGGGCGGTGGGTGGATAAATGGTAAATCATTAGATAGATAGATAGTTGGGTGGGTGAAGCTCAATACCTGTAAAAAAATATGTGGGTGATCCCTCACTCCTTGTGTTATAGTGCAGCTCAGCCAGCAGGGAGTTGTTATCCTTTGGGCCCCTCATATTTTTTCACTGAGCGCATTACCTGTAGATAGATAAATAGATATATGGATAGATAGATGGTTAGGTAGATAAATGGGTGGGATGTTGGGTGGGTAGGTGTATAGCTAGTGAATCATTAGATAGACAGATAAATGGGCGGGTGGGTGGATAAATGGTAAATCATTAGATAGATAGTTGGGTGGGTGAATCTAAATACCTGTAAAAAAAATATGTGGGTGATCCCTCACTCCTTGTGTTATAGTGCAGCTTAGCCAGCAGGGAGTTGTTATCCTTTGGGCCCCACATATTTTTTCACTGAGCACATTATCTGTAGATAGATAGATGGGTAGGTAGACAAATGGGTGGGTAGGTGTATAGATAGTGAATCATTAGATAGACAGATAACTGGGCGGTTGGGTGGATAAATGTTAAATCATTAGATTGATTGATAGTTTGGTGGGTGGATTTCAATAACTGTAAAAGAATATGTGGGTGATACCTCACTCCTTGTGTAATAGTGCAGCTCGGCCAGCAGGGAGTTGTTATCCTTTGGCACCCACATATTTTTTCACTGAGCAAACTAAATGTGGATAGACAGATAGATAGGTAGGTAGATAAATGGGAGGGTGGTTGGGTAGGTGGATAGATAGTGAATCATTAGATAGACAGATAAATGGGTGGGTAGATATATGTTAAATCGTTAGATAGATAGGTGGGTGGTAGAAGTGCAATAGCTGTAAAAATATATTTGGGTGATCCCTCACTCCTTGTGTAATAGTGCAGCTCGGCCAGCAGGGAGTTATCCTTTGGGACCCACATATTTTTTAACTGAGCGCACTAACCGTAGATAGATAGATAGATGGATGTGTAGGCACATGGATAGTAAATCATTGGATAGACAGATAAATTGGGTGGATAGGTAGATAGATGGTAAATTATTAATTAAATAGACAAATCATAGCTAGAATAGTTCATAAAGTAGAGGCATGGATAAAGAGGTGAGGGATCCCTCTCATTTTTCTAAAGCCCCATAAACGCTACTCAAAAAGAAAAGTTATCGCTCAGAATGGCATTTTTGAGCGATCTCTTTTCTTTAAAACAAATCTGTAGTATGTATACTCAATATAGTTAATGATGTGTGCTCCCGCGCATCCTTAACGACCACCCTCCTGCCCCTTCACCTGAACATACAGGTCATCTTTGGCCATATAGCCTATGACCCGCATGTTCAGCAGGTCACTGGGACATCATTGAATGATATCGGTAACAGATTTCTTTCAGTGTGAATAGTGGAACCACAGATATAGTTGACTATATACATGGTGCCCCTAGACTCCCAGTGTGTACAGGGCTTTAGGGTCAATGTATACTGAGAACATATTATCATGCCTATTTCCATTTTTTAGGTGAGAATTCTCCATAAAACATGTGATGAGGTCATAACAGCTGACTACTGCAAAGTGACCTGGACTGCAGAATCCTCCTCAAGTCAAAAAACAAGATTAAGCACAGCAACAGGAGTCCGAAGTCAGGTAATTAATGAAAATTAATTACTGATAATATGTTTTTGGTATACATTTGGTCTTCACAAATAGGACTTCTAGCTATGAACTGTTCTATTATTGTACTTTGTGATTACTTAGTGTACAGTTAAATAGATAGAGATAGGTAGAGATAAATAGAAAGAGTAAAAGATAAACTGATACCTTCCTCCACTGTCCGCTAAGGCAGCTTAACGGACATGGGGGTGGGAGGGAAGTCAGTAACCCACTTTTTTTCAGTCAGCAACTTTCTTCCCTTTGTAATGTTGCAGCTTGACCAGCAGGGAGGGTGGGATCCTTAACTGGGTAGGTAGGTAGATGGTAAATCATGAAATAGAAAATGGCTAGGTGGTTGAAGTGCAATATCTGTAAAAGATATGTGGGTGATCCCTCACTCCTTGTGTAAAAGTACAGCTCGGCCAGCAGGGAATTGTTATCCTTTGGGACCCCTTTTATTTTACTGAGCATATTAACTGTAGATAGATAGATAGATATATGGATAGATAGATAGATGTTTAGGTAAATAAATGGGTGGGATGTTGGGTGGGTAGGTGTATAGATAGTGAATCATTAGATAGACAGATAAATGGGTGGGTGGGTAGATAAAAGGTAAATTATTAGATAGATAGGTGGGTGGGTGAAGCTCAATACCTGTAAAAAAATATGTGGGTGATCCCTCACTTCTTGTGTTATAGTGCAGCTCAGCCAGCAGGGAGTTGTTATCCTTTGGGCCCCACATATTTTTTTCACTGAGCACATTATCTGTAGATAGATAGATGGGTAGGTAGACAAATGGGTGGGCAGGTGTATAGATAGTGAATCATTAGATAGACAGATAACTGGGCGGTTGGGTGGATAAATGTTAAATCATTAGATTGATTGATAGTTTGGTGGGTGGATTTCAATAACTGTAAAAGAATATGTGGGTGATACCTCACTCCTTGTGTAATAGTGCAGCTCGGCCAGCAGGGAGTTGTTATCCTTTGGCACCCACATATTTTTTCACTGAGCAAACTAAATGTGGATAGACAGATAGATAGGTAGGTAGATAAATGGGAGGGTGGTTGGGTAGGTGGATAGATAGTGAATCATTAGATAGATAAATGGGTGGGTAGATATATGTTAAATCAGTAGATAGATAGGTGGGTGGTAGAAGTGCAATAGCTGTAAAAATATATTTGGGTGATCCCTCACTCCTTGTGTAATAGTGCAGCTCGGCCAGCAGGGAGTTATCCTTTGGGACCCACATATTTTTTCACTGAGCGCACTAACTGTAGATAGATAGATAGGTAGGTAAAAAAATGGGAGGGTGGTTATGTAGGTTGGATAGATAGTGAATCATTAGACAGACAGATAAATGGGTGGGTGAGTAGATAAATGGTAAATCATTGGATAGATAGGTGAGTGGGTGAAGCGCAATACCTGTAAAAAAATATGTGGGGGATCCCTCACTCCTTGTGTTATAGTGCAGCTCAGCCAGCAGGGAGTTGTTATCCTTTGGGCCCCACATATTTTTTCACTGAGCGCACTTACTGTAGATAGATAGATAGGTGGGTAGATAAATGGGAGGGTGGTTATGTAGGTTGGATAGATAGTGAATCATTAGACAGACAGATAAATGGGTGGGTGAGTAGATAAATGGTAAATCATTAGATAGATAGGTGAGTGGGTGAAGCGCAATACCTGTAAAAAAATATGTGGGGGATCCCTCACTCCTTGTGTTATAGTGCAGCTCAGCCAGCAGGGAGTTGTTATCCTTTGGGCCCCACATATTTTTTCAAAGAGCATATTATCTGTAGATAGATAGATGGGTAGGTAGACAAATGGGTGGGTTGTTGGGTGGGTAGGTGTATAGATAGTGAATCATTAGATAGACAGATAAATGGGCGCTGGGTGGATAAATAGTAAATCATTAGATAGATAGATAGATAGTTGGGTGGGTGAAGCTCAATACCTGTAAAAAAATATGTGGGTGATCCCTCACTCCTTGTGTTATAGTGCAGCTCAGCCAGCAGGGAGTTGTTATCCTTTGGGCCCCTCATATTTTTTCACTGAGCGCATTACCTGTAGATAGATAAATAGATATATGGATAGATAGATGGTTAGGTAGATAAATGGGTGGGATGTTGGGTGGGTAGGTGTATAGCTAGTGAATCATTAGATAGACAGATAAATGGGCGGGTGGGTGGATAAATGGTAAATCATTAGATAGATAGTTGGGTGGGTGAATCTCAATACCTGTAAAAAAAATATGTGGGTGATCCCTCACTCCTTGTGTTATAGTGCAGCTCAGCCAGCAGGGAGTTGTTATCCTTTGGGCCCCACATATTTTTTCACTGAGCATATTATCTGTAGATAGATAGATGGGTAGGTAGACAAATGGGTGGGTTGTTGGGTGGGTAGGTGTATAGATAGTGAATCATTAGATAGACAGATAAATGGGCGGTGGGTGGATAAATGGTAAATCATTAGATAGATAGATAGTTGGGTGGGTGAAGCTCAATACCTGTAAAAAAATATGTGGGTGATCCCTCACTCCTTGTGTTATAGTGCAGCTCAGCCAGCAGGGAGTTGTTATACTTTGAGCCCCTCATATTTTTTCACTGAGCGCATTACCTGTAGATAGATAAATAGATATATGGATAGATAGATGGTTAGGTAGATAAATGGGTGTGATGTTGGGTGGGTAGGTGTATAGCTAGTGAATCATTAGATAGACAGATAAATGGGCGGGTGGGTGGATAATTGGTAAATCATTAGATAGATAGTTGGGTGGGTGAATCTCAATACCTGTAAAAAAATATGTGGGTGATCCCTCACTCCTTGTGTTATAGTGCAGCTTAGCCAGCAGGGAGTTGTTATCCTTTGGGCCCCACATATTTTTTCACTGAGCACATTATCTGTAGATAGATAGATGGGTAGGTAGACAAATGGGTGGGTAGGTGTATAGATAGTGAATCATTAGATAGACAGATAACTGGGCGGTTGGGTGGATAAATGTTAAATCATTAGATTGATTGATAGTTTGGTGGGTGGATTTCAATAACTGTAAAAGAATATGTGGGTGATACCTCACTCCTTGTGTAATAGTGCAGCTCGGCCAGCAGGGAGTTGTTATCCTTTGGCACCCACATATTTTTTCACTGAGCAAACTAAATGTGGATAGACAGATAGATAGGTAGGTAGATAAATGGGAGGGTGGTTGGGTAGGTGGATAGATAGTGAATCATTAAATAGACAGATAAATGGGTGGGTAGATATATGTTAAATCGTTAGATAGATAGGTGGGTGGTAGAAGTGCAATAGCTGTAAAAATATATTTGGGTGATCCCTCACTCCTTGTGTAATAGTGCAGCTCGGCCAGCAGGGAGTTATCCTTTGGGACCCACATATTTTTTAACTGAGCGCACTAACCGTAGATAGATAGATAGATGGATGTGTAGGCACATGGATAGTAAATCATTGGATAGACAGATAAATTGGGATAATTGGGAATAGTTCATAAAGTAGAGGCATGGATAAAGAGGTGAGGGATCCCTCTCATTTTTCTAAAGCCCCATAAACGCTACTCAAAAAGAAAAGTTATCGCTCAGAATGGCATTTTTGAGCGATCTCTTTTCTTTAAAACAAATCTGTAGTATGTATACTCAATAAAGTTAATGATGTGTGCTCCCGCGCATCCTTAACGACCACCCTCCTGCCCCTTCACCTGAACATACAGGTCATCTTTGGCCATATAGCCTATGACCCGCATGTTCAGCAGGTCACTGGGATATCATTGAATGATATCGGTAACAGATTTCTTTCAGTGTGAATAGTGGAACCACAGATATAGTTGACTATATACATGGTGCCCCTAGACTCCCAGTGTGTACAGGGCTTTAGGGTCAATGTATACTGAGAACATATTATCATGCCTATTTCCATATTTTAGGTGAGAATTCTCCATAAAACATGTGATGAGGTCATAACAGCTGACTACTGCAAAGTGACCTGGACTGCAGAATCCTCCTCAAGTCAAAAAACAAAGATTAAGCACAGCAACAGGAGTCCGAAGTCAGGTAATTAATGAAAATTAATTACTGATAATATGTTTTTGGTATACATTTGGTCTTCACAAATAGGACTTCTAGCTATGAACTGTTCTATTATTGTACTTTGTGATTACTTAGTGTACAGTTAAATAGATAGAGATAGGTAGAGATAAATAGAAAGAGTAAAAGATAAACTGATACCTTCCTCCACTGTCCGCTAAGGCAGCTTAACGGACATGGGGGTGGGAGGGAAGTCAGTAACCCACTTTTTTTCAGTCAGCAACTTTCTTCCCTTTGTAATGTTGCAGCTTGACCAGCAGGGAGGGTGGGATCCTTAACTGGGTAGGTAGGTAGATGGTAAATCATGAAATAGAAAATGGCTAGGTGGTTGAAGTGCAATATCTGTAAAAGATATGTGGGTGATCCCTCACTCCTTGTGTAAAAGTACAGCTCGGCCAGCAGGGAATTGTTATCCTTTGGGACCCCTTTTATTTTACTGAGCATATTAACTGTAGATAGATAGATAGATATTGTGAGGGTACGAGTTCCTCAATCACTCAGACACCGAGCAGATGAAACCAGAAGAATGGTTTATTTTCCACAGCACGCACAAATAGTCAATAAACAGTGGCAAATGTAAATTGCAGAGTAGAAAGATATTCAGGTAGCAGGCCCAAACAGACAGTCCTTGTATAGTCACAGTCCCAGATCAGTTCCACAGGGCAAACTATCACTTAGCCACACAGCTGTGATAGCATATAAGTCCACACGATACCCAGACAGAGCATAACCTCTTAGTCCAGGACAGTCCATCAAATTCTCCTCCTGGCTTGTGTGCGAGTCATTTTAAAAACTTCCAATTCCCACGCTTCTCCATACCATCAGTGGGCTTGCACTCAATCCCTATTGGTGGATTCAAGTCAGGTTTATCCCCCCTCCCAGGTACTGCTGCTGCCCATCTGCTTCTGCCCCCTGCTGGGGTCGGTTCCAGAAAGTCTGGAAGTGGCCAAGATATGCATAGCAGAGTCAACCCAAGATATAAAACACAGTCTGATTACATTATGTGGTGGTCACCCCCTGTGGACAACCCTCCTGTTGATAGTAGGGGAATTTGATCACCCCCTGTGGTGATTGTCCTTCAGCTATCCCCCTCATGTAAACAGCAGGAACAATAATCGGCTGATTACATTATGGGCTGATCACCCCCTGTGGTGGCCGGTTCCACAAAGTCTGCTAGAGCCCAGAGGTTTACAAAGAATTGTAAACCCCCCTGGGGAGATTGCCAATGGTACAATGCTTACATGAATAAAGTCCTGGGAAATACAGACATTACATTTGAGGTGGGATTATACAGCCTAATAATATATGATCTGGAACTACACACACATATAGGGAGTATATAGACATATATGGAGAACAAGAGGGTACCGACGGACTAAAATAGTACATTAATTACTACACCTAATAAAATATAGTAATTACAGATTTACAGTGAATCTGATAACCTCACATTCCTTCCCCTACTATTGTAGTCCCGGTACCCAGCTGTTCAGGAACCAATAACAACCTGGAATAGCGGGATGCAGAGCCGAGAATCTGGGGTTTGGATATACCACCTGAGTCCCACAGGGTGACATCATACCAAACCCATCTTGTAAAAGGCGGCTGGTTTGCAGAACCAGCAAGGGCATGATTACAGTCTAAGTCATACATTGGAACTAACAAGGGCTGTAGCAATTCCTCTTCTTCGGATTCTGGGTACCCCCCCTCTGCAACATTGTAACCTACTAATACTTTTGCCTCGGGCACAATGGGGCAGGGACCACTTTCCACCTCCCCCTCTTGCCCAAGGAACAGGGGCCAAACAGCAGGCCAATATAGGGGCTCTGGCCCTGGCACTTCCACCACCCCGTCATGTCCTTCCTCCCCCAAACCCAAACTAGGGGCATGGCACATTTCAGTCCAGCATTTGGTCTCAATGTCCAGGGCTGAGGAGGGACCCTCCATCACAAACAATTCCGCTGGTGGCTGCAGGACAGGCTGTGTCAGCTCTGTCCCCTTAAAAGCCAGATGCTCACCTGCAGCTACTTCTGCGCACACCTCCTTCTCCGCGATAGCCTCCTTCCCCAGCTGAGTATGCTGGGCAGCCCGAAACACGACGTCATCTGTGACTGGTGGGCTGGTGGCCTGGATGTTGTCGGATACTCCTCTAACCACGGCGATCTCTTCTTGGACGCAGTCCTCATAGATCCCCTGGCAGCAGGATAATAGCTCTGCATCTCCCACCTCAGCAAAAGGGAAGCAGTAGTGCAGCTCCTCCCTAGGATGGGGGAGAAGCAATTGCAAACGGTGCCTTTCATCACGCCCCCTGCGACACTGATCTTGCCATGCTGGGGTATCCAGGAGCCCCCGATCAATCGCCTCTTCCTCTGCCACCACGAAGCACTCCTCCAGACACTGCAATTGTTCCCACACACTCAACTGGGCACCGAAATGGAGGATCCAGGCTCGATAATCAGCAAATGCATTTGTAGGATCTCCCTGATCGTGAAGGATCTGCTGAAGGATTTCCCCGCGAGTGCAGGATTGGATGGGTATACCTCGCAGCTGACCTTCTGCTATCAGCTCCTCCATACTCATTTCTTCAAGGGCAGTTAGGGGCCCCCCTGACAACGACCCTTCTCTTGCGGTAACAATTAATTCTGTGGCAGACCCCTCGGTTGTCTGCCCAGATTGCAGTAGCCCCCTTCTAGACCTTTCCTCTGGTTCTATCTGGGGCATCAATTTATTCTGGACTTGTCCTTCAGCCTCAGAATATTGTCCTCTTTGTAGCATCTGGGTAACTGTAGCAATCACTTCCTCTGTAAATTCTACAAACTCTGGCTCTCCTAGCAGATTCCAAGAAGTGGCCTCACCTTTACAGTGCAGGAATGCATCCCCCAGGTAACACACTTTGTCCTGTATGCTGGATACTCTCCACCCGCTGACCATCTGCTGAGCGTCTTCCCAGTACTTCCAGATATACTGCATTTTCCTGACAATAAATAACAGATCCGGCTTCCCAGCCTGCCGATACACTGAAGAACCTCCATCCCTGAGCTCCTCTGCTACAGGGGTCTTGAGGCATCGATTTTCTTTCCTTGGAAACATTTTCCCTTTCACAGGACTGACACCTGCTCACTTGCTGAACATCACCTTATTGCATTTTCCGTTTCCTTACATATGGTCTGATCCTCTGTTCTCTGTGCTTTCTGTGCTCGATGGTTGGTGTCTGAATGATCCCACTGTCGCTGCCGCCAAATGTGAGGGTACGAGTTCCTCAATCACTCAGACACCGAGCAGATGAAACCAGAAGAATGGTTTATTTTCCACAGCACGCACAAATAGTCAATAAACAGTGGCAAATGTAAATTGCAGAGTAGAAAGATATTCAGGTAGCAGGCCCAAACAGACAGTCCTTGTATAGTCACAGTCCCAGATCAGTTCCACAGGGCAAACTATCACTTAGCCACACAGCTGTGATAGCATATAAGTCCACACGATACCCAGACAGAGCATAACCTCTTAGTCCAGGACAGTCCATCAAATTCTCCTCCTGGCTTGTGTGCGAGTCATTTTAAAAACTTCCAATTCCCACGCTTCTCCATACCATCAGTGGGCTTGCACTCAATCCCTATTGGTGGATTCAAGTCAGGTTTATCCCCCCTCCCAGGTACTGCTGCTGCCCATCTGCTTCTGCCCCCTGCTGGGGTCGGTTCCAGAAAGTCTGGAAGTGGCCAAGATATGCATAGCAGAGTCAACCCAAGATATAAAACACAGTCTGATTACATTATGTGGTGGTCACCCCCTGTGGACAACCCTCCTGTTGATAGTAGGGGAATTTGATCACCCCCTGTGGTGATTGTCCTTCAGCTATCCCCCTCATGTAAACAGCAGGAACAATAATCGGCTGATTACATTATGGGCTGATCACCCCCTGTGGTGGCCGGTTCCACAAAGTCTGCTAGAGCCCAGAGGTTTACAAAGAATTGTAAACCCCCCTGGGGAGATTGCCAATGGTACAATGCTTACATGAATAAAGTCCTGGGAAATACAGACATTACATTTGAGGTGGGATTATACAGCCTAATAATATATGATCTGGAACTACACACACATATAGGGAGTATATAGACATATATGGAGAACAAGAGGGTACCGACGGACTAAAATAGTACATTAATTACTACACCTAATAAAATATAGTAATTACAGATTTACAGTGAATCTGATAACCTCACAGATATATGGATAGATAGATAGATGTTTAGGTAAATAAATGGGTGGGATGTTGGGTGGGTAGGTGTATAGATAGTGAATCATTAGATAGACAGATAAATGGGTGGGTGGGTAGATAAAAGGTAAATTATTAGATAGATAGGTGGGTGGGTGAAGCTCAATACCTGTAAAAAAATATGTGGGTGATCCCTCACTTCTTGTGTTATAGTGCAGCTCAGCCAGCAGGGAGTTGTTATCCTTTGGGCCCCTCATATTTTTTCACTGAGCGCATTAACTGCAGATAGATAAATAGATATATGGATAGATAGATGGTTAGGTAGATAAATGGGTGGGATGTTGGGTGGGTAGGTGTATAGCTAGTGAATTATTAGATAGTCAGATAAATGGGCGGGTGGGTGGATAAATGGTAAATCATTAGATAGATAGTTGGGTGGGTGAATCTCAATACCTGTAAAAAAATATGTGGGTGATCCCTCACTCCTTGTGTTATAGTGCAGCTCAGCCAGCAGGGAGTTGTTATCCTTTGGGCCCCACATATTTTTTCACTGAGAATTTTATTATGTAGATAGATAGATGGGTAGGTAGACAAATGGGTGGGTTGTTCGGTGGGTAGGTGTATAGATAGTGAATCATTAGATAGACAGATAAATGGGCGGTGGGTGGATAAATGGTAAATCATTAGATAGATAGATAGTTGGGTGGGTGAAGCTCAATACCTGTAAAAAACGATGTGGGTGATCCCTCACTCCTTGTGTTATAGTGCAGCTCAGCCAGCAGGGAGTTGTTATCCTTTGGGCCCCACATATTTTTTCACTGAGTGCATTAACTGTAGATAGATTGATAGATAGATAGATAGATGTTTAGGTAAATAAATGGGTGGGATGTTTGGTGGGTAGGTGTATAGATAGTGAATCATTAGATAGACAGATAAATGGGCGGGTGGGTGGATAAATGGTAAATCATTAGATAGATAGTTGGGTGGGGGAATCTCAATACCTGTAAAAAAATATGTGGGTGATCCCTCACTCCTTGTGTTATAGTGCAGCTCAGCCAGCAGGGAGTTGTTATCCTTTGGGCCCCACATATTTTTTTCACTGAGCGCACTAACGGTAGATAGATAGATAGATAGGTAGGTAGATAAATGGGAGGGTGGTTGGGTAGGTCAGATAGATAGTGAATCATTAGATAGACAGATAAATGGGTGGGTGAGTAGATAAATGGTAAATTATTAGATAGATAGGTGAGTGGGTGAAGCGCAATACCTGTAAAAAAATATGTGGGTGATCCCTCACTCCTTGTGTTATAGTGCAGCTTAGCCAGCAGGGAGTTGTTATCCTTTGGGCCCCACATTCTTTTACTGAGCACATTATCTGTAGATAGATAGATGGGTAGGTAGACAAATGGGTGGGTAGGTGTATAGATATTGAATCATTAGATAGACAGATAACTGGGCGGTTGGGTGGATAAATGTTAAATCATTAGATTGATTGATAGTTTGGTGGGTGGATTTCAATAACTGTAAAAGAATATGTGGGTGATACCTCACTCCTTGTGTAATAGTGCAGCTCGGCCAGCAGGGAGTTGTTATCCTTTGGCACCCACATATTTTTTCACTGAGCAAACTAAATGTGGATAGACAGATAGATAGGTAGGTAGATAAATGGGAGGGTGGTTGGGTAGGTGGATAGATAGTGAATCATTAGATAGATAAATGAGTGGGTAGATATATGTTAAATCATTAGATAGATAGGTGGGTGGTAGAAGTGCAATAGCTGTAAAAATATATTTGGGTGATCCCTCACTCCTTGTGTAATAGTGCAGCTTGGCCAGCAGGGAGTTATCCTTTGGGACCCACATATTTTTTAACTGAGCGCACTAACCGTAGATAGATAGATAGATAGATAGATGGATGTGTAGGCACATGGATAGTAAATCATTGGATAGACAGATAAATTGGGTGGATAGGTAGATAGATGGTAAATTATTAATTAAATAGACAAATCATAGCTAGAATAGTTCATAAAGTAGAGGCATGGATAAAGAGGTGAGGGATCCCTCTCATTTTTCTAAAGCCCCATAAACGCTACTCAAAAAGAAAAGTTATCGTTTAGAATGGCATTTTTGAGCGATCTCTTTTCTTTAAAACAAATCTGTAGTATGTATACTCAATATAGTTAATGATGTGTGCTCCAGCGCATCCTTAACGACCACCCTCCTGCCCCTTCACCTGAACATACAGGTCATCTTTGGCCATATAGCCTATTACCCGCATGTTCAGCAGGTCACTGGGACATCATTGAATGATATCGGTAACAGATTTCTTTCAGTGTGAATAGTGGAACCACAGATATAGTTGACTATATAGATGGTGCCCCTAGACTCCCAGTGTGTACAGGGCTTTAGGGTCAATGTATACTGAGAACATATTATCATGCCTATTTCCATTTTTTAGGTGAGAATTCTCCATAAAACATGTGATGAGGTCATAAGAGCTGACTACTGCAAAGTGACCTGGACTGCAGAATCCTCCTCAAGTCAAAAAACAAAGATTAAGCACAGCAACAGGAGACCGAAGTCAGGTAATTAATGAAAATTAATTACTGATAATATGTTTTTGGTATACATTTGGTCTTCACAAATAGGACTTCTAGCTATGAACTCTTCTATTATTGTACTTTGTGATTACTTAGTGTACAGTTAAATAGATAGAGATAGGTAGAGATAAATAGAAAGAGTAAAAGATAAACTGATACCTTCCTCCACTGTCCGCTAAGGCAGCTTAATGGACATAGGGGTGGGAGGGAAGTCAGTAACCCACTTTTTTTCAGTCAGCAACTTTCTTCCCTTTGTAATGTTGCAGCTTGACCAGCAGGGAGGGTGGGATCCTTAACTGGGTAGGTAGGTAGATGGTAAATCATGAAATAGAAAATGGCTAGGTGGTTGAAGTGCAATATCTGTAAAAGATATGTGGGTGATCCCTCACTCCTTGTGTAAAAGTACAGCTCGGCCAGCAGGGAATTGTTATCCTTTGGGACCCCTTTTTTTTACTGAGCATATAAACTGTAGATAGATAGATAGATAGATATATGGATACATAGATAGATAGATGTTTAGGTAAATAAATGGGTGGGATGTTGGGTGGGTAGGTGTATAGATAGTGAATCATTAGATAGACAGATAAATGGGTGGGTGGGTAGATAAAAGGTAAATTATTAGATAGATAGGTGGGTGGGTGAAGCTCAATACCTGTAAAAAAATATGTGGGTGATCCCTCACTTCTTGTGTTATAGTGCAGCTCAGCCAGCAGGGAGTTGTTATCCTTTGGGCCCCTCATATTTTTTCACTGAGCGCATTAACTGTAGATAGATAAATAGATATATGGATAGATAGATGGTTAGGTAGATAAATGGGTGGGATGTTGGGTGGGTAGGTGTATAGCTAGTGAATCATTAGATAGACAGATAAATGGGCGGGTGGGTGGATAAATGGTAAATCATTAGATAGATAGTTGGGTGGGTGAATCTCAATACCTGTAAAAAAATATGTGGGTGATCCCTCACTCCTTGTGTTATGGTGCAGCTCAGCCAGCAGGGAGTTTTTATCCTTTGGGCCCCACATATTTTTTCACTGAGCGCACTAACTGTAGATAGATAGATAGGTAGGTAGATAAATGGGAGGGTGGTTGGGTAGGTTGGATAGATAGTGAATCATTAGACAGACAGATAAATGGGTGGGTGAGTAGATAAATGGTAAATCATTAGATAGATAGGTGAGTGGGTGAAGCGCAATACCTGTAAAAAAATATGTGGGGGATCCCTCACTCCTTGTGTTATAGTGCAGCTCAGCCAGCAGGGAGTTGTTATCCTTTGGGCCCCACATATTTTTTCACTGAGCATATTATCTGTAGATAGATAGATGGGTAGGTAGACAAATGGATGGGTTGTTGGGTGGGTAGGTGTATAGATAGTGAATCATTAGATAGACAGATAAATGGGCGGTGGGTGGATAAATGGTAAATCATTAGATAGATAGATAGTTGGGTGGGTGGGTGAAGCTCAATACCTGTAAATAAATATGTGGGTGATCCCTCACTCCTTGTGTTATAGTGCAGCTCAGCCAGCAGGGAGTTGTTATCCTTTGGGCCCCTCATATTTTTTCACTGAGCGCATTAACTGTAGATAGATAAATAGATATATGGATAGATAGATGGTTAGGTAGATAAATGGGTGGGATGTTGGGTGGGTAGGTGTATAGCTAGTGAATCATTAGATAGACAGATAAATGGGCGGGTGGGTGGATAAATGGTAAATCATTAGATAGATAGTTGGGTGGGTGAATCTCAATACCTGTAAAAAAATATGTTGGTGATCCCTCACTCCTTGTGTTATAGTGCAGCTCAGCCAGCAGGAAGTTGTTATCCTTTGGGCCCCACATATTTTTTCACTGAGCGCACTAACTGTAGATAGATAGATAGATAGGTAGGTAGATAAATGGGAGGGTGGTTGGGTAGGTTGGATAGATAGTGAATCATTAGATAGACAGACAGATAAATGGGTGGGTGAGTAGATAAATGGTAACTCATTAGATAGATAGGTGAGTGGGCGAAGCGCAATACCTGTAAAAAAATATGTGGGGGATCTCTCACTTCTTGTGTTATAGTGCAGCTCAGCCAGCAGGGAGTTGTTATCCTTTGGGCCCCTCATATTTTTTCACTGAGCGCATTAACTGTAGATAGATAAATAGATATATGGATAGATAGATGGTTAGGTAGATAAATGGGTGGGATGTTGGGTGGGTAGGTGTATAGCTAGTGAATCATTAGATAGACAGATAAATGGGCGGGTGGGTGGATAAATGGTTAATCATTAGATAGATAGTTGGGTGGGTGAATCTCAATACCTGTAAAAAAATATGTGGGTGATCCCTCACTCCTTGTGTTATAGTGCAGCTCAGCCAGCAGGGAGTTGTTATCCTTTGGGCCCCACATATTTTTTCACTGAGCGCACTAACTGTAGATAGATAGGTAGGTAGATAAATGGGAGGGTGGTTGGGTAGGTTGGATAGATAGTGAATCATTAGACAGACAGATAAATGGGTGGGTGAGTAGATAAATGGTAAATCATTAGATAGATAGGTGAGTGGGTGAAGCGCAATACCTGTAAAAAAAATATGTGGGGGATCCCTCACTCCTTGTGTTATAGTGCAGCTCAGCCAGCAGGGAGTTGTTATCCTTTGGGCCCCTCATATTTTTTCACTGAGCGCATTAACTGTAGATAGATAAATAGATATATGGATAGATAGATGGTTAGGTAGATAAATGGGTGGGATGTTGGGTGGGTAGGTGTATAGCTAGTGAATCATTAGATAGACAGATAAATGGGCGGGTGGGTGGATAAATGGTAAATCATTAGATAGATAGTTGGGTGGGGGAATCTCAATACCTGTAAAAAAATATGTGGGTGATCCCTCACTCCTTGTGTTATAGTGCAGCTCAGCCAGCAGGGAGTTGTTATCCTTTGGGCCCCACATATTTTTTTCACTGAGCGCACTAACGGTAGATAGATAGATAGATAGGTAGGTAGATAAATGGGAGGGTGGTTAAGTAGGTCAGATAGATAGTGAATCATTAGATAGACAGATAAATGGGTGGGTGAGTAGATAAATGGTAAATTATTAGATAGATAGGTGAGTGGGTGAAGCGCAATACCTGTAAAAAAATATGTGGGTGATCCCTCACTCCTTGTGTTATAGTGCAGCTTAGCCAGCAGGGAGTTTTTATCCTTTGGGCCCCACATTCTTTTACTGAGCACATTATCTGTAGATAGATAGATGGGTAGGTAGACAAATGGGTGGGTAGGTGTATAGATATTGAATCATTAGATAGACAGATAACTGGGCGGTTGGGTGGATAAATGTTAAATCATTAGATTGATTGATAGTTTGGTGGGTGGATTTCAATAACTGTAAAAGAATATGTGGGTGATACCTCACTCCTTGTGTAATAGTGCAGCTCGGCCAGCAGGGAGTTGTTATCCTTTGGCACCCACATATTTTTTCACTGAGCAAACTAAATGTGGATAGACAGATAGATAGGTAGGTAGATAAATGGGAGGGTGGTTGGGTAGGTGGATAGATAGTGAATCATTAGATAGATAAATGGGTGGGTAGATATATGTTAAATCATTAGATAGATAGGTGGGTGGTAGAAGTGCAATAGCTGTAAAAATATATTTGGGTGATCCCTCACTCCTTGTGTAATAGTGCAGCTCGGCCAGCAGGTAGTTATCCTTTGGGACCCACATATTTTTTAACTGAGCGCACTAACCGTAGATAGATAGATAGATAGATAGATGGATGTGTAGGCACATGGATAGTAAATCATTGGATAGACAGATAAATTGGGTGGATAGGTAGATAGATGGTAAATTATTAATTAAATAGACAAATCATAGCTAGAATAGTTCATAAAGTAGAGGCATGGATAAAGAGGTGAGGGATCCCTCTCATTTTTCTAAAGCCCCATAAACGCTACTCAAAAAGAAAAGTTATCGTTTAGAATGGCATTTTTGAGCGATCTCTTTTCTTTAAAACAAATCTGTAGTATGTATACTCAATATAGTTAATGATGTGTGCTCCCGCGCATCCTTAACGACCACCCTCCTGCCCCTTCACCTGAACATACAGGTCATCTTTGGCCATATAGCCTATTACCCGCATGTTCAGCAGGTCACTGGGACATCATTGAATGATATCGGTAACAGATTTCTTTCAGTGTGAATAGTGGAACCACAGATATAGTTGACTATATAGATGGTGCCCCTAGACTCCCAGTGTGTACAGGGCTTTAGGGTCAATGTATACTGAGAACATATTATCATGCCTATTTCCATTTTTTAGGTGAGAATTCTCCATAAAACATGTGATGAGGTCATAACAGCTGACTACTGCAAAGTGACCTGGACTGCAGAATCCTCCTCAAGTCAAAAAACAAAGATTAAGCACAGCAACAGGAGACCGAAGTCAGGTAATTAATGAAAATTAATTACTGATAATATGTTTTTGGTATACATTTGGTCTTCACAAATAGGACTTCTAGCTATGAACTCTTCTATTATTGTACTTTGTGATTACTTAGTGTACAGTTAAATAGATAGAGATAGGTAGAGATAAATAGAAAGAGTAAAAGATAAACTGATACCTTCCTCCACTGTCCGCTAAGGCAGCTTAATGGACATAGGGGTGGGAGGGAAGTCAGTAACCCACTTTTTTTCAGTCAGCAACTTTCTTCCCTTTGTAATGTTGCAGCTTGACCAGCAGGGAGGGTGGGATCCTTAACTGGGTAGGTAGGTAGATGGTAAATCATGAAATAGAAAATGGCTAGGTGGTTGAAGTGCAATATCTGTAAAAGATATGTGGGTGATCCCTCACTCCTTGTGTAAAAGTACAGCTCGGCCAGCAGGGAATTGTTATCCTTTGGGACCCCTTTTTTTTACTGAGCATATAAACTGTAGATAGATAGATAGATAGATATATGGATACATAGATAGATAGATGTTTAGGTAAATAAATGGGTGGGATGTTGGGTGGGTAGGTGTATAGATAGTGAATCATTAGATAGACAGATAAATGGGTGGGTGGGTAGATAAAAGGTAAATTATTAGATAGATAGGTGGGTGGGTGAAGCTCAATACCTGTAAAAAAATATGTGGGTGATCCCTCACTTCTTGTGTTATAGTGCAGCTCAGCCAGCAGGGAGTTGTTATCCTTTGGGCCCCTCATATTTTTTCACTGAGCGCATTAACTGTAGATAGATAAATAGATATATGGATAGATAGATGGTTAGGTAGATAAATGGGTGGGATGTTGGGTGGGTAGGTGTATAGCTAGTGAATCATTAGATAGACAGATAAATGGGCGGGTGGGTGGATAAATGGTAAATCATTAGATAGATAGTTGGGTGGGTGAATCTCAATACCTGTAAAAAAATATGTGGGTGATCCCTCACTCCTTGTGTTATGGTGCAGCTCAGCCAGCAGGGAGTTTTTATCCTTTGGGCCCCACATATTTTTTCACTGAGCGCACTAACTGTAGATAGATAGATAGGTAGGTAGATAAATGGGAGGGTGGTTGGGTAGGTTGGATAGATAGTGAATCTTTAGACAGACAGATAAATGGGTGGGTGAGTAGATAAATGGTAAATCATTAGATAGATAGGTGAGTGGGTGAAGCGCAATACCTGTAAAAAAATATGTGGGGGATCCCTCACTCCTTGTGTTATAGTGCAGCTCAGCCAGCAGGGAGTTGTTATCCTTTGGGCCCCACATATTTTTTCACTGAGCATATTATCTGTAGATAGATAGATGGGTAGGTAGACAAATGGATGGGTTGTTGGGTGGGTAGGTGTATAGATAGTGAATCATTAGATAGACAGATAAATGGGCGGTGGGTGGATAAATGGTAAATCATTAGATAGATAGATAGTTGGGTGGGTGGGTGAAGCTCAATACCTGTAAATAAATATGTGGGTGATCCCTCACTCCTTGTGTTATAGTGCAGCTCAGCCAGCAGGGAGTTGTTATCCTTTGGGCCCCTCATATTTTTTCACTGAGCGCATTAACTGTAGATAGATAAATAGATATATGGATAGATAGATGGTTAGGTAGATAAATGGGTGGGATGTTGGGTGGGTAGGTGTATAGCTAGTGAATCATTAGATAGACAGATAAATGGGCGGGTGGGTGGATAAATGGTAAATCATTAGATAGATAGTTGGGTGGGTGAATCTCAATACCTGTAAAAAAATATGTTGGTGATCCCTCACTCCTTGTGTTATAGTGCAGCTCAGCCAGCAGGAAGTTGTTATCCTTTGGGCCCCACATATTTTTTCACTGAGCGCACTAACTGTAGATAGATAGATAGGTAGGTAGATAAATGGGAGGGTGGTTGGGTAGGTTGGATAGATAGTGAATCATTAGATAGACAGACAGATAAATGGGTGGGTGAGTAGATAAATGGTAACTCATTAGATAGATAGGTGAGTGGGCGAAGCGCAATACCTGTAAAAAAATATGTGGGGGATCTCTCACTTCTTGTGTTATAGTGCAGCTCAGCCAGCAGGGAGTTGTTATCCTTTGGGCCCCTCATATTTTTTCACTGAGCGCATTAACTGTAGATAGATAAATAGATATATGGATAGATAGATGGTTAGGTAGATAAATGGGTGGGATGTTGGGTGGGTAGGTGTATAGCTAGTGAATCATTAGATAGACAGATAAATGGGCGGGTGGGTGGATAAATGGTAAATCATTAGATAGATAGTTGGGTGGGTGAATCTCAATACCTGTAAAAAAATATGTGGGTGATCCCTCACTCCTTGTGTTATGGTGCAGCTCAGCCAGCAGGGAGTTTTTATCCTTTGGGCCCCACATATTTTTTCACTGAGCGCACTAACTGTAGATAGATAGATAGGTAGGTAGATAAATGGGAGGGTGGTTGGGTAGGTTGGATAGATAGTGAATCTTTAGACAGACAGATAAATGGGTGGGTGAGTAGATAAATGGTAAATCATTAGATAGATAGGTGAGTGGGTGAAGCGCAATACCTGTAAAAAAATATGTGGGGGATCCCTCACTCCTTGTGTTATAGTGCAGCTCAGCCAGCAGGGAGTTGTTATCCTTTGGGCCCCACATATTTTTTCACTGAGCGCACTAACTGTAGATAGATAGGTAGGTAGATAAATGGGACGGTGGTTGGGTAGGTTGGATAGATAGTGAATCATTAGACAGACAGATAAATGGGTGGGTGAGTAGATAAATGGTAAATCATTAGATAGATAGGTGAGTGGGTGAAGCGCAATACCTGTAAAAAAAATATGTGGGGGATCCCTCACTCCTTGTGTTATAGTGCAGCTCAGCCAGCAGGGAGTTGTTATCCTTTGGGCCCCTCATATTTTTTCACTGAGCGCATTAACTGTAGATAGATAAATAGATATATGGATAGATAGATGGTTAGGTAGATAAATGGGTGGGATGTTGGGTGGGTAGGTGTATAGCTAGTGAATCATTAGATAGACAGATAAATGGGCGGGTGGGTGGATAAATGGTAAATCATTAGATAGATAGTTGGGTGGGTGAATCTCAATACCTGTAAAAAAATATGTGGGTGATCCCTCACTCCTTGTGTTATAGTGCAGCTCAGCCAGCAGGGAGTTGTTATCCTTTGGGCCCCACATATTTTTTCACTGAGCGCACTATCTGTAGATAGATAGATAGATAGGTAGGTAGATAAATGGGAGGGTGGTTGGGTAGGTCGGATAGATAGTGAATCATTAGATAGACAGATTAATGGGTGGGTGAGTAGATAAATGGTAAATTATTAGATAGATAGGTGAGTGGGTGAAGCGCAATACCTGTAAAAAAATATGTGGGTGATCCCTCACTCCTTGTGTTATAGTGCAGCTTAGCCAGCAGGGAGTTGTTATCCTTTGGGCCCCACATATTTTTTCACTGAGCACATTATCTGTAGATAGATAGATGGGTAGGTAGACAAATGGGTGGGTAGGTGTATAGTTAGTGAATCATTAGATAGACAAATAACTGGGCGGTTGGGTGGATAAATGTTAAATCATTAGATTGATTGATAGTTTGGTGGGTGGATTTCAATAACTGTAAAAGAATATGTGGGTGATACCTCACTCCTTGTGTAATAGTGCAGCTCGGCCAGCAGGGAGTTGTTATCCTTTGGCACCCACATATTTTTTCACTGAGCAAACTAAATGTGGATAGACAGATAGATAGGTAGATAAATGGGAGGGTGGTTGGGTAGGTGGATAGATAGTGAATCATTAGATAGATAAATGGGTGGGTAGATATATGTTAAATCATTAGATAGATAGGTGGGTGGTAGAAGTGCAATAGCTGTAAAAATATATTTGGGTGATCCCTCACTCCTTGTGTAATAGTGCAGCTCGGCCAGCAGGGAGTTATCCTTTGGGACCCACATATTTTTTAACTGAGTGCACTAACTGTAGATAGTTAGATAGATGGATGTGTAGGCACATGGATAGTAAATCATTGGATAGACAGATAAATTGGGTGGATAGGTAGATAGATGGTAAATTATTAATTAAATAGACAAATCATAGCTAGAATAGTTCATAAAGTAGAGGCATGGATAAAGAGGTGAGGGATCCCTCTCATTTTTCTAAAGCCCCATAAACGCTACTCAAAAAGAAAAGTTATCGCTCAGAATGGCATTTTTGAGCGATCTCTTTTCTTTAAAACAAATCTGTAGTATGTATACTCAATATAGTTAATGATGTGTGCTCCCGCGCATCCTTAACGACCACCCTCCTGCCCCTTCACCTAAACATACAGGTCATCTTTGGCCATATAGCCTATGACCCGCATGTTCAGCAGGTCACTGGGACATCATTGAATGATATCGGTAACAGATTTCTTTCAGTGTGAATAGTGGAACCACAGATATAGTTGACTATATAGATGGTGCCCCTAGACTCCCAGTGTGTACAGGGCTTTAGGGTCAATGTATACTGAGAACATATTATCATGCCTATTTCCATTTTTTTAGGTGAGAATTCTCCATAAAACATGTGATGAGGTCATAACAGCTGACTACTGCAAAGTGACCTGGACTGCAGAATCCTCCTCAAGTCAAAAAACAAAGATTAAGCACAGCAACAGGAGACCGAAGTCAGGTAATTAATGAAAATTAATTACTGATAATATGTTTTTGGTATACATTTGGTCTTCACAAATAGGACTTCTAGCTATGAACTCTTCTATTATTGTACTTTGTGATTACTTAGTGTACAGTTAAATAGATAGAGATAGGTAGAGATAAATAGAAAGAGTAAAAGATAAACTGATACCTTACTCCACTGTCCGCTAAGGCAGCTTAACGGACATGGGGGTGGGAGGGAAGTCAGTAACCCACTTTTTTTCAGTCAGCAACTTTCTTCCCTTTGTAATGTTGCAGCTTGACCAGCAGGGAGGGTGGGATCCTTAACTGGGTAGGTTGAAGTGCAATATCTGTAAAAGATATGTGGGTGATCCCTCACTCCTTGTGTAAAAGTACAGCTCGGCCAGCAGGGAATTGTTATCCTTTGGGACCCCTTTTTTTTACTGAGCATATTAACTGTAGATAGATAGATAGATAGATAGATAGATATATGGATAGATAGATAGATGTTTAGGTAAATAAATGGGTGGGATGTTGGGTGGGTAGGTGTATAGATAGTGAATCATTAGATAGACAGATAAATGGGTGGGTGGGTAGATAAAAGGTAAATTATTAGATAGATAGGTGGGTGGGTGAAGCTCAATACCTGTAAAAAAATATGTGTGTGATCCCTCACTTCTTGTGTTATAGTGCAGCTCAGCCAGCAGGGAGTTGTTATCCTTTGGGCCCCTCATATTTTTTCACTGAGCGCATTAACTGTAGATAGATAAATTGATATATGGATAGATAGATGGTTAGGTAGATAAATGGGTGGGATGTTGGGTGGGTAGGTGTATAGCTAGTGAATCATTAGATAGACAGATAAATGGGCGGGTGGGTGGATAAATGGTAAATCATTAGATAGATAGTTGGGTGGGTGAATCTCAATACCTGTAAAAAAATATGTGGGTGATCCCTCACTCCTTGTGTTATAGTGCAGCTCAGCCAGCAGGGAGATGTTATCCTTTGGGCACCACATATTTTTTCACTGAGCATATTATCTGTAGAAAGATAGATGGGTAGGTAGACAAATGGATGGGTTGTTGGGTGGGTAGGTGTATAGATAGTGAATCATTAGATAGACAGATAAATGGGCGGTGGGTGGATAAATGGTAAATCATTAGATAGATAGATAGTTGGGTGGGTGAAGCTCAATACCTGTAAATAAATATGTGGGTGATCCCTCACTCCTTGTGTTATAGTGCAGCTCAGCCAGCAGGGAGTTGTTATCCTTTGGGCCCCACATATTTTTTCACTGAGCGCACTAACTGTAGATAGATAGATAGATAGGTAGATAAATGGGAGGGTGGTTGGGTAGGTTGGATAGATAGTGAATCATTAGATAGACAGACAGATAAATGGGTGGGTGAGTAGATAAATGGTAACTCATTAGATAGATAGATGAGTGGGTGAAGCGCAATACCTGTAAAAAAATATGTGGGGGATCTCTCACTTCTTGTGTTATAGTGCAGCTCAGCCAGCAGGGAGTTGTTATCCTTTGGGCCCCTCATATTTTTTCACTGAGCGCATTAACTGTAGATAGATAAATAGATATATGGATAGATAGATGTGTAAACTCCTTTTGTTTCTTTTCGGATCAGTCCCCAACAGATAGGGTAATATAGCTTTCAGTTGTTTCTTCCAAGGATGCACAGGGATGTAGTTCAACAATATTTATTTATAAACAAGAGTAACAAGCAAATATTAACAATAATATACTGGCGTGCAAGCCAAACGACAATAGCCACAAAAGTTTTATTATACCGGAACGTGACCTGGTTTCCCAGGTTTTCTGCTCTCCCTCGCTGTTCCGTCCGTGGACCACAATAACGCTTACCTTTGTGGCTCAATAACAGTTAGACATAACACTATTTATAATGCACAATCGACTCTACTTTGTGATAGGCCTTTCACCAAATTCTTAACCCGGGTGTATTATGGTATTATTGCGCAATAATGTCTAGCTTATTTTATAAAAATACTAAACTTTTAACTTTTCTCTTATTACAGGTTCCTTATCAACTCTAACTCACACTACAATCTAACTCCAGGTAAGTACAAATATATTATAATGAAATTCTCTATAAATTTACTATGTTTCAAACATTCAATCTCAGAGTGCTCCCTATGTGAACTGCAGAGTAATTGTTTTGTATCCCTCCAGTTTAGTTCTTTAGTTGAGGTTGATACAGTTACTATACCAGTCCTGCAGCGAGTCTGTTCCGTATCTAGTGACCTACGGAGTATGATTCACCCTCTGCTTTCTGGCACTGAGAATGATGATTTAAACAGAAACTCCTAGTCAGAATATCCTGTTCTCCTAACCTGCACGAGATATTACGGCTGTACTGCTTTTCTTGCGGGCTTCCCCTGGCCTCCGAGCCGGGTTTAACCCTCTATGCGGTGCTGCGACTAAGTGCCGACTGAAGCTTGGTAGTGGCTGCCTAAACGAAGGGTTAGGGGTGATCTCCTTTATGGCCTCCCCTGACCAAGTAGGTCGGGTTTCGCCTTCTATGCGGTGCTGCGACTACGTGCTGAATGAGACTTGGTAGTGACTGCCTACACGAAGGGGTTGGTAATATCTCCTTTATGGCCTCCCCTGACCACGTAGGTCGGGTTTCGCCTGCTATGCGGTGCTGCGACTAAGTGCTGAATGAGGCTTGGTAGTGGCTGCCTAAACGAAGGGTTAGGGATGATCTCCTTTATGGCCTCCCCTGACCAAGTAGGTCGGGTTTCGCCTTCTATGCGTTAGTAAGGTACAGATGGCAGGACCCACTGAGGGCAGTTATCTGGATAAGGGTTAACTGGGGTAAGATTCACACTCACCACCTCCTTTCTCAGCTGACACCGCCTCCTTGTTCACTCAGCGTCGTCATCCCCCAGCTGATCGGCTCTGTAGCTTGGCCGGGACCCCGCCTCCGCTGCTGCGTCACCGCCAGCCGCGGCCCGCCTCCCAGCCTTCAGCGATCGTCTCCTTGCCGGATTTCAATGCCGGAACCCCGCCTCCGGTACTGCGTCACTACCAGCCGGCGCCCGCCTCCGTGCAGGATCTCCGTCAGGGCTTCCCTTTCGCCGCCGCCTGTCGCTGCCGGACACCGGATTTCCAGCTGGCTACTCCACTTGCACCGGGTGAGTCACTCAGCGTCTTTCCGCATACCCTTCCAGCTTCCCTGCTGCGCAGCTCTGCCGAATCCCAAGCTCTCCTCCGAAACTGCGCAACAGCCGTTACCGGCTCAGCCTTCTTATATCCTTCTCCTCGTGCCCCTGCCTACCCGCTCTCCCCTCGAGCAGGAAAACTTTATTTTACTTGTGCACACCCGCCTGTCCGTTTGGGGCTCAAAACAATCCTCCCCTGCAGTCAGCGGTGTTGGACCAAGCGGTCACTATCAATTGGTGTGGATTTTCTGATGAGACCAGTCCACTTCCCTCTGGGAGGGGTTTCAGTTTTACTTTTCATGAAAGTTTCTATTGCCTTCTGTGAAGGCACGTATTTATACCTATATGTCCTTTATAACCCTCATGGATCAACTGGTTGTCTTGTCGACATAACTTTACCCTAACCATCACATACTTATTTTCTTAACAACATGACCGCATACACTTTGCAGGTATTACACACTTCCCCGCTAAAGCTTGCTGGTCCTCCAGCACTCAATAACGATTAAACACAATATCGATGGGGTAAAACCCCTTTAGTGGTCCTAGTGGACCTTCTTAACTTAACAGTGCCATCGGCTGTGCTATTCCCCGGCCCCCCAATCGGGATAGCTCTAGGCCCGGGAGACAGGACAGCCGACTCACGCAGGGGAGCATCAGCTTCTCCTCCCACATTCACATGAACAGTTTTTATCACAGCATTTGAGTTCACATCAGGGGAAGTTATTATCAGATTCCCATGAATAGGCCAGAACATTTTTAACATTTCATTAAAGAATTGTTGACTGGTAACGTCCTCAATGGGCTTTGGGCTCTCCCTTATTTCTGTGGAGACCCTACGTGTTTCAATATCCGCCTGGTAGCATTTCTTTAGTTGGTTTCGGTGGACGTTAATGGCTGCAGTTTCACCTAGTTTGGCCACTCGATATACATCTATATCCATCTTGGCATTGTCGATAATTCTGTACGGAATATCTTCCCAAAACGGATCCAATTTGCTGTGCCGCCGGTTATTTCTCTTCCATACAAGTTCACCGACGTCTAAAGGTGCAGCCTTAGCCATCTCATTATACTGTTCTGTCTGACGGTGCTGAGCTTGCTTGGACGTGTGGTCAACAATCTTATATGCGGCCTGGAGTCGCTTCTGATGATCTCGCACCCAATCACTCTGTAACAATTCCTCAGAACTATGCTCCGGGGAGACCTCCAACCTGAGGTCAACAGGCAACTTCCCTTCTCTTCCAAATAGCAAGTAATATGGTGTGAAGCCTGTGGTGCTGTGTTCAGTGTTATTGTAAATGAAGGTTATTTCCGGTAGTAACGTCGGCCAGCTTCTCCGTTCTGAATCGGGTATGGCTCTCAAAATACTGATTAACGATCTATTCATTCTCTCACACGTGCCATTCCCCTGGGGATGATAAGCTGTAGTGTGTATTTTTTTACAGCCATACAGATGACACAACTCATGAAAAAGGCGGGATTCGAAAGCTGGTCCCTGATCAGTCAGAATCTTCTGCGGATAGCCATAGGGCCGCACAAAGGCCCTCCACACAATCTCCGCGGTGGTGCTCGCTGATAAGTTTTTTACCGGAAGGGCCACAGCAAATTTGGAAAAGTGGTCGATGATAGTTATGGCGTATTGGTAGCCGCCTAAACTGGGTTCCAGCTTCACGTGATCAATTGAAACTATTTCTAATGGTTGGTGACTGACGATGGAATGCAAAGGAGCTTTCTGTCTCCCCGAAGGAGGTCTTTTGACAGCACAGGTAGAGCAACACCGACACCACTCTTCGATATCCGAGGCCATATTAATCCAGTAAAACCGCCGACGGATCGTAGTTTCCATTTTCCCAGTGCTGAAATGTCCCGAGCAATCGTGATACGCTTGGAGGATTTCATCTCTCTGCTGTCGGGGGACGATAATTTGAGTGAGAGGCATGTGAGTTTTCGGGTGAACGGTGGACCTGATGAGTAGACCTTTTTTACACCGTATTTTATCTCGCTGGCCCCACAATTTTATCAGCTCGGGGTCGGCCTGTTGCCGTTTTTCCTTACTCCAGCTCTGTTTAGAGGCGAGCAGTGCCTTTAATTCCCTTAATACAGTACTTTCAGCCTGAAGTCGGACCCATCGCGATTCATGGTCATCCTCACTGACTGTTACCGCACTTGTCATAAACATCTGCTGCGGTGGAGAGTCTAAGCCAGACTGGCAGTCAAGGAGTGTGTAAAAGGCAGGCATTTCCAGTTCCTCCCACACGTCCGACTCCTTTTCCTCCACATGGTCCTTCTGAGGAAGTCGTGATAACGCATCAGCATTCTTGTTAATTTTCCCACTGCGATATTTTATGGTGAAGTCGTAATTAGCCAATCTGGAACACCATCGCTGTTCCAGCGCACCCAACTGAGCAGTGGCCAAATGGGCGACCGGGTTGTTGTCTGTGTAGGCTACAAAGGAGTTGGAGAATAAGTAGTTCTTGAATTTTTCGGTAATGGCCCACACTAGTGCCAGGAGTTCGAGTTTGAAAGCACTGTAATTGGCATCATTCCTTTCTGTTTTCTTAAGGCTTCGGCTGGCGAAGGCAATGACGCGCTCCTGGCCCTGCTGTCGTTGGGACAGAACAGCTCCCAACCCCAAATAACTAGCATCCGTATGCAATATGAAAGGCTGGCTGAAGTCCGGATAAGCCAGCACAGGCGTCTCGGTCATCCTTTCCTTTAACGTATCAAATGCACTTTGTTGGCGCTCGGTCCATTGAATTGGCTGATGCTTGCTGTTATGTCTTTTATCAACTCCACGCAGTAATTCATGGATGGGGTTTACTACTTGTGCAAAGTTCTGGACGAATCTGCGGTAATACCCCACAAACCCCAGGAAGCTGCGGACCTCCCTAATGTTGTTGGGTACAGGCCAGTCTTTAATCACTTCAATCTTCTCGGGATCCGGAACCACGCCAGCAGCACTAACTACATGGCCCAAGTACTTTACACTTTCTTTTAACAAATGGCACTTGGAAGGCTTGACTTTTAACCCATATTCAGCCAGACGTTTGAACACTTCATTTAAGTGGGTCAGGTGCTCATGATAGGTCTCTGAGAAAATAATAATATCGTCCAGATATAAAAGCACCATATCGAAATTTTTGTACCCCAGGCAGTGCTCCATGGCTCGTTGGAATGTCCCGGGGGCATTGCATAACCCGAATGGCATGCGGTCGAACTCGTAGAGTCCCATGGGTGTAGTGAAGGCTGTTTTTTCCCTGTCCTCCTCTGCCATCTGAATCTGCCAATACCCTGACGTGAGATCGAGTGTCGAAAAGTAAGTGGCCGCCTTTAGGGCTGTAAGTGACTCTTCAATGCGCGGTAGTGGATACGCGTCTTTATGCGTGATCTGATTCAATTTGCGATAATCTACGCAAAAACGCAAAGTCCCATCTTTTTTTTTTACAATCACAATTGGCGCAGCCCACGGGCTATGGCTTTCATGTACCACCCCTGAGGCCTTCATCTCCTCCAACAATTTCCGAACAGGTTGGTAAAGAGCCGGGGCTATGGGCCTATACCTCTCTTTGATGGGGGGTGCACTTCCGGTTGGAATGTAATGTCTGACGTTCTCTACTTTGCCAAAGTCTGCTGCGTGCTTACTGAAAGTATCTGCATTATCCTGTACAAGTCTGAGTATGCCTTCTTTCAGTTCAATGGGGGTGTGTTCCTCTCCGATGTGGAGCTCTTTCCACCATCTCGACTCTTCAGCGGCGGAGTCCCCTTCCGTCGGCATCATATTTAAAGTTACTGCATCGTAAATGTCCTGAAACGTGACGTACGATAATGCAGCTAGGGTGTAATTGCGATGCAACCTCACAACATAATTGTGAGGGTTTAAGATCCGAACCGGGACTCGGCCGTTATGCACCGTCACCAGTGCGCGTGCGATGATAATATCAGTCCTGCTGGGCATAAGACAAGGCTCCACAATAGCGTCATATGAGGCACCCGCGGGACCGCATCGCGCTTTACCCCACACGACAGTCTCAGAATTTGGTTGGAGGAAAATGGCTTTGTGATCTGTTGTTTTGATCCTCCCCACTCCCCCCTCTGTGTTTAGGAAGCACTGTTGTGCTTGAAGAATCCGAATAACTCTTTGTAGAGGCAATTTCTGTTCTGGAGGCAGGTGTCGGACCTCAAATGTCAAAGCCGCAATTAGTGCTTCTGGACAACATGCCAAAATGTTCATGCCTATTATGATGGCGGGGACAGTGGGGTCATCTATGTCGGTGACAATAAAACCCTGTTTGGACAAGAGGGCCGGGCCTACTTTAAAGTCAAATTCGCAGTATCCAATACAGTTAATGTCGAGGCCGTTACCGGCTAGTAACCGCATCCATGTGGGAGGAGGAGGTGACGGGTTCTGCAAGCCCCAGAAGTGTTGATACGTATTACTCTGGATAGTAGACACCTGGGACCCGGTATCTAGAGTTGCCACGAAGTTCACTCCTCCAATCTGGACTGGTATGATGGGGCATGGTCCCACATACTTCTCATACCAGCCATCGGGTTGTTGACCTATTGGGGTGACGACCCCCGAGGGTCGGTCCCTGTCCCCGGGGTCTTCATGTTTAAAGGCTCCTCCTCTCGACAAAACCTCTCTACATGTCCAGCACGGCCACATCGCCTACAAATGGGTCGCCCCTGGGGATCAAACTGGTCAGAGGCCCTTCTCCCCGGCCCTTGGGTGCGACCTTGCCATTCGTTTCTAGATCTGCGAGACCCGGAATGCCAGCCACTGTCGCGCCTCCCCGAGGACCCTTGTTCCACCAACCTCTGTATGTCCCTCCTCATATTGGCCATCTCCATGGAGAGGTCCTCTATCTGACTTTTTAGCACACCTTGCGAATCAGGAGCGGACGCCTGAGCATGTTGGGTGGCGGTGGGGGTATTCCGGGGGATTCCTGAGTGTTCCCCTTCCTCATTTGCACTTGTTTCTTGATAACCCGGTAGTTCTGGAAACGACACCTCCGCATTTGGTACTGTCCCAAACAATTTAATAGCGGCCTCTTTAAAGTCTAGAAACGAAACTCCTGTTTTCTGTAGCCGTAATAGCTTCAGCTGCGACTTGATATTATTGCAATAGACTCCCTCAACGAGTCGGCTGATCAGGGTGTTATCCACATCAGCAATCTCGGTGTTGCTTATAGCTTTAATATCCTGATATGCTTCCAAGATACTCAGGGCAAAGTCTCTCAATGTCTCCGTGGCCTTCTGTTTCCTCGAATAGAATCTAGATTTTAGCTCGGATAGGGTAGTAACATCAAAAGTGGTGCCTAACCTTTTAAATATATGCTCTACAGTTTCTTTTTCTGTATCTGGCCAGGATAACACTTCCCTTAGTGCCGACCCCTTCAACTGGCCAACTAGAATCTCTATTTGCTGTGGTACCGTCAACGGGTATATTTTAAACGTAGACCGCATTTTCTTTTGGAAATCCGTAAAAGTGGTGGTTTCTTTCCTTGGATACTCTCCCGAGAACGTTGGTAACCAGGGCGTGCCAAAGTAATATGGCATTGTAATAGCATTTCCTCCAATTGTAACATTCTGACCAGGTATCGGGTTTGGTACCAACACGGGTTGTTCTGGAACCGAGGAGCTAATCAACACGGGCTGTTCTGGTTGTTCCTGACTCCCTGATGCCTTTCCTCTCTCTGCTTCTTCATCCGCCATCTTTTCTTCGGTCGGATCCTGTTCGTGTGACGCCAATTTTTATGTAAACTCCTTTTGTTTCTTTTCGGATCAGTCCCCAACAGATAGGGTAATATAGCTTTCAGTTGTTTCTTCCAAGGATGCACAGGGATGTAGTTCAACAATATTTATTTATAAACAAGAGTAACAAGCAAATATTAACAATAATATACTGGCGTGCAAGCCAAACGACAATAGCCACAAAAGTTTTATTATACCGGAACGTGACCTGGTTTCCCAGGTTTTCTGCTCTCCCTCGCTGTTCCGTCCGTGGACCACAATAACGCTTACCTTTGTGGCTCAATAACAGTTAGACATAACACTATTTATAATGCACAATCGACTCTACTTTGTGATAGGCCTTTCACCAAATTCTTAACCCGGGTGTATTATGGTATTATTGCGCAATAATGTCTAGCTTATTTTATAAAAATACTAAACTTTTAACTTTTCTCTTATTACAGGTTCCTTATCAACTCTAACTCACACTACAATCTAACTCCAGGTAAGTACAAATATATTATAATGAAATTCTCTATAAATTTACTATGTTTCAAACATTCAATCTCAGAGTGCTCCCTATGTGAACTGCAGAGTAATTGTTTTGTATCCCTCCAGTTTAGTTCTTTAGTTGAGGTTGATACAGTTACTATACCAGTCCTGCAGCGAGTCTGTTCCGTATCTAGTGACCTACGGAGTATGATTCACCCTCTGCTTTCTGGCACTGAGAATGATGATTTAAACAGAAACTCCTAGTCAGAATATCCTGTTCTCCTAACCTGCACGAGATATTACGGCTGTACTGCTTTTCTTGCGGGCTTCCCCTGGCCTCCGAGCCGGGTTTAACCCTCTATGCGGTGCTGCGACTAAGTGCCGACTGAAGCTTGGTAGTGGCTGCCTAAACGAAGGGTTAGGGGTGATCTCCTTTATGGCCTCCCCTGACCAAGTAGGTCGGGTTTCGCCTTCTATGCGGTGCTGCGACTACGTGCTGAATGAGACTTGGTAGTGACTGCCTACACGAAGGGGTTGGTAATATCTCCTTTATGGCCTCCCCTGACCACGTAGGTCGGGTTTCGCCTGCTATGCGGTGCTGCGACTAAGTGCTGAATGAGGCTTGGTAGTGGCTGCCTAAACGAAGGGTTAGGGATGATCTCCTTTATGGCCTCCCCTGACCAAGTAGGTCGGGTTTCGCCTTCTATGCGTTAGTAAGGTACAGATGGCAGGACCCACTGAGGGCAGTTATCTGGATAAGGGTTAACTGGGGTAAGATTCACACTCACCACCTCCTTTCTCAGCTGACACCGCCTCCTTGTTCACTCAGCGTCGTCATCCCCCAGCTGATCGGCTCTGTAGCTTGGCCGGGACCCCGCCTCCGCTGCTGCGTCACCGCCAGCCGCGGCCCGCCTCCCAGCCTTCAGCGATCGTCTCCTTGCCGGATTTCAATGCCGGAACCCCGCCTCCGGTACTGCGTCACTACCAGCCGGCGCCCGCCTCCGTGCAGGATCTCCGTCAGGGCTTCCCTTTCGCCGCCGCCTGTCGCTGCCGGACACCGGATTTCCAGCTGGCTACTCCACTTGCACCGGGTGAGTCACTCAGCGTCTTTCCGCATACCCTTCCAGCTTCCCTGCTGCGCAGCTCTGCCGAATCCCAAGCTCTCCTCCGAAACTGCGCAACAGCCGTTACCGGCTCAGCCTTCTTATATCCTTCTCCTCGTGCCCCTGCCTACCCGCTCTCCCCTCGAGCAGGAAAACTTTATTTTACTTGTGCACACCCGCCTGTCCGTTTGGGGCTCAAAACAATCCTCCCCTGCAGTCAGCGGTGTTGGACCAAGCGGTCACTATCAATTGGTGTGGATTTTCTGATGAGACCAGTCCACTTCCCTCTGGGAGGGGTTTCAGTTTTACTTTTCATGAAAGTTTCTATTGCCTTCTGTGAAGGCACGTATTTATACCTATATGTCCTTTATAACCCTCATGGATCAACTGGTTGTCTTGTCGACATAACTTTACCCTAACCATCACATACTTATTTTCTTAACAACATGACCGCATACACTTTGCAGGTATTACAGATGGTTAGGTAGATAAATGGGTGGGATGTTGGGTGGGTAGGTGTATAGCTAGTGAATCATTAGATAGACAGATAAATGGGCGGGTGGGTGGATAAATGGTAAATCATTAGATAGATAGTTGGGTGGGTGAATCTCAATACCTGTAAAAAAATATGTGGGTGATCCCTCACTCCTTGTGTTATAGTGCAGCTCAGCCAGCAGGGAGTTGTTATCCTTTGGGCCCCACATATTTTTTCACTGAGCGCACTAACTGTAGATAGATAGATAGATAGATAGGTAGGTAGATAATTGGGAGGGTGGTTGGGTAGGTTGGATAGATAGTGAATCATTAGACAGACAGACAGATAAATAGGTGGGTGAGTAGATAAATGGTAAATCATTAGATAGATAGGTGAGTGGGTGAAGCGCAATACCTGTAAAAAAATATGTGGGGGATCCCTCACTCCTTGTGTTATAGTGCAGCTCAGCCAGCAGGGAGTTATCCTTTGGGCCCCACATATTTTTTCACTGAGCATATTATCTGTAGATAGATAGATGGGTAGGTAGACAAATGGGTGGGTTGTTGGGTGGGTAGGTGTATAGATAGTGAATCATTAGATAGACAGATAAATGGGCGGTGGGTGGATAAATGGTAAATCATTAGATAGATAGATAGTTGGGTGGGTGAAGCTCAATACCTGTAAAAAAATATGTGGGTGATCCCTCACTCCTTGTGTTATTTTGCAGCTCAGCCAGCAGGGAGTTGTTATCCTTTGGGCCCCTCATATTTTTTCACTGAGCGCATTACCTGTAGATAGATAAATAGATATATGGATAGATAGATGGTTAGGTAGATAAATGGGTGGGATGTTGGGTGGGTAGGTGTATAGCTAGTGAATCATTAGATAGACAGATAAATGGGCGGGTGGGTGGATAAATGGTAAATCATTAGATAGATAGTTGGGTGGGGGAATCTCAATACCTGTAAAAAAATATGTGGGTGATCCCTCACTCCTTGTGTTATAGTGCAGCTCAGCCAGCAGGGAGTTGTTATCCTTTGGGCCCCACATATTTTTTCACTGAGCGCAATAACTGTAGATAGATAGATAGGTAGGTAGATAAATGGGAGGGTGGTTGGGTAGGTTGGATAGATAGTGAATCATTAGATAGACAGACAAATAAATGGGTGGGTGAGTAGATAAATGGTAACTCATTAGATAGATAGGTGAGTGGGTGAAGCGCAATACCTGTAAAAAAATATGTGGGGGATCCCTCACTCCTTGTGTTATAGTGCAGCTCAGCCAGCAGGGAGTTGTTATCCTTTGGGCCCCACATATTTTTTCTCTGAGCATATTATCTGTAGATAGATAGATGGGTAGGTAGACAAATGGGTGGGTTGTTGTGTGGGTAGGTGTATAGATAGTGAATCATTAGATAGACAGATAAATGGGCGGGTGGGTGGATAAATGGTAAATCATTAGATAGATAGTTGGGTGGGTGAATCTCAATACCTGTAAAAAAATATGTGGGTGATCCCTCACTCCTTGTGTTATAGTGCAGCTCAGCCAGCAGGGAGTTGTTATCCTTTGGGCCCCACATATTTTTTCACTGAGCGCACTAACTGTAGATAGATAGATAGATAGATAGGTAGGTAGATAAATGGGAGGGTGGTTGGGTAGGTCTGATAGATAGTGAATCAATAGATAGACAGATAAATGGGTGGGTAGATATATGTTAAATCGTTAGATAGATAGGTGGGTGGTAGAAGTGCAATAGCTGTAAAAATATATTTGGGTGATCCCTCACTCCTTGTGTAATAGTGCAGCTCGGCCAGCAGGGAGTTGTTATCCTTTGGGACCCACATATTTTTTCACTGAGCACATTATCTGTAGATAGATAGATGGGTAGGTAGACAAATGGGTGGGTAGGTGTATAGATAGTGAATCATTAGATAGACAGATAACTGGGCGGTTGGGTGGATAAATGTTAAATCATTAGATTGATTGATAGTTTGGTGGGTGGATTTAAATAACTGTAAAAGAATATGTGGGTGATACCTCACTCCTTGTGTAATAGTGCAGCTCGGCCAGCAGGGAGTTGTTATCCTTTGGCACCCACATATTTTTTCACTGAGCAAACTAAATGTGGATAGACAGATAGATAGGTAGGTAGATAAATGGGAGGGTGGTTGGGTAGGTGGATAGATAGTGAATCATTAGATAGACAGATAAATGGGTGGGTAGATATATGTTAAATCGTTAGATAGATAGGTGGGTGGTAGAAGTGCAATAGCTGTAAAAATATATTTGGGTGATCCCTCACTCCTTGTGTAATAGTGCAGCTCGGCCAGCAGGGAGTTATCCTTTGGGACCCACATATTTTTTAACTGAGCGCACTAACCGTAGATAGATAGATAGATAGATGGATGTGTAGGCACATGGATAGTAAATCATTGGATAGACAGATAAATTGGGTGGATAGGTAGATAGATGGTAAATTATTAATTAAATAGACAAATCATAGCTAGAATAGTTCTTAAAGTAGAGGCATGGATAAAGAGGTGAGGGATCCCTCTCATTTTTCTAAAGCCCCATAAACGCTACTCAAAAAGAAAAGTTATCGCTCAGAATGGCATTTTTGAGCTATCTCTTTTCTTTAAAACAAATCTGTAGTATGTATACTCAATATAGTTAATGATGTGTGCTCCCGCGCATCCTTAACGACCACCCTCCTGCCCCTTCACCTGAACATACAGGTCATCTTTGGCCATATAGCCTATTACCCGCATGTTCAGCAGGTCACTGGGACATCATTGAATGATATCGGTAACAGATTTCTTTCAGTGTGAATAGTGGAACCACAGATATAGTTGACTATATAGATGGTGCCCCTAGACTCCCAGTGTGTACAGGGCTTTAGGGTCAATGTATACTGAGAACATATTATCATGCCTATTTCCATTTTTTAGGTGAGAATTCTCCATAAAACATGTGATGAGGTCATAACAGCTGACTACTGCAAAGTGACCTGGACTGCAGAATCCTCCTCAAGTCAAAAAACAAAGATTAAGCACAGCAACAGGAGACCGAAGTCAGGTAATTAATGAAAATTAATTACTGATAATATGTTTTTGGTATACATTTGGTCTTCACAAATAGGACTTCTAGCTATGAACTCTTCTATTATTGTACTTTGTGATTACTTAGTGTACAGTTAAATAGATAGAGATAGGTAGAGATAAATAGAAAGAGTAAAAGATAAACTGATACCTTCCTCCACTGTCCGCTAAGGCAGCTTAATGGACATAGGGGTGGGAGGGAAGTCAGTAACCCACTTTTTTTCAGTCAGCAACTTTCTTCCCTTTGTAATGTTGCAGCTTGACCAGCAGGGAGGGTGGGATCCTTAACTGGGTAGGTAGGTAGATGGTAAATCATGAAATAGAAAATGGCTAGGTGGTTGAAGTGCAATATCTGTAAAAGATATGTGGGTGATCCCTCACTCCTTGTGTAAAAGTACAGCTCGGCCAGCAGGGAATTGTTATCCTTTGGGACCCCTTTTTTTTACTGAGCATATTAACTGTAGATAGATAGATAGATAGATAGATATATGGATAGATAGATAGATAGATAGATGTTTAGGTAAATAAATGGGTGGGATGTTGGGTGGGTAGGTGTATAGATAGTGAATCATTAGATAGACAGATAAATGGGTGGGTGGGTAGATAAAAGGTAAATTATTAGATAGATAGGTGGGTGGGTGAAGCTCAATACCTGTAAAAAAATATGTGGGTGATCCCTCACTTCTTGTGTTATAGTGCAGCTCAGCCAGCAGGGAGTTGTTATCCTTTGGGCCCCTCATATTTTTTCACTGAGCGCATTAACTGTAGATAGATAAATAGATATATGGATAGATAGATGGTTAGGTAGATAAATGGGTGGGATGTTGGGTGGGTAGGTGTATAGCTAGTGAATCATTAGATAGACAGATAAATGGGCGGGTGGGTGGATAAATGGTAAATCATTAGATAGATAGTTGGGTGGGTGAATCTCAATACCTGTAAAAAAATATGTGGGTGATCCCTCACTCCTTGTGTTATGGTGCAGCTCAGCCAGCAGGGAGTTTTTATCCTTTGGGCCCCACATATTTTTTCACTGAGCGCACTAACTGTAGATAGATAGATAGGTAGGTAGATAAATGGGAGGGTGGTTGGGTAGGTTGGATAGATAGTGAATCATTAGACAGACAGATAAATGGGTGGGTGAGTAGATAAATGGTAAATCATTAGATAGATAGGTGAGTGGGTGAAGCGCAATACCTGTAAAAAAATATGTGGGGGATCCCTCACTCCTTGTGTTATAGTGCAGCTCAGCCAGCAGGGAGTTGTTATCCTTTGGGCCCCACATATTTTTTCACTGAGCATATTATCTGTAGATAGATAGATGGGTAGGTAGACAAATGGATGGGTTGTTGGGTGGGTAGGTGTATAGATAGTGAATCATTAGATAGACAGATAAATGGGCGGTGGGTGGATAAATGGTAAATCATTAGATAGATAGATAGTTGGGTGGGTGGGTGAAGCTCAATACCTGTAAATAAATATGTGGGTGATCCCTCACTCCTTGTGTTATAGTGCAGCTCAGCCAGCAGGGAGTTGTTATCCTTTGGGCCCCTCATATTTTTTCACTGAGCGCATTAACTGTAGACAGATAAATAGATATATGGATAGATAGATGGTTAGGTAGATAAATGGGTGGGATGTTGGGTGGGTAGGTGTATAGCTAGTGAATCATTAGATAGACAGATAAATGGGCGGGTGGGTGGATAAATGGTAAATCATTAGATAGATAGTTGGGTGGGTGAATCTCAATACCTGTAAAAAAATATGTTGGTGATCCCTCACTCCTTGTGTTATAGTGCAGCTCAGCCAGCAGGAAGTTGTTATCCTTTGGGCCCCACATATTTTTTCACTGAGCGCACTAACTGTAGATAGATAGATAGGTAGGTAGATAAATGGGAGGGTGGTTGGGTAGGTTGGATAGATAGTGAATCATTAGATAGACAGACAGATAAATGGGTGGGTGAGTAGATAAATGGTAACTCATTAGATAGATAGGTGAGTGGGCGAAGCGCAATACCTGTAAAAAAATATGTGGGGGATCTCTCACTTCTTGTGTTATAGTGCAGCTCAGCCAGCAGGGAGTTGTTATCCTTTGGGCCCCTCATATTTTTTCACTGAGCGCATTAACTGTAGATAGATAAATAGATATATGGATAGATAGATGGTTAGGTAGATAAATGGGTGGGATGTTGGGTGGGTAGGTGTATAGCTAGTGAATCATTAGATAGACAGATAAATGGGCGGGTGGGTGGATAAATGGTTAATCATTAGATAGATAGTTGGGTGGGTGAATCTCAATACCTGTAAAAAAATATGTGGGTGATCCCTCACTCCTTGTGTTATAGTGCAGCTCAGCCAGCAGGGAGTTGTTATCCTTTGGGCCCCACATATTTTTTCACTGAGCGCACTAACTGTAGATAGATAGGTAGGTAGATAAATGGGAGGGTGGTTGGGTAGGTTGGATAGATAGTGAATCATTAGACAGACAGATAAATGGGTGGGTGAGTAGATAAATGGTAAATCATTAGATAGATAGGTGAGTGGGTGAAGCGCAATACCTGTAAAAAAAATATGTGGGGGATCCCTCACTCCTTGTGTTATAGTGCAGCTCAGCCAGCAGGGAGTTGTTATCCTTTGGGCCCCACATATTTTTTCACTGAGCATATTATCTGTAGATAGATAGATGGGTAGGTAGACAAATGGGTGGGTTGTTGGGTTGGTAGGTGTATAGATAGTGAATCATTAGATAGACAGATAAATGGGCGGTGGGTGGATAAATGGTAAATCATTAGATAGATAGATAGTTGGGTGGGTGAAGCTCAATACCTGTAAAAAAATATGTGGGTGATCCCTCACTCCTTGTGTTATAGTGCAGCTCAGCCAGCAGGGAGTTGTTATCCTTTGGGCCCCTCATATTTTTTCACTGAGCGCATTAACTGTAGATAGATAAATAGATATATGGATAGATAGATGGTTAGGTAGATAAATGGGTGGGATGTTGGGTGGGTAGGTGTATAGCTAGTGAATCATTAGATAGACAGATAAATGGGCGGGTGGGTGGATAAATGGTAAATCATTAGATAGATAGTTGGGTGGGTGAATCTCAATACCTGTAAAAAAATATGTGGGTGATCCCTCACTCCTTGTGTTATAGTGCAGCTCAGCCAGCAGGGAGTTGTTATCCTTTGGGCCCCACATATTTTTTCACTGAGCGCACTATCTGTAGATAGATAGATAGATAGATAGGTAGGTAGATAAATGGGAGGGTGGTTGGGTAGGTCGGATAGATAGTGAATCATTAGATAGACAGATTAATGGGTGGGTGAGTAGATAAATGGTAAATTATTAGATAGATAGGTGAGTGGGTGAAGCGCAATACCTGTAAAAAAATATGTGGGTGATCCCTCACTCCTTGTGTTATAGTGCAGCTTAGCCAGCAGGGAGTTGTTATCCTTTGGGCCCCACATATTTTTTCACTGAGCACATTATCTGTAGATAGATAGATGGGTAGGTAGACAAATGGGTGGGTAGGTGTATAGTTAGTGAATCATTAGATAGACAAATAACTGGGCGGTTGGGTGGATAAATGTTAAATCATTAGATTGATTGATAGTTTGGTGGGTGGATTTCAATAACTGTAAAAGAATATGTGGGTGATACCTCACTCCTTGTGTAATAGTGCAGCTCGGCCAGCAGGGAGTTGTTATCCTTTGGCACCCACATATTTTTTCACTGAGCAAACTAAATGTGGATAGACAGATAGATAGGTAGATAAATGGGAGGGTGGTTGGGTAGGTGGATAGATAGTGAATCATTAGATAGATAAATGGGTGGGTAGATATATGTTAAATCATTAGATAGATAGGTGGGTGGTAGAAGTGCAATAGCTGTAAAAATATATTTGGGTGATCCCTCACTCCTTGTGTAATAGTGCAGCTCGGCCAGCAGGGAGTTATCCTTTGGGACCCACATATTTTTTAACTGAGTGCACTAACCGTAGATAGTTAGATAGATGGATGTGTAGGCACATGGATAGTAAATCATTGGATAGACAGATAAATTGGGTGGATAGGTAGATAGATGGTAAATTATTAATTAAATAGACAAATCATAGCTAGAATAGTTCATAAAGTAGAGGCATGGATAAAGAGGTGAGGGATCCCTCTCATTTTTCTAAAGCCCCATAAACGCTACTCAAAAAGAAAAGTTATCGCTCAGAATGGCATTTTTGAGCGATCTCTTTTCTTTAAAACAAATCTGTAGTATGTATACTCAATATAGTTAATGATGTGTGCTCCCGCGCATCCTTAACGACCACCCTCCTGCCCCTTCACCTGAACATACAGGTCATCTTTGGCCATATAGCCTATGACCCGCATGTTCAGCAGGTCACTGGGACATCATTGAATGATATCGGTAACAGATTTCTTTCAGTGTGAATAGTGGAACCACAGATATAGTTGACTATATAGATGGTGCCCCTAGACTCCCAGTGTGTACAGGGCTTTAGGGTCAATGTATACTGAGAACATATTATCATGCCTATTTCCATTTTTTAGGTGAGAATTCTCCATAAAACATGTGATGAGGTCATAACAGCTGACTACTGCAAAGTGACCTGGACTGCAGAATCCTCCTCAAGTCAAAAAACAAAGATTAAGCACAGCAACAGGAGACCGAAGTCAGGTAATTAATGAAAATTAATTACTGATAATATGTTTTTGGTATACTGTACATTTGGTCTTCACAAATAGGACTTCTAGCTATGAACTCTTCTATTATTGTACTTTGTGATTACTTAGTGTACAGTTAAATAGATAGAGATAGGTAGAGATAAATAGAAAGAGTAAAAGATAAACTGATACCTTACTCCACTGTCCGCTAAGGCAGCTTAACGGACATGGGGGTGGGAGGGAAGTCAGTAACCCACTTTTTTTCAGTCAGCAACTTTCTTCCCTTTGTAATGTTGCAGCTTGACCAGCAGGGAGGGTGGGATCCTTAACTGGGTAGGTTGAAGTGCAATATCTGTAAAAGATATGTGGGTGATCCCTCACTCCTTGTGTAAAAGTACAGCTCGGCCAGCAGGGAATTGTTATCCTTTGGGACCCCTTTTTTTTACTGAGCATATTAACTGTAGATAGATAGATAGATAGATAGATAGATAGATATATGGATAGATAGATAGATGTTTAGGTAAATAAATGGGTGGGATGTTGGGTGGGTAGGTGTATAGATAGTGAATCATTAGATAGACAGATAAATGGGTGGGTGGGTAGATAAAAGGTAAATTATTAGATAGATAGGTGGGTGGGTGAAGCTCAATACCTGTAAAAAAATATGTGTGTGATCCCTCACTTCTTGTGTTATAGTGCAGCTCAGCCAGCAGGGAGTTGTTATCCTTTGGGCCCCTCATATTTTTTCACTGAGCGCATTAACTGTAGATAGATAAATAGATATATGGATAGATAGATGGTTAGGTAGATAAATGGGTGGGATGTTGGGTGGGTAGGTGTATAGCTAGTGAATCATTAGATAGACAGATAAATGGGCGGGTGGGTGGATAAATGGTAAATCATTAGATAGATAGTTGGGTGGGTGAATCTCAATACCTGTAAAAAAATATGTGGGTGATCCCTCACTCCTTGTGTTATAGTGCAGCTCAGCCAGCAGGGAGATGTTATCCTTTGGGCACCACATATTTTTTCACTGAGCATATTATCTGTAGAAAGATAGATGGGTAGGTAGACAAATGGATGGGTTGTTGGGTGGGTAGGTGTATAGATAGTGAATCATTAGATAGACAGATAAATGGGCGGTGGGTGGATAAATGGTAAATCATTAGATAGATAGATAGTTGGGTGGGTGAAGCTCAATACCTGTAAATAAATATGTGGGTGATCCCTCACTCCTTGTGTTATAGTGCAGCTCAGCCAGCAGGGAGTTGTTATCCTTTGGGCCCCACATATTTTTTCACTGAGCGCACTAACTGTAGATAGATAGATAGGTAGATAAATGGGAGGGTGGTTGGGTAGGTTGGATAGATAGTGAATCATTAGATAGACAGACAGATAAATGGGTGGGTGAGTAGATAAATGGTAACTCATTAGATAGATAGATGAGTGGGTGAAGCGCAATACCTGTAAAAAAATATGTGGGGGATCTCTCACTTCTTGTGTTATAGTGCAGCTCAGCCAGCAGGGAGTTGTTATCCTTTGGGCCCCTCATATTTTTTCACTGAGCGCATTAACTGTAGATAGATAAATAGATATATGGATAGATAGATGGTTAGGTAGATAAATGGGTGGGATGTTGGGTGGGTAGGTGTATAGCTAGTGAATCATTAGATAGACAGATAAATGGGCGGGTGGGTGGATAAATGGTAAATCATTAGATAGATAGTTGGGTGGGTGAATCTCAATACCTGTAAAAAAATATGTGGGTGATCCCTCACTCCTTGTGTTATAGTGCAGCTCAGCCAGCAGGGAGTTGTTATCCTTTGGGCCCCACATATTTTTTCACTGAGCGCACTAACTGTAGATAGATAGATAGATAGATAGGTAGGTAGATAATTGGGAGGGTGGTTGGGTAGGTTGGATAGATAGTGAATCATTAGACAGACAGACAGATAAATAGGTGGGTGAGTAGATAAATGGTAAATCATTAGATAGATAGGTGAGTGGGTGAAGCGCAATACCTGTAAAAAAATATGTGGGGGATCCCTCAGTCCTTGTGTTATAGTGCAGCTCAGCCAGCAGGGAGTTATCCTTTGGGCCCCACATATTTTTTCACTGAGCATATTATCTGTAGATAGATAGATGGGTAGGTAGACAAATGGGTGGGTTGTTGGGTGGGTAGGTGTATAGATAGTGAATCATTAGATAGACAGATAAATGGGCGGTGGGTGGATAAATGGTAAATCATTAGATAGATAGATAGTTGGGTGGGTGAAGCTCAATACCTGTAAAAAAATATGTGGGTGATCCCTCACTCCTTGTGTTATTGTGCAGCTCAGCCAGCAGGGAGTTGTTATCCTTTGGGCCCCTCATATTTTTTCACTGAGCGCATTACCTGTAGATAGATAAATAGATATATGGATAGATAGATGGTTAGGTAGATAAATGGGTGGGATGTTGGGTGGGTAGGTGTATAGCTAGTGAATCATTAGATAGACAGATAAATGGGCGGGTGGGTGGATAAATGGTAAATCATTAGATAGATAGTTGGGTGGGGGAATCTCAATACCTGTAAAAAAATATGTGGGTGATCCCTCACTCCTTGTGTTATAGTGCAGCTCAGCCAGCAGGGAGTTGTTATCCTTTGGGCCCCACATATTTTTTCACTGAGCGCAATAACTGTAGATAGATAGATAGGTAGGTAGATAAATGGGAGGGTGGTTGGGTAGGTTGGATAGATAGTGAATCATTAGATAGACAGACAGATAAATGGGTGGGTGAGTAGATAAATGGTAACTCATTAGATAGATAGGTGAGTGGGTGAAGCGCAATACCTGTAAAAAAATATGTGGGGGATCCCTCACTCCTTGTGTTATAGTGCAGCTCAGCCAGCAGGGAGTTGTTATCCTTTGGGCCCCACATATTTTTTCTCTGAGCATATTATCTGTAGATAGATAGATGGGTAGGTAGACAAATGGGTGGGTTGTTGTGTGGGTAGGTGTATAGATAGTGAATCATTAGATAGACAGATAAATGGGCGGGTGGGTGGATAAATGGTAAATCATTAGATAGATAGTTGGGTGGGTGAATCTCAATACCTGTAAAAAAATATGTGGGTGATCCCTCACTCCTTGTGTTATAGTGCAGCTCAGCCAGCAGGGAGTTGTTATCCTTTGGGCCCCACATATTTTTTCACTGAGCGCACTAACTGTAGATAGATAGATAGATAGGTAGGTAGATAAATGGGAGGGTGGTTGGGTAGGTCTGATAGATAGTGAATCAATAGATAGACAGATAAATGGGTGGGTAGATATATGTTAAATCGTTAGATAGATAGGTGGGTGGTAGAAGTGCAATAGCTGTAAAAATATATTTGGGTGATCCCTCACTCCTTGTGTAATAGTGCAGCTCGGCCAGCAGGGAGTTGTTATCCTTTGGGACCCACATATTTTTTCACTGAGCACATTATCTGTAGATAGATAGATGGGTAGGTAGACAAATGGGTGGGTAGGTGTATAGATAGTGAATCATTAGATAGACAGATAACTGGGCGGTTGGGTGGATAAATGTTAAATCATTAGATTGATTGATAGTTTGGTGGGTGGATTTAAATAACTGTAAAAGAATATGTGGGTGATACCTCACTCCTTGTGTAATAGTGCAGCTCGGCCAGCAGGGAGTTGTTATCCTTTGGCACCCACATATTTTTTCACTGAGCAAACTAAATGTGGATAGACAGATAGATAGGTAGATAAATGGGAGGGTGGTTGGGTAGGTGGATAGATAGTGAATCATTAGATAGACAGATAAATGGGTGGGTAGATATATGTTAAATCGTTAGATAGATAGGTGGGTGGTAGAAGTGCAATAGCTGTAAAAATATATTTGGGTGATCCCTCACTCCTTGTGTAATAGTGCAGCTCGGCCAGCAGGGAGTTATCCTTTGGGACCCACATATTTTTTAACTGAGCGCACTAACCGTAGATAGATAGATAGATAGATGGATGTGTAGGCACATGGATAGTAAATCATTGGATAGACAGATAAATTGGGTGGATAGGTAGATAGATGGTAAATTATTAATTAAATAGACAAATCATAGCTAGAATAGTTCTTAAAGTAGAGGCATGGATAAAGAGGTGAGGGATCCCTCTCATTTTTCTAAAGCCCCATAAACGCTACTCAAAAAGAAAAGTTATCGCTCAGAATGGCATTTTTGAGCTATCTCTTTTCTTTAAAACAAATCTGTAGTATGTATACTCAATATAGTTAATGATGTGTGCTCCCGCGCATCCTTAACGACCACCCTCCTGCCCCTTCACCTGAACATACAGGTCATCTTTGGCCATATAGCCTATGACCCGCATGTTCAGCAGGTCACTGGGACATCATTGAATGATATCGGTAACAGATTTCTTTCAGTGTGAATAGTGGAACCACAGATATAGTTGACTATATAGATGGTGCCCCTAGACTCCCAGTGTGTACAGGGCTTTAGGGTCAATGTATACTGAGAACATATTATCATGCCTATTTCCATTTTTTAGGTGAGAATTCTCCATAAAACATGTGATGAGGTCATAACAGCTGACTACTGCAAAGTGACCTGTACTGCAGAATCCTCCTCACTTCAAAAAACAAAGATTAAGCACAGCAACAGGAGACCAAAGTCAGGTAATTAATGAAAATTAATTACTGATAATATGTTTTTGGTATACATTTGGTCTTCACAAATAGGACTTCTAGCTATGAACTCTTCTATTATTGTACTTTGTGATTACTTAGTGTACAGTTAAATAGATAGAGTTAGGTAGAGATAAATAGAAAGAGTAAAAGATAAACTGATACCTTCCTCCACTGTCCGCTAAGGCAGCTTAACGGACATGGGGGTGGGAGGGAAGTCAGTAACCCACTTTTTTTCAGTCAGCAACTTTCTTCCCTTTGTAATGTTGCAGCTTGACCAGCAGGGGGGTGGGATCCTTAACTGGGTAGGTAGGTAGATGGTAAATCATGAAATAGAAAATGGCTAGGTGGTTGAAGTGCAATATCTGTAAAAGATATGTGGGTGATCCCTCACTCCTTGTGTAAAAGTACAGCTCGGCCAGCAGGGAATTGTTATCCTTTGGGACCCCTTTTTTTTACTGAGCATATTAACTGTAGATAGATAGATAGATATATGGATAGATAGATAGATGTTTAGGTAAATAAATGGGTGGGATGTTGGGTGGGTAGGTGTATAGATAGTGAATCATTAGATAGACAGATAAATGGGTGGGTAGATAAAAGGTAAATTATTAGATAGATAGGTGGGTGGGTGAAGCTCAATACCTGTAAAAAAATATGTGGGTGATTCCTCACTTCTTGTGTTATAGTGCAGCTCAGCCAGCAGGGAGTTGTTATCCTTTGGGCCCCACATATTTTTTTCACTGAGCACATTATCTGTAGATAGATAGATGGATAGATGGTTAGGTAGATAAATGGGTGGGCTGTTGGGTGGGTAGGTGTATAGATAGTGAATCATTAGATAGATAAATGGGCGGGTGGGTGGATAAATGGTAAATCATTAGATAGATAGATAGTAGGGTGGGTGAATCTCAATACCTGTAAAAAAAAATATGTGGGTGATCCCTCACTCCTTGTGAAATAGTGCAGCTCGGCCAGCAGGGAGTTGCTATCCTTTGGCACCCACATATTTTTTTTAATGAGCGAATTAACTCTAGATAAATAGATATATATATGGATAGATAGGTAGGTAGATAAATGGGAGGGTGGTTGGGTAGGTGGATAGATAGTGAATCACTAGATAGACATATAAATCGGTGGGTGGGTGGGTAGATAAATGGTAAATCATTAGACAGGTGGGTGGTAGAAGTGCAATAGCTGTAAAAAAAATATTTGGGTGATCCCTCACTGCTGGTGTAATTGTGCAGCTCGGCCAGCAAGGCGTTGTTATCCTTTGGGCCCCACATATTTTTTCACTGAGCACACTAACTGTAGATAGATAGATAGATAAATAGGTGGGTAGGTAGAAGTATGGGAGGGAGTGTGGATAGGTGTATACAAAGTGACTCATTAGATAGACTGATAAATGGTTTGGTGGATAGATGAATGGTAAATCATTAGATTTGTGGATGGGTGAAGCGTAATACCTGTAAATAAATATGTGGGTAATCCCTCACTCCTTGTGTAATAGTGCAGCTCGGCCAGCAGGGAGTTGATCTTACTCAATATCTCTGTATGTAGAAATATCCTGATGGCAGCCACTTGTCCTCTGGAATGGGTCCTTAGGGATCGGGCTAGGTATCCCAAATGTCTGTCAGACCAGTGTGACAGATGGTGCTCTAGTTTTTCAGGTGTCCAATGAAGATAAATGCAGTATAGTTCAATGGCAGAAGGTAGAGTCCCAGTATAGCAAATCTCAAAGTGTTTCCCTGATAATTTATAACCTCCGGCTTCCTCAGGAGCAAGTGGAGGAAGAGGGTAGTGCGAGACATATGAAGGGAGAAGGTAGTTAGAGACGTATGGGGGGAGAGGGTAATTAGAGACATATAGAGGGAGAGGGTAGTGAGAGACATATGGAGGGAGAGGGAAGTGGGAGACATATGGCGGGAGAGGGTAGTGCGAGACATATGACAGGATAAGGTAGTGAGAGACATGTAGGGAGAGGGAAGTGAGAGACATATGGAGGGAGAGGGTAATGAAAGACATACTGTATAGAGCAGCGGTGGCCAACCCGCGGCTCTCGAGCCGCATGCGGCTCTCCCACTTCTAAAGTGCGGCTCCTGCTCGCACTGCTGCCTGACGCGGCGTCGCCCACCGTCCGTCCCCCTTCAACCGCTGCCGGTTCCCGAATGGTAGCGGCTAGTTACACTTCATGGAAAGGATCTTCGATGACGTCACTTCCATGTGACTGCGGTCGTCATCAGGGGGAGGTGTCAGCACGCAGCCTGCTGCCTGAGCGCACAGCACAATTTTCCTGGCGCAAGAAAGTGTACGGCGGCATCAGGTACTCATACTTGGAGCACCACACACTTACACCCTTCCCTCCATCTATGTCACTGATGCGTTAGATGGGTGGAGGGGGAGAGAGTGCACCGGCCCCGGTTTTCCTGTCACTGCTGGGTATTGGGGAGGGGTGCTCTGGCCCCGGGGGTACTGCCACTGGGTTTAGAAGGGGGAGTGGGAGTTGTGCAGGGAATAGTGCTCTCTTGGGGGGGTTGGGGGAGAGTGCTCTGGCGGAGGAAGAGAGCCCATGAGGCACCAGAGTGCACCACCCCACACCCAGCGGCAGTATATCCCAACACACACACACCCAGCAGCAGTGCACTCCATCCCCCTCACACACTCACACCCAGCACCAGAGCGTACCCCCCCATACCCAGTTGCCGTATATCCCCCGCCCCACACACACCCACCCACGTGGCAGCAGAGCACCCCCCACACACACACCCAGCACCAGTGCATCCATCCCCCCCCCACACACTCACACGCAGCACCAGAGCGCACCCCCCCATACCCACTGTGGGGGCATATGTGTGGCATTGTGGGGGTATATATGGCACTGGGCGCATAACTAGCACTGTGGGGGCATATATGTGGCATTGTGGGGACATATCTGGCACTGGGCACATAATTAGCACTGTGGGGGCATATGTGTGGCACTGTGAGGGCATATCTGGCACTGGGCACATAACTAGCACTGTGGGGGCATTTGTGTGGCATAGGGCATAACTAGCACTGTGGGGGCATATGTGTGGCACTGTGGGGGCATATATGTGTGGCACTGGGGGCATATCTGGCACCGTGGGGCATATATGTGTGGCACTGGGGGCATACCTAGCACTGTGGGGGGCATATCTGGCACTGGGGGCATAAAGTTTTGTCCTGTAGGCACTCCCCCTTGTGTCATATGACCACTCACCTGACCACACCCCTTTTTGCCGCGCGCATGATGTCGACTCTTTGGCTTGATTGCCGAGTGCACTTTTTATGAAAAAGCACCACATTGGTTCCAAGGGGGTAGATGTATAAGTATTTTTCGGCTCTTTACCTCGGACCGGTTGGCCACCCCTGGTATAGAGGAATAGGGTAGTGAGAGACATATGGAGGAAGAAGGTAGTGAGAGATATATGTTGGGAGAGGCCAGGGTAGTAAGAGACATATGGAGGGAGAGGGTAATGAGACACATATGGTGGGAAAGGGTAGTGAGAGACATATGAAGGAGAGGGTAGTGCAAGATATATGGAGGGAGGGGGCAATGAGAGACTTACTGTATAGAGGGAGAGGATAGTGAGAGACATATGGAGGGAGAGGGCAATGAGAGACATACTGTATAGATGGAGAGGTAGTGAGAGACATATGGAGGTATAGGGTAGTTGGAGACATGAAGGGAGAAGGTATTTAGGGGCAGATGTATTAAGCCTGGCGAAGAGATAAAGTGGAGATAAAGTGGAGAAAAGGTGGAAGGAGATAAAGCAACAGCCAATCAACTTCCAACTGTCATATTTCAAACACTGCTGATTGGCTGGTGCATTATCTCCTTCCACTTTTTCTCCACTTTATCTCCAGTTTATCTCTTCGCCAGGCTTAATACATCTGCCCCTTAGAGACATATTGAGGGGGTTGGGATCATTTGGTCTACAGCTTGTTGATCAAAAAGCATTAGGTCAACACCATTAGGATGACATGGGGAAAGGTCGACATGGCTTTAGGTCAACAGGTCATTAGGTCGACACAAGCATTAGGTCAAGATGGTCTAGGTCGATTGTCAAAAGGTCGACATGGGGTTTTTCCCTTTTTTGTTTTTGTACCCGAATGTCGACAGAGTTGGAAGTGCACCGCATCCTCTCGCATCGCTCGCTATGCTTCAGGCACGGTGTCTCGCTGCACTCGGCACACTATTTTATTCTCACACCATGTCCTAGTGGATGTTAGGGAATGAAATACCACCTGTCTGCACATGTTGGTTCAAAAAACAGTGAAAAACCTCATGTTGACCATTTGACTGTCGACCCAGACCATGTCGACCTAATGCTTGTGTTGACCTAATGACCTGTCAACCTAAAAATATGTCGACATTAACCCATGTCGACGTATCTCCATGTTGACCTAATGGTGTCGTACCAATTCTTGTCGACCATCATGCTGTAGACCAGGGTAGTGAGATACATGGAAGGAGAGGGTAGTGAGAGACATATGGAAGAAGAGGGTAGTGGGATACATGGAGGAGAGGGTAGTGAGAGTAATGGAGGAAGCGGGTAGTGGGATACATGGAGGAGAGGGTAGTGAGAGATATATGAAGGAAGAGGGTAGTGAGAGACATGGAGGAGAGGGTAGTGAGAGATATATGGAGGAAGAGGGTAGTGAGATACATGGAGGAGAGGGTAGTGAGAGATATATGAAGGAAGAGGGTAGTGAGATACATGGAAGAAGAGGGTAGTGAGAGATATATGGAGGAAGAGGGTAGTGAGAGACATGGAGGAGAGGGTAGTGAGAGATATATGGAGGAAGAGGGTAGTGAGATACATGGAAGAAGAGGGTAGTGAGAGACATGTGAAGGAAGAGGGTAGTGAGAGACATGGAGGAGAGGGTAGTGAGAGATATATGGAGGAAGAGGGTAGTGAGAGACATGGAGGAGAGGGTAGTGAGAGATATATGGAGGAAGAGGGTAGTGGGATACATGGAGGAGAGGGTAGTGAGAGACATATGGAGGGAGAGGGTAGTGAGATACATGGAGGAGAGGGTAGTGAGAGACATATGAAGGAAGAGGGTCGTGAGATACATGGAAGGAGAGGGTAGTGAGAGATATATGGAGGAAGAGGGTAGTGAGATACATGGAGGAGAGGGTAGTGAGAGACATATGGAGGGAAAGGGTGATGTAAGACATACTGTATAGAGGGAGAGGGTAGTGAGAGACATATGGGCATATCCTCTGCTACCCCCCCCCCCCCTTTCACACACACACAAACTTCCCCACAACTAGCCCCTGCATGTTACACTATTAAAATTGTTTTAAAGAAAAATTTGTAAATGCCAGTGACTGCCAATCTGAAAAAATGAAATACCACGGCAAGCCTGTTGTTGTTATAACATCGGTATAATCTTTATTTAAATCAATTATTCCCCCCCCCCCAAGACTATAGCAGCAAGATAATGGGATTAAGGTGCAATCAGTGATATGTGTAGACTCATCAGGGAGATTGCTACAATGCCACAGGATCTTCCTGACAATCAGGGAGTCACACGCATGCTAGTTATGAGGAATGGTATCAAAATTCAGTTTACTATTCTTGATGTCAAAGAAAGTGCAATCATAAATAACATTAAATACATTCAACTGGTTTTAACTAGTCTATTACATAAAAGCATAAGATATGTCTAAAACTGAGTATCACTCCTTCACTTAATTACTAAATAAGGGCGAAATGTAATAGGTGGCGATTTTTGGTCATGTTTAAAAATCGCACCAAGTCGCACCTTTTTTGCCACAAATTTGCATATGTAATGAGCCGGTCCTGGTTTCATAAAATCACAGGGACAAACAAGTTGGGGTTCCCTTTATTTTACAAAACCAGCACCAGGCTCAAGGGCCAGTCCTTGTTCCCAAAATACGGTGGGACAAAATGACTAGGGGTCCCCCGTATTTCAAGAACCAGCACCGGGCCCAACCAGCCAGCAGGTTAATGCCACAGCCGTGGAGAGACTTTTTATACAAGTCCCCCCGGCCAAAGTCGTTTCTGACCGGTCAACATGGGCAGGGGTCTTGGGGAAGTGGGGACCCCCCCAAAGAAGGGGTCCCCCCCTCCTGAACTTACCTGCCCATGTTGAAGCCCGGGGCTGTCCTCGATGCCCCTGGGCAGTGGTCATCGAGCTGATAAAATGGTGTAAAAAAATAGAAAGAATCCTCTTGCATATTGCTGTGGAACTAGAAGTCCCAGCAAGCCTGCACCGCTGGGACCTGTAGTCCCACAGTAGTACAAATAGTTAAATAAATACACACACACACACACACTGACAGTAAAACTTTATTACACACGGAGCCCATTCATCCAATACTCACTTATATTGCCATGGAGCATCGGTCCCCTTGTCCAGTTGTATGCATGTGGGTACCTGTGGATAGAAAACATACTCACCAGCAGTCTTCAGCGCTTCTCCGGGACCCCTGCACTGCTGTAACCAAGTTCTGGTCTTCCGTTTACTTCTGGGGCTCCATCCCCCCGACCGGTAGTTAGGCCCGCCCACCAGTCAATCATGGTCTGGGATTTCCCGATGCCAGACCATGATTGGTTGGTGGGCGGGCCTAAGTCCCAGTCAGGGGGCGGAGCCCCAGATATAAACAGAAGACATGGGGGCGGGGGGTGTTACAGTGGTGCAGGGGTCCCGGAGGCGCACCCCCCTCTCCAATTTGGAGAAAACTGTGCAGCCGAAAATTAAGTCCTGGCCTTCCTTTTAGCTGTGTGAATAAGAAAGTAACCATCGAAGGACTTTTCAACTATGCGGGAGGGCTCTCGCACGATTTGGAACTTGGTGTGCCAAGTATTGCATGTGATGAATCACATGCCATTTAACCATCATTGCCTACCCTCCCATTCTGCAGGAGACTCCCTGAAATAGCAGCAATCTCCCTCTCTCCCTCATAAGTCCACCAATCTCCCTCATGTCACCTAGCCCACATTACACTGTTACATTATACTTACCTCCCCTCCTGCATTCTGCAGGAGACTCCCTGACATAGCAGTAATCTCCCTCATTAGTCTAGCAATCTCCCTCATGTCACCTAGCCCACATTACACTGTTACATTTTTGGGGAAAAAAGAAATGAGAGATAGATACATTTATATTGAATCATCAGCACCAACACACATCTGTTAACTCTGGGTGCAGTTACAGACTCGGGATGTCGGAGCACTTTAACCCTTTATGTTATGCTTTGTAAGGGTTAACACATCTGGTTTATCAATTTGTTGGTTTAAATAAATAAATAACATTTCGACATGGAAACACATGAATGGACTTATAGCTGGCAAAATAACTAGAATACACATTACACCAATATAAAATTGCTGCGGGAGGAGGGTCGTCCCTGCGGCTGCTGAGGGGGGGGGGGAGTACCTGTCAGCCTGAGGGGGGAGTCGGAGGGGATGCTGTCTGCCGCCTCTGCTGTACCTCCCCCTGGCAGCCGGTCACTGCAGCGAATGGACAGTCAGCATCGGCGGTCCCTCCGGCGCATGGGAACTAGTACTAGTTTCCATGTGCCGGAGAGACCCCCGCCGCTGACTGCCCATTCGCCACAGGTACCTCGCGGCTGCAGGGGGGAGGTACAGCAGTGGCAGCGGTGGACATCATCCCCTCCGACTCCCCCCTCAGGCTGACAGGTACTCCCCCCACACCCCTCAGCAGCCGCAAGGACCCCCCTCTTCCCCCTCAGTATTTTTATAGAACAGAAGTGGAATATATATATATATATATATATACACACTCCAATAGAATGGCACTCCAGAGGCAGAAAAAGTTCAGCACATAAAAACGTGTATTGAAACAAGCTTTCGGGGTTTGATCCCCTTCGTCAGGATACACTGACGAAGGGGATCAAACCCCGAAAGCTTGTTTCAATACAAGTTTTTGTGTCCTCAACTTTTTCTGCCTCCGGCGGGGCCTTCTTTTGGAGTGTGTGTATCGACTATCATTTGGGCACCGAGGCCCGTTGCGTTGCTTGGATGTTTTCACAGAGTGCCGGCAGACTTGGAGTATATTAATATATATATATTATATTATATATATGCCCCACTGCACTGCTTTGCCCGGGGGCCCTAATGATCTTAAGATGGCCCTGCCCCTTGGCAACGAGCAAGCATTTTTAATGACATGCACAAGGAAAGGCAGGGCTGATTCAGATATGGGATTTGCTGCCTAATTATGGTCTCAGAGATAATGATGTGCATTCAGCAGAAGCCGGTTTATTTTAATTTAAATAAACTAGTAAACAAACCAGTGACAAGGGTGATGGTGAGATGGGGTGTCTGCTGCATTGCCTGGCCAATTTATAGGGAAAATCTATTATTCCTCCGTTTTCATGTAGGAAAATTATTAAAAGATACAGATTAAACAACCCACGGTCTATTAAATTGACAATACATCGTACCATATATGTAGCCTTCCTCGTTCTACATTATTGTGTTTTTTGGAAGAGGCGCTGGGACTTGGTAAGTGAATAGGGCACAAATAAAATGCTGTTACTGGCTGTCTTTACACATTAATTGCGCTGGAATTTTATATATAACAAAATTCTAACATTAACGTATAGGGTTCAGTTTAATTATCAGGGCCAGTACTATGTCTGCAGAAAAAGAATGTTTACTATCTGTTTATTTAACGGTGTCAAATTACACTAAATTAACCCTTCAATGGTGGAATCCATCCTTCCCACTGACCAGCAGGCAGATAGTCTACATCTACACTGTGCACATACAGTCAGTGCCAGCTCAGCCAGTCTGTGTATATACAGTTGAATGCACTTCTCAAGAAGATGAATTAACCCTTGCCATGCCAGGGACTGAGAGTCTGCTCCTCTGACAATTAGTTTGTGGAGAGGGAGAGTTGTGTAGTGGTCACCTGTGCAGGAGTCACAGAGGTGCATTATTGTCATCTTTGAATCCCATAGAAAGGTAGACCAACACAGACAGTAATACCCCTTTTACACCGCTGAAAAATCCGGGTCAGTGGCGTGTCAGACCCGGACCTTCGGCGGTGTAAATGGGGTCAAGCCGTGTCCATTTACACGGGTCCTCTACCCAGGTCCTGACCTGGGTAGAACACGGTTAGGACCCGTGTAGAGGCCGGTGTAAATGTTTCCGCTGCGGGTCCAGGCACCCGCAGCGGGTCCGTGCACGGCATGCAGCGCTGGGAAAGCTGTCCCCAGCTGCTGCAGGAGGAGAGGGGTGTCTGCGGCTGCTAAGGGCCTGGGGTGAACTGTCAGGCTGCTGAGGGGGGGAGATGGAGGGGATGCTCCCCGCTGCTGTAACTCCCCCCTGCAGCCGCGGGGCCGGGAGTGGAGGCAGCGGGAATCAGCAGTGCAGGTGGGCAGGGGACATCATCACCTGTAGAATCATATCATCACCCCCCCAGCGCGGGGTCCAGCCTCCAGGCAGCGGGGTCCGGCAGTACAGGCGGGGGATCCATTCAGCGTATACGAAGTTGCCGGCGGGGTCCCTCCAGCGTATGGGAAGTAACCAGCGAGCGTCACTGCGGCGGCTGGGAACTGCCGCTACTAGTTCCCATACACTGGGGGGACCCCGCCGGCAACTTCGTATACGCTGAATGGATCCCCCGCCTGCACTGCCGGACCCCGCTGCCTGGAGGCTGGACCCCGCGCTGGGGGGGTGATGATATGATTCTACAGGTGATGATGTCCCCTGCCCACCTGCACTGCTGATTCCCGCTGCCTCCACTCCCGGCCCCGCGGCTGCAGGGGGGAGTTACAGCAGCGGGGAGCATCCCCTCCGTCTCCCCCCTCAGCAGCCTGTGATTTGATGCTGCAGGGGGGTCATAAGGTGCAGGGGGTGATGTTGCTTCAGGGGGTGTGTGATTTGATGCTGCTTCAGGGGGGTGATGATGTGCAGGGGGGGGGGTGTGATTTGATGTTGCAGGGGGGTGATAATGTACAGGTGGGGGGGGGGTGCTGCTGCTGCTAGGGGGGTGATGATGTGCAGGGGGGGATTGATGTGATGCTGCAGGGGGGGGGGGTGATGATGTGCAGGGGGTGATGTGGTGCTGCTGCTGCAGGCCATTTGTAATGACAAGGCAGGGCTGACCCAGGTCCAGTGTAAATGGTGCAGACCCAGGTCGAAGTGCTGTGTAAATGCAGTATAAAGCAGGGTCAGACCCTGGAAACTCCAGCGTTTAAAGACCAGGGTCGGACCAGGGTTTTTGGTGTAAAAGGGGTATAACTAACAAGTCCCCTACTGTGCTACATGGTCTATGGGGCTTCCAATATGCTCTAAAAGCTCAATCCCACATCCTAATGCTGCTGTGCAGACTGCTGGGGTGGCGGATGGAGGGAGAGAGGTGCGTGGCTGTGATTTGTGCTGGGATTTCGTGATGATGGCAATGTTGCAGTGACACTACAGATGATATGACTACCTATGTGAGGCGCACTGTTAACGTGGAGATGACACTAGAAGAAATGGTTAGTAAGCTGTACTGGTGACACTACGGACCCTGTGTCAGTAAGCACCTCTCCCCCTGTGTTACCACCAGTGAGGAAAGAGAGCAGCACAGCCACAGACACACGATCACACCGCCTCCGTCCATCTGTCATCGCAGCTGCAACCTGACTTGTCAGGTCATGCATCACCACATACTGTCGAAAGTCTCTCCCCTGCCCCCTAAAGCAATGCAGCGGCTACCCCCGGTCTCCACCACTCTGCTGCCCGCACGCACGGCCACATGTCTGACTCTGTCCCCTTCTGCTGGCGTCCGCTGCTATCATTCATCATCCACCGCTGCAAATATATCATTCATTCACCCATATTGCGCACGCTCCACCTTCCCACGTCTCCTCGCGGGACCCGACCATTGGCTGCCCATTTGAGCACGTGAGTCTCGCGTCAACTGAGGGGCGTGACTAGGGCAGTACTGTTACGTAACACATATTCTGTGTTGGCAGTTGGCATGGTAACTATTCATTTCACGCGGCGTCGTCGTCGTCGTCGACGGTGGCCGTGGTGGCTTCACCTACGAATAAATTGTGTTCACTGCTTAATTGTGGACATACAGCCATATGTACTACTAGGCGTGCATGAGCGGAACTAAATATGCGGTATACTGTACAAGTATACACGGTCTTTAATATACTGTACAACACAAGCCAACCGTCAGACAATAGAGGCAGCATCTCATGGACTGCCAAGCTGTACACAGCATCTATGTGAGTGTCAGTTAGTATGTTGTGTAGGTAAGAGATTATCACAGCCAGAGAAGGTTATAAAAAAAATTCCAACGTTACAGTTTAATTATTCTGAAAATAGAATCTAGGGTTTGTAACCCAGAGCTGAATGTATATTTTATAATACCACCATTCACTGTTGCTGGGGTGCAAGGGTAAGGGGTCTAGAGCAGGGGTGGGGAACCTCCGGCCCGCGGGCCGGATACGGCCCCCGCACCCAGTTTGTCCGGCCCGCCCGCCTGCCTATATTACAGCCGCCCGCCCGCCAATACTACAGAAGTATCATCCGCCCGGCCGCCTACATTTCATACCAGCCGCCGGGGATGGCTGCTGCTGCTGCCGCCGAGGAGATGTGCAGAAGGCGTGCCCGCCAATCACTGCCGGCGCATCCCCTCCACAGCCACTGTGATTGGAGGGCGCGTCTTCTACACATCTCCCCGGTGGCAGCAGCAGCAGCCATCCCCGGCTGGAGTGCATGGCTGGAGTGCATGGCCATGCCCCCACATCGTCAAAAGTGGGGGGCGTGGCCTCGCGGGGCGACGCGATTTTAGGCCGGGCCCCTCCTCTAATTCCAGCCATGCACTTTCAGCGCTTGCATTTGTCTCTCCTCAGCATGACGAAAAGTTGGGAGGTATGCAATTGAGTCTGTACCGGCAAAAAACAAAGTGTACCGATGTACCGATTTTCAGCCTGGTTTCAGGAGGTCTTCCTTCTTCCCTCGATCGGCCCATGCCGCGGGTAGTAAACACTAGCACCCGTTCCCAGTGGTGCTTTGCGGGCCCCGGCCAGCGTGCATCACGCTGACGTCACGAGGCTCCGGCACGTACCCTCCAGCACTCCTCCATCGGCGCATGCTCTTACAAGGCGCCATGGAGCAGGAGGACTCTGGAGTAGGGATGGCCATCGTTGCCATTGCCATCAATGGTTGCCATCGATGGCAATTCTGCAACTGGCCATCAATAGTGCTTAACTATGCAATGGATGACCATCGATATTTTTACATATCGATGGTCATCCTTTGTATTTGATTGATTGGCCTGTGGGCCAATCAAAACAGGGGGTGGGGCTTCGTGGGTGTCAGGGGTGGAGCTATGTCAAAAGTATTCGACATCGGCCATGAACCATCGATGATTTCAAATCATCGAGTGTCGATGGCCATCCCTACTATGGAGTACCTGCGGCGGCTGGTGGGACACAGTGAGAGGAGAGCATGGTTCAGTGGCACACAGTGAGTGGGCATACACATAGTATATATATATATTCTTTCTACGCATATATATATATATATATCTATATATATATAGATATATATATATATATCTATATATATATATAGATATAGATATATATACACACACACACACAGGTATATAATATATGTATATTAGTATATTATAGGAATTTAACTTCACATCATGCATTAAAAAAATGCCCAGTACACATTCGGAAACGGGGTGTGTCCATATGTGTACCAATTTTTGCCCTTCAAATGTTGGAGGGTATGAAATGGTAAGGGGGAAGTGTAATTAGGGATGGCCATCGTTGCCATTGCCATCGATGTTTGTCATCGAGGGCAAATCGGCAACTGACCATCGATAGTGCTTAACTATGGAATGGATGACCATCGATATTTTTACATATCGATGGTCATCCATTGTGTTTGATTGATTGGCGTTTGGGCCAATCAAAACACGGGGCGGGGCTATGCTCCGTGTCACGGCACTTTAAAAAAAAATAAAAACATAATTTTGCTGTTCCATCGATGGAAGGAAACCATCTGGTTCTCCCACATCAATGGCAAAAGTATTCGACATCGGCCATGAACCATCGAAGATTTTGAATCATTGATGGTCGATGGCCATCCCTAAGTGTAATGTGGCCTAATTTAAACTGGAGGCCACTGTAATCTGTCAATCTGATCTGCTCTGTGTAATGTGCATGACACTAATATTACATAATAAGAACTAAGGCACTGTAATATGGTACAATATGAAATAGATGCACTATGACATAGCATAATTTGTACTGGAGGACACTGCAGTGAGGCACAGTATAAACAGGGGGAACTGTAATGTGGCATAATATGAACTGAGGATACTATGACAATAGGAATTGGGGATGCTGTGTAGTATAATGTGTATTGACAGCACTGCAGTGTGTCCTAATATAAACTAGGGCTCTACGATGGTTCATCATAAAATAAACTAGGGCACTACTATGGGGCATAATTTTAACTAAGGCACTAGAATGGTATTTACAGACAGGGTGGACCCTGAACTGAATGTCAGGGGAAGGAGAGGAAGTGTTTACTTGGGGAAATAGATGTGGCCTCATAACAATGGGTGTGATCTCAAATGATGAATGATGGGAAGGAAGTGGGTTATGCTAGGGGTAGGCAGTGAGTGACGTAGAGGATGATGGGCAGAGGTAGCGTGCGACATTTAGATTGTGATAGGAGAGAAAGGTGATAAGGAGCATTAGAGGGAGTGAGATGGAGACACAGTAGGTGACAGAAAAGGATGATGGAAAAAGGCTGTGGGTGAGAGGGAGAACATGACGGGGATAGGCCAGGGGTGGACAATTATTTCAGCTGGGGGGGGCCACTTAATATTTCCAGCAGATATTTGAGGGCCGCACTCCAGAAATAGGGGGTGTGGTTACTCAAGAGGGGGTGTGTCTTTGAATGTATTATAGAATACCATATACATATACACTTTTACACATCATGCAACACAATAGTAGGCCCCTTATACTTGCCCCTTACATATTATGCCGCACAGATTGAGCCAAAAGTCACGTTATGCCATACGGCAGTGATTTTCAACCTTTTTACCTTGCGGCACACTAAATAAGATTTTAAAATTGCCAAGGCACACCATGAGATCTCCATAGGGCAAAACACATTGGCCCCCACAGGAAAAAACCAAACCTATTGCCCCCCATATAAAAAACAATCACACTGGTCCCCACAGGTAACACAAATAAAATACATTGGCCCTTTACATGAAAAGAAGAGACCAGTAAATAACATTTGAACTGGTGGTGGCTGTAAACTAGTTTGGGCATCTCTAGATCTGGGGGCACACTTGAGAACAGCTCAAGGCACACTAGTGTGCCACGGCACAGTGGTTGAAAAACACTGCCATACGGAATGAGTCAAATTACACACTGAAATACTAAAAATTCACGTTATTCCACGTCCCTCATATTTCCACACAGCAAGTCCCCCTTATTTATTCCACACACCTTCCCCCATTAGTAATTCCACACAACAGCTCCCCCTAAGTTATTCCACACACCTGCCCCTCTTTAGAAATTCCAAACATCTGCGTGCCAGCCTCGAAAAATGGCGCTGATTGCAGTCCCATGCAGTCACGGCGACTAACCCATCCTCAGTGGCGGTGCTGCGGCTGTAGTGACATGTGGGGGGAGGGTGGCACGGCGCTGCTTTATGTGTGTCCAATGGTGGCTGTGTGCATGCACGGTGTAGTCCTGTGGCCTTTCGCGAAAGTGCCGGACTGCACCTGGCACATGCTAGGCACAGGCTGAGCGTCGGCTACACAGGACTTCACCAAGTGCACATACATTGAGCACACATACAGCAGCGCCAAGTGGCGGGCCAATCAGGAGCTATTCGCGGGCCGCATGTGGCTCGAGGGCCATCTGTTGCCCGCCCCTGGGATAGGCAGTAGGTGACCGGAAGTAGCAAAAAGGTGGTGGGGAGAAGGAGAGACAGAGGTTTATAGAAAGGAGAGTGGATGATAGTGAGGCAGTAGGTGATAGGAAGAATTAGTGGAAGACAGAGAGGCAAAGAGTGAAAGTGATAGCATTGGGTAACACCGTTGGGTTGGGATCATTTGGTCTACAGCATGATGGTCGACAGTCATTAGGTTGACACCATTAGGTTGACATGGGAAAAGGTCGGCATGGGTCTAGGTCAACAAGGTTCTAGGTCGAAATGGTTCTAGGTCAAAAGGTCATTAGTTCGACAGGTCGTTAGATCGACAGGTCGTTAGTTCGACAATGTCTAGGTCGACAGTGAAAAGGTCGACATGGGGTTTTTCACTGTTTTTTTTACCTGAATGTAAGCAGTCTACATGGACACAGTTTAAAGTGCACCGCATCCCCTCGCATCGCTCGCTGCACTTGCAATCCGTCGGGCATGGTGCCTCACTACGCTCAGCACACTATTTTATTCTCCCATTACACGCCCTAGTGGATGGCATGAAATACCGCATGCCGGCACATGTCGGCTCAAAAAACAGTGAAAAACCTCATGTTGACCTTTTAACTGTCGACCTAGACACTGTTGAACTAATGACCTGTCGACCTAGAACCATGTCGACCTTTTCCTATGTCGACCTAGACCCATGTCGAACCTTCTCCCATGTCGTCCTAATGGTGTCGACCTAATAACTGTCTACCATCATGCTGTAGACCAAATGACCGCATCCTCACCAGGGAATGGGTGACAGGGAGGCAATGGATAATGTAAGGGGATTGGATGATAGGGGGGAGGAAGTGGGTGATGACAGGGGGAGGTAGCTTGCGGCGTAGACGTTCAAAGGGAGTGAAAGTGGGTAACAGGAGAGAAAAGTGAAAGGGAGCGATAGTTGGAGATGCACAGGCAGTAAGTGAGGGGGAGAGGCAGATGATGTGACATGGAGGCAGTGGGTGACAGAGAAATAATGCGTGAAGTGACATGGAGGCAGTGAGTGACAGGGAGATAATGGATGAAATATAGTAAAACAAGTCTGGTTCTGCAAACCTGGTGACAATACAACAAAATTGTTTACAGTGATAATACTGGACCGTAAATTTGTTATAAATAGCTCTAGACCGTCAGGGAACAGGAGTTGCCGGGGAGGGGGGGGTGGAGTGCAGCAGACCTGGGAACAGGAGCAGAAAAAAACTGGAGCAGATCTGGGAACAGGAGCAACTACCATCGCTGCTGATCGTGACAGGAGGTACACAGCGCCCACTTGTACTGCTCTCCCTTCTCCGCTCCTTCTCCTCCTCCTCCATACCTCCTCCCCTACCCTACCCTTCCCCCTACCTCCTCTCCCCTTCTCCTCTTCCACTACTCCTCTCCTCTGCTTAACCTCCTTCTCACCCATCACGGTGTGTGGCAAATGTATATTGGACACAACGGTGTGTGGCAAATGTATATTGGACACAACGGTGTGTGGCAAATGTATATTGGGCATCACGGTGTGTGGCAAATGTATAATGAGCAAATGCCAAACACAGTGATGCTCATTATACATTTGCCACACACCGTGATACCCAATATACATATGTGGCTGTCCCTGTCACTTTCTCTCTTTGTTCCCGCTGTCAGTCTCTCTTTGCTGTCACTCTGTCTGTTTGTCCTTGCTGTCCTTGAATTTGGGCTCTTACAGTGTGGCACAATGTGCAAGGGGCACTAGTACTAGATAGTATAAGGGGTCCTACTAGTGTGGTATATAAGGGGTATGTGGTATGGTACGCTACACGTAAAGACACGCCCCCTTTTTCAGTGGCCACACCCGGCGCGCGCATAAATAAGTCCTTTATTTTTCCATACCCCCACTTTAAAATTTCCACTTCGAGCACTGTATATATATATATATATATATATATATATATATATATATATATATATATATATATACACACACACACACACACAGGTATATAATATATGTATATTAGTAGATTATAGGAATTTAACTTCACATCATGCATTAAAAAAATGCCCAGTACACATTCGGAAAGGGGGTGTGTCCGTATGTGTACCAATTTTTGCCCTTCAAATGTTGGAGGGTATGAAATGGTAAGGGGGAAGTGTAATTAGGGATGGCCATCGTTGCCATTGCCATCGATGTTTGTCATCGAGGGCAAATCGGCAACTGGCCATCAATAGTGCTTAACTATGGAATGGATGACCATCGATATTTTTACATATCGATGGTCATCCATTGTGTTTGATTGATTGGCGTTTGGGCCAATCAAAACACAGGGGCGGGGCTATGCTCCGTGTCACGGCACTTTAAAAAAAAATAAAAACATAATTTTGCTGTTCCATCGATGGAAGGAAGCCATCTGGTTCTCCCACATCAATGGCAAAAGTATTCGACATCGGCCATGAACCATCGAAGATTTCGAATCATTGATGGTCGATGGCCATCCCTAAGTGTAATGTGGCCTAATTTAAACTGGAGGCCACTGTAATCTGTCAATCTGATCTGCTCTGTGTAATGTGCATGACACTAATATTACATAATAAGAACTAAGGCACTGTAATATGGTACAATATGAAATAGATGCACTATGACATAGCATAATTTGTACTGGAGGACACTGCAGTGAGGCACAGTATAAACAGGGGGAACTGTAATGTGGCATAATATGAACTGAGGATACTATGACAATAGGAATTGGGGATGCTGTGTAGTATAATGTGTATTGGCAGCACTGCAGTGTGTCCTAATATTAAAAAATACACAGAGAAGAAAGAGTGTGTCTTGGTTCAGCATGTTCAGCAGGTCACTGGGACATCATTGAATGATATCGGTAACGGATTTCTTTCAGTGTGAATAGTGGAACCACAGATATAGTTGACTATATAGATGGTGCCCCTAGACTCCCAGTGTGTACAGGGCTTTAGGGTCAATGTATACTGAGAACATATTATCATGCCTATTTCCATTTTTTAGGTGAGAATTCTCCATAAAACATATGATGAGGTCATAACAGCTGACTACTGCGAAGTGACCTGGACTGCAGAATCCTCCTCAAGTCAAAAAACAAAGATTAAGCACAGCAACAGGAGACCGAAGTCAGGTAATTAATGAAAATTAATTACTGATAATATGTTTTTGGTATACATTTGGTCTTCACAAATTGGACTTCTAGCTATGAACTCTTCTATTATTGTACTTTGTGATTACTTAGTGTACAGTTAAATAGATAGAGATAGGTAGAGATAAATAGAAAGAGTAAAAGATAAACTGATACCTTCCTCCACTGTCCGCTAAGGCAGCTTAACGGACATGGGGGTGGGAGGGAAGTCAGTAACCCACTTTTTTTCAGTCAGCAACTTTCTTCCCTTTGTAATGTTGCAGCTTGACCAGCAGGGAGGGTGGGATCCTTAACTGGGTAGGTAGGTAGATGGTAAATCATGAAATAGAAAATGGCTAGGTGGTTGAAGTGCAATATCTGTAAAAGATATGTGGGTGATCCCTCACTCCTTGTGTAAAAGTACAGCTCGGCCAGCAGGGAATTGTTATCCTTTGGGACCCCTTTTTTTTTACTGAGCACATTAACTGTAGATAGATAGATATATGGATAGATAGATAGATGTTTAGGTAAATAAATGGGTGGGATGTTAGGTGGGTAGGTGTATAGCTAGTGAATCATTAGATAGACAGATAAATGGGCGGGTGGGTGGATAAATGGTAAATCATTAGATAGATAGTTGGGTGGGTGAATCTCAATACTAGTAAAAAAATATTTGGGTGATCCCTCACTCCTTGTGTTATAGTGCAGCTCAGCCAGCAGGGAGTTGTTATCCTTTGGGCCCCACATATTTTTTCACTGATCGCATTAACTGTAGATAGATAGATGGATAGATGGTTAGGTAGATAAATGGGTGGGCTGTTGGGTGGGTAGGTGTATAGATAGTGAATCATTAGATAGATAAATGGGCGGGTGGGTGGATAAATGGTAAATCATTAGATAGATAGATAGTAGGGTGGGTGAATCTCAATACCTGTAAAAAAAAATATGTGGGTGATCCCTCACTCCTTGTGTAATAGTGCAGCTCGGCCAGCAGGGAGTTGCTATCCTTTGGCACCCACATATTTTTTTTAATGAGCGAATTAACTCTAGATAAATAGATATATATATGGATAGATAGGTAGGTAGATAAATGGGAGGGTGGTTGGGTAGGTGGATAGATAGTGAATCACTAGATAGACATATAAATCGGTGGGTGGGTAGATAAATGGTAAATCATTAGACAGGTGGGTGGTAGAAGTGCAATAGCTGTAAAAAAAAATATTTGGGTGATCCCTCACTGCTGGTGTAATTGTGCAGCTCGGCCAGCAAGGCGTTGTTATCCTTTGGGCCCCACATATTTTTTCACTGAGCACACTAACTGTAGATAGATAGATAGATAAATAGGTGGGTAGGTAGAAGTATGGGAGGGAGTGTGGATAGGTGTATACAAAGTGACTCATTAGATAGACTGATAAATGGTTTGGTGGATAGATGAATGGTAAATCATTAGATTTGTGGATGGGTGAAGCGTAATACCTGTAAATAAATATGTGGGTAATCCCTCACTCCTTGTGTAATAGTGCAGCTCGGCCAGCAGGGAGTTGATCTTACTCAATATCTCTGTATGTAGAAATATCCTGATGGCAGCCACTTGTCCTCTGGAATGGGTCCTTAGGGATCGGGCTAGGTATCCCAAATGTCTGTCAGACCAGTGTGACAGATGGTGCTCTAGTTTTTCAGGTGTCCAATGAAGATAAATGCAGTATAGTTCAATGGCAGAAGGTAGAGTCCCAGTATAGCAAATCTCAAAGTGTTTCCCTGATAATTTATAACCTCCGGCTTCCTCAGGAGCAAGTGGAGGAAGAGGGTAGTGCGAGACATATGAAGGGAGAAGGTAGTTAGAGACGTATGGGGGGAGAGGGTAATTAGAGACATATAGAGGGAGAGGGTAGTGAGAGACATATGGAGGGAGAGGGAAGTGGGAGACATATGGCGGGAGAGGGTAGTGCGAGACATATGACAGGATGAGGTAGTGAGAGACATGTAGGGAGAGGGAAGTGAGAGACATATGGAGGGAGAGGGTAATGAAAGACATACTGTATAGAGCAGCGGTGGCCAACCCGCGGCTCTCGAGCCGCATGCGGCTCTCCCACTTCTAAAGTGCGGCTCCTGCTCGCACTGCTGCCTGACGCGGCGTCGCCCACCGTCCGTCCCCCTTCAACCGCTGCCGGTTCCCGAATGGTAGCGGCTAGTTACACTTCATGGAAAGGATCTTCGATGACGTCACTTCCATGTGACTGCGGTCGTCATCAGGGGGAGGTGTCAGCACGCAGCCTGCTGCCTGAGAGCACAGCACAATTTTCCTGGCGCAAGAAAGTGTACGGCGGCATCAGGTACTCATACTTGGAGCACCACACACTTACACCCTTCCCTCCATCTATGTCACTGATGCGTTAGATGGGTGGAGGGGGAGAGAGTGCACCGGCCCCGGTTTTCCTGTCACTGCTGGGTATTGGGGAGGGGTGCTCTGGCCCCGGGGGTACTGCCACTGGGTTTAGAAGGGGGAGTGGGAGTTGTGCAGGGAATAGTGCTCTCTTGGGGGGGTTGGGGGAGAGTGCTCTGGCGGAGGAAGAGAGTCCTCACACACACACAAACCCAGCACCAGTGCACACCACCCCCCATGAGGCACCAGAATGCACCACCCCACACCCAGCGGCAGTATATCCCAACACACACACACCCAGCAGCAGTGCACTCCATCCCCCTCACACACTCACACCCAGCACCAGAGCGTACCCCCCCATACCCAGTTGCCGTATATCCCCCGCCCCACACACACCCACCCACGTGGCAGCAGAGCACCCCCCACACACACACCCAGCACCAGTGCATCCATCCCCCCCCCCACACACTCACACGCAGCACCAGAGCGCACCCCCCCATACCCACTGTGGGGGCATATGTGTGGCATTGTGGGGGTATATATGGCACTGGGCGCATAACTAGCACTGTGGGGGCATATATGTGGCATTGTGGGGACATATCTGGCACTGGGCACATAATTAGCACTGTGGGGGCATATGTGTGGCACTGTGAGGGCATATCTGGCACTGGGCACATAACTAGCACTGTGGGGGCATTTGTGTGGCATAGGGCATAACTAGCACTGTGGGGGCATATGTGTGGCACTGTGGGGGCATATATGTGTGGCACTGGGGGCATATCTGGCACCGTGGGGCATATATGTGTGGCACTGGGGGCATACCTAGCACTGTGGGGGGCATATCTGGCACTGGGGGCATAAAGTTTTGTCCTGTAGCCACTCCCCCTTGTGTCATATGACCACTCACCTGACCACACCCCTTTTTGCCGCGCGCATGATGTCGACTCTTTGGCTTGATTGCCGAGTGCACTTTTTATGAAAAAGCACCACATTGGTTCCAAGGGGGTAGATGTATAAGTATTTTTCGGCTCTTTACCTCGGACCGGTTGGCCACCCCTGGTATAGAGGAATAGGGTAGTGAGAGACATATGGAGGAAGAAGGTAGTGAGAGATATATGTTGGGAGAGGCCAGGGTAGTAAGAGACATATGGAGGGAGAGGGTAATGAGACACATATGGTGGGAAAGGGTAGTGAGAGACATATGAAGGAGAGGGTAGTGCAAGATATATGGAGGGAGGGGGCAATGAGAGACTTACTGTATAGAGGGAGAGGATAGTGAGAGACATATGGAGGGAGAGGGCAATGAGAGACATACTGTATAGATGGAGAGGTAGTGAGAGACATATGGAGGTATAGGGTAGTTGGAGACATGAAGGGAGAAGGTATTTAGGGGCAGATGTATTAAGCCTGGCGAAGAGATAAAGTGGAGATAAAGTGGAGAAAAGGTGGAAGGAGATAAAGCAACAGCCAATCAACTTCCAACTGTCATATTTCAAACACTGCTGATTGGCTGGTGCATTATCTCCTTCCACTTTTTCTCCACTTTATCTCCAGTTTATCTCTTCGCCAGGCTTAATACATCTGCCCCTTAGAGACATATTGAGGGGGTTGGGATCATTTGGTCTACAGCTTGTTGATCAAAAAGCATTAGGTCAACACCATTAGGATGACATGGGGAAAGGTCGACATGGCTTTAGGTCAACAGGTCATTAGGTCGACACAAGCATTAGGTCAAGATGGTCTAGGTCGATTGTCAAAAGGTCGACATGGGGTTTTTCCCTTTTTTGTTTTTGTACCCGAATGTCGACAGAGTTGGAAGTGCACCGCATCCTCTCGCATCGCTCGCTATGCTTCAGGCACGGTGTCTCGCTGCACTCGGCACACTATTTTATTCTCACACCATGTCCTAGTGGATGTTAGGGAATGAAATACCACCTGTCTGCACATGTTGGTTCAAAAAACAGTGAAAAACCTCATGTTGACCATTTGACTGTCGACCCAGACCATGTCGACCTAATGCTTGTGTTGACCTAATGACCTGTCAACCTAAAAATATGTCGACATTAACCCATGTCGACGTATCTCCATGTTGACCTAATGGTGTCGTACCAATTCTTGTCGACCATCATGCTGTAGACCAGGGTAGTGAGATACATGGAAGGAGAGGGTAGTGAGAGACATATGGAAGAAGAGGGTAGTGGGATACATGGAGGAGAGGGTAGTGAGAGTAATGGAGGAAGCGGGTAGTGGGATACATGGAGGAGAGGGTAGTGAGAGATATATGAAGGAAGAGGGTAGTGAGAGACATGGAGGAGAGGGTAGTGAGAGATATATGGAGGAAGAGGGTAGTGAGATACATGGAGGAGAGGGTAGTGAGAGATATATGAAGGAAGAGGGTAGTGAGATACATGGAAGAAGAGGGTAGTGAGAGATATATGGAGGAAGAGGGTAGTGAGAGACATGGAGGAGAGGGTAGTGAGAGATATATGGAGGAAGAGGGTAGTGAGATACATGGAAGAGGAGGGTAGTGAGAGACATGTGAAGGAAGAGGGTAGTGAGAGACATGGAGGAGAGGGTAGTGAGAGATATATGGAGGAAGAGGGTAGTGAGAGACATGGAGGAGAGGGTAGTGAGAGATATATGGAGGAAGAGGGTAGTGGGATACATGGAGGAGAGGGTAGTGAGAGACATATGGAGGGAGAGGGTAGTGAGATACATGGAGGAGAGGGTAGTGAGAGACATATGAAGGAAGAGGGTCGTGAGATACATGGAAGGAGAGGGTAGTGAGAGATATATGGAGGAAGAGGGTAGTGAGATACATGGAGGAGAGGGTAGTGAGAGACATATGGAGGGAAAGGGTGATGTAAGACATACTGTATAGAGGGAGAGGGTAGTGAGAGACATATGGGCATATCCTCTGCTACCCCCCCCCCCCCCCACACACACACACACAAACTTCCCCACAACTAGCCCCTGCATGTTACACTATTAAAATTGTTTTAAAGAAAAATTTGTAAATGCCAGTGACTGCCAATCTGAAAAAATGAAATACCACGGCAAGCCTGTTGTTGTTATAACATCGGTATAATCTTTATTTAAATCAATTATTCCCCCCCCCCCCCCCCAAGACTATAGCAGCAAGATAATGGGATTAAGGTGCAATCAGTGATATGTGTAGACTCATCAGGGAGATTGCTACAATGCCACAGGATCTTCCTGACAATCAGGGAGTCACACGCATGCTAGTTATGAGGAATGGTATCAAAATTCAGTTTACTATTCTTGATGTCAAAGAAAGTGCAATCATAAATAACATTAAATACATTCAACTGGTTTTAACTAGTCTATTACATAAAAGCATAAGATATGTCTAAAACTGAGTATCACTCCTTCACTTAATTACTAAATAAGGGCGAAATGTAATAGGTGGCGATTTTTGGTCATGTTTAAAAATCGCACCAAGTCGCACCTTTTTTGCCACAAATTTGCATATGTAATGAGCCGGTCCTGGTTTCATAAAATCACAGGGACAAACAAGTTGGGGTTCCCTTTATTTTACAAAACCAGCACCAGGCTCAAGGGCCAGTCCTTGTTCCCAAAATACGGTGGGACAAAATGACTAGGGGTCCCCCGTATTTCAAGAACCAGCACCGGGCCCAACCAGCCAGCAGGTTAATGCCACAGCCGTGGAGAGACTTTTTATACAAGTCCCCCCGGCCAAAGTCGTTTCTGACCGGTCAACATGGGCAGGGGTCTTGGGGAAGTGGGGACCCCCCCAAAGAAGGGGTCCCCCCCTCCTGAACTTACCTGCCCATGTTGAAGCCCGGGGCTGTCCTCGATGCCCCTGGGCAGTGGTCATCGAGCTGATAAAATGGTGTAAAAAATAGAAAGAATCCTGTTGCATATTGCTGTGGAACTAGAAGTCCCAGCAAGCCTGCACCGCTGGGACCTGTAGTCCCACAGTAGTACAAATAGTTAAATAAATACACACACACACACACACACTGACAGTAAAACTTTATTACACACGGAGCCCATTCATCCAATACTCACTTATATTGCCATGGAGCATCGGTCCCCTTGTCCAGTTGTATGCATGTGGGTACCTGTGGATAGAAAACATACTCACCAGCAGTCTTCAGCGCTTCTCCGGGACCCCTGCACTGCTGTAACCAAGTTCTGGTCTTCCGTTTACTTCTGGGGCTCCATCCCCCCGACCGGTAGTTAGGCCCGCCCACCAGTCAATCATGGTCTGGGATTTCCCGATGCCAGACCATGATTGGTTGGTGGGCGGGCCTAAGTCCCAGTCAGGGGGCGGAGCCCCAGATATAAACAGAAGACATGGGGGCGGGGGGTGTTACAGTGGTGCAGGGGTCCCGGAGGCGCACCCCCCTCTCCAATTTGGAGAAAACTGTGCAGCCGAAAATTAAGTCCTGGCCTTCCTTTTAGCTGTGTGAATAAGAAAGTAACCATCGAAGGACTTTTCAACTATGCGGGAGGGCTCTCGCACGATTTGGAACTTGGTGTGCCAAGTATTGCATGTGATGAATCACATGCCATTTAACCATCATTGCCTACCCTCCCATTCTGCAGGAGACTCCCTGAAATAGCAGCAATCTCCCTCTCTCCCTCATAAGTCCACCAATCTCCCTCATGTCACCTAGCCCACATTACACTGTTACATTATACTTACCTCCCCTCCTGCATTCTGCAGGAGACTCCCTGACATAGCAGTAATCTCCCTCATTAGTCTAGCAATCTCCCTCATGTCACCTAGCCCACATTACACTGTTACATTTTTGGGGAAAAAAGAAATGAGAGATAGATACATTTATATTGAATCATCAGCACCAACACACATCTGTTAACTCTGGGTGCAGTTACAGACTCGGGATGTCGGAGCACTTTAACCCTTTATGTTATGCTTTGTAAGGGTTAACACATCTGGTTTATCAATTTGTTGGTTTAAATAAATAAATAACATTTCGACATGGAAACACATGAATGGACTTATAGCTGGCAAAATAACTAGAATACACATTACACCAATATAAAATTGCTGCGGGAGGAGGGTCGTCCCTGCGGCTGCTGAGGGGGGGGGGGAGTACCTGTCAGCCTGAGGGGGGAGTCGGAGGGGATGCTGTCTGCCGCCTCTGCTGTACCTCCCCCTGGCAGCCGGTCACTGCAGCGAATGGACAGTCAGCATCGGCGGTCCCTCCGGCGCATGGGAACTAGTACTAGTTTCCATGTGCCGGAGAGACCCCCGCCGCTGACTGCCCATTCGCCACAGGTACCTCGCGGCTGCAGGGGGGAGGTACAGCAGTGGCAGCGGTGGACATCATCCCCTCCGACTCCCCCCTCAGGCTGACAGGTACTCCCCCCACACCCCTCAGCAGCCGCAAGGACCCCCCTCTTCCCCCTCAGTATTTTTATAGAACAGAAGTGGAATATATATATATATATATATATATATATATACACACTCCAATAGAATGGCACTCCAGAGGCAGAAAAAGTTCAGCACATAAAAACGTGTATTGAAACAAGCTTTCGGGGTTTGATCCCCTTCGTCAGGATACACTGACGAAGGGGATCAAACCCCGAAAGCTTGTTTCAATACAAGTTTTTGTGTCCTCAACTTTTTCTGCCTCCGGCGGGGCCTTCTTTTGGAGTGTGTGTATCGACTATCATTTGGGCACCGAGGCCCGTTGCGTTGCTTGGATGTTTTCACAGAGTGCCGGCAGACTTGGAGTATATTAATATATATATATTATATGCCCCACTGCACTGCTTTGCCCGGGGGCCCTAATGATCTTAAGATGGCCCTGCCCCTTGGCAACGAGCAAGCATTTTTAATGACATGCACAAGGAAAGGCAGGGCTGATTCAGATATGGGATTTGCTGCCTAATTATGGTCTCAGAGATAATGATGTGCATTCAGCAGAAGCCGGTTTATTTTAATTTAAATAAACTAGTAAACAAACCAGTGACAAGGGTGATGGTGAGATGGGGTGTCTGCTGCATTGCCTGGCCAATTTATAGGGAAAATCTATTATTCCTCCGTTTTCATGTAGGAAAATTATTAAAAGATACAGATTAAACAACCCACGGTCTATTAAATTGACAATACATCGTACCATATATGTAGCCTTCCTCGTTCTACATTATTGTGTTTTTTGGAAGAGGCGCTGGGACTTGGTAAGTGAATAGGGCACAAATAAAATGCTGTTACTGGCTGTCTTTACACATTAATTGCGCTGGAATTTTATATATAACAAAATTCTAACATTAACGTATAGGGTTCAGTTTAATTATCAGGGCCAGTACTATGTCTGCAGAAAAAGAATGTTTACTATCTGTTTATTTAACGGTGTCAAATTACACTAAATTAACCCTTCAATGGTGGAATCCATCCTTCCCACTGACCAGCAGGCAGATAGTCTACATCTACACTGTGCACATACAGTCAGTGCCAGCTCAGCCAGTCTGTGTATATACAGTTGAATGCACTTCTCAAGAAGATGAATTAACCCTTGCCATGCCAGGGACTGAGAGTCTGCTCCTCTGACAATTAGTTTGTGGAGAGGGAGAGTTGTGTAGTGGTCACCTGTGCAGGAGTCACAGAGGTGCATTATTGTCATCTTTGAATCCCATAGAAAGGTAGACCAACACAGACAGTAATACCCCTTTTACACCGCTGAAAAATCCGGGTCAGTGGCGTGTCAGACCCGGACCTTCGGCGGTGTAAATGGGGTCAAGCCGTGTCCATTTACACGGGTCCTCTACCCAGGTCCTGACCTGGGTAGAACACGGTTAGGACCCGTGTAGAGGCCGGTGTAAATGTTTCCGCTGCGGGTCCAGGCACCCGCAGCGGGTCCGTGCACGGCATGCAGCGCTGGGGAAGCTGTCCCCAGCTGCTGCAGGAGGAGAGGGGTGTCTGCGGCTGCTAAGGGCCTGGGGTGAACTGTCAGGCTGCTGAGGGGGGGAGATGGAGGGGATGCTCCCCGCTGCTGTAACTCCCCCCTGCAGCCGCGGGGCCGGGAGTGGAGGCAGCGGGAATCAGCAGTGCAGGTGGGCAGGGGACATCATCACCTGTAGAATCATATCATCACCCCCCCAGCGCGGGGTCCAGCCTCCAGGCAGCGGGGTCCGGCAGTACAGGCGGGGGATCCATTCAGCGTATACGAAGTTGCCGGCGGGGTCCCTCCAGCGTATGGGAAGTAACCAGCGAGCGTCACTGCGGCGGCTGGGAACTGCCGCTACTAGTTCCCATACACTGGGGGGACCCCGCCGGCAACTTCGTATACGCTGAATGGATCCCCCGCCTGCACTGCCGGACCCCGCTGCCTGGAGGCTGGACCCCGCGCTGGGGGGGTGATGATATGATTCTACAGGTGATGATGTCCCCTGCCCACCTGCACTGCTGATTCCCGCTGCCTCCACTCCCGGCCCCGCGGCTGCAGGGGGGAGTTACAGCAGCGGGGAGCATCCCCTCCGTCTCCCCCCTCAGCAGCCTGTGATTTGATGCTGCAGGGGGGTCATAAGGTGCAGGGGGTGATGCTGCTTCAGGGGGTGTGTGATTTGATGCTGCTTCAGGGGGGTGATGATGTGCAGGGGGGGGGGTGTGATTTGATGTTGCAGGGGGGTGATAATGTACAGGTGGGGGGGGGGTGCTGCTGCTGCTAGGGGGGGTGATGATGTGCAGGGGGGGATTGATGTGATGCTGCGGGGGGGGGGGGTGATGATGTGCAGGGGGTGATGTGGTGCTGCTGCTGCAGGCCATTTGTAATGACAAGGCAGGGCTGACCCAGGTCCAGTGTAAATGGTGCAGACCCAGGTCGAAGTGCTGTGTAAATGCAGTATAAAGCAGGGTCAGACCCTGGAAACTCCAGCGTTTAAAGACCAGGGTCGGACCAGGGTTTTTGGTGTAAAAGGGGTATAACTAACAAGTCCCCTACTGTGCTACATGGTCTATGGGGCTTCCAATATGCTCTAAAAGCATATTCCCACATCCTAATGCTGCTGTGCAGACTGCTGGGGTGGCGGATGGAGGGAGAGAGGTGCGTGGCTGTGATTTGTGCTGGGATTTCGTGATGATGGCAATGTTGCAGTGACACTACAGATGATATGACTGTGAGGGTACGAGTTCCTCAATCACTCAGACACCGAGCAGATGAAACCAGAAGAATGGTTTATTTTCCACAGCACGCACAAATAGACAATAAACAGTGGCAAATGTAAATTGCAGAGTAGAAAGATATTCAGGTAGCAGGCCCAAACAGGCAGTCCTTGTATAGTCACAGTCCCAGATCAGTTCCACAGGGCAAACTATCACTTATCCACACAGCTGTGATAGCAGAAAGTCCACACGATACCCAGACAGAGCATAACCTCTTAGTCCAGGACAGTCCATCAAATCCTTATCCTGGCTTGTGTGCGAGTCATTTTAAAAACTTCCAATTCCCACGCTTCTCCATACCATCAGTGGGCTTGCACTCAATCCCTATTGGTGGATTCAAGTCAGGTTTATCCCCCCTCCCAGGTACTGCTGCTGCCCATCTGCTTCTGCCCCCTGCTGGGGTCGGTTCCAGAAAGTCTGGAAGTGGCCAAGATATGCATAGCAGAGTCAACCCAAGATATAAAACACAGTCTGATTACATTATGTGGTGGTCACCCCCTGTGGACAACCCTCCTGTTGATAGTAGGGGAATTTGATCACCCCCTGTGGTGATTGTCCTTCAGCTATCCCCCTCATGTAAACAGCAGGAACAATAATCGGCTGATTACATTATGGGCTGATCACCCCCTGTGGTGGCCGGTTCCACAAAGTCTGCTAGAGCCCAGAGGTTTACAAAGAATTGTAAACCCCCCTGGGGAGATTGCCAATGGTACAATGCTTACATGAATAAAGTCCTGGGAAATACAGACATTACATTTGAGGTGGGATTATACAGCCTAATAATATATGATCTGGAACTACACACACATATAGGGAGTATATAGACATATATGGAGAACAAGAGGGTACCGACGGACTAAAATAGTACATTAATTACTACACCTAATAAAATATAGTAATTACAGATTTACAGTGAATCTGATAACCTCACATTCCTTCCCCTACTATTGTAGTCCCGGTACCCAGCTGTTCAGGAACCAATAACAACCTGGAATAGCGGGATGCAGAGCCGAGAATCTGGGGTTTGGATATACCACCTGAGTCCCATAGGGTGACATCATACCAAACCCATCTTGTAAAAGGCGGCTGGTTTGCAGAACCAGCAAGGGCATGATTACAGTCTAAGTCATACATTGGAACTAACAAGGGCTGTAGCAATTCCTCTTCTTCGGATTCTGGGTACCCCCCCTCTGCAACATTGTAACCTACTAATCCTTTTGCCTCGGGCACAAAGGGGCAGGGACCACTTTCCACCTCCCCCTCTTGCCCAAGGAACAGGGGCCAAACAGCAGGCCAATATAGGGGCTCTGGCCCTGGCACTTCCACCACCCCGTCATGTCCTTCCTCCCCCAAACCCAAACTAGGGGCATGGCACATTTCAGTCCAGCATTTGGTCTCAATGTCCAGGGCTGAGGAGGGACCCTCCATCACAAACAATTCCGCTGGTGGCTGCAGGACAGGCTGTGTCAGCTCTGTCCCCTTAAAAGCCAGATGCTCACCTGCAGCTACTTCTGCGCACACCTCCTTCTCCGCGATAGCCTCCTTCCCCAGCTGAGTATGCTGGGCAGCCCGAAACACGACGTCATCTGTGACTGGTGGGCTGGTGGCCTGGATGTCGTCGGATACTCCTCTAACCACGGCGATCTCTTCTTGGACGCAGTCCTCATAGATCCCCTGGCAGCAGGATAATAGCTCTGCATCTCCCACCTCAGCAAAAGGGAAGCAGTAGTGCAGCTCCTCCCGGGGTGCCTGGCTCAGAGGCCTCACTTCCTTCACGTTGGGGATAACCTCCCCCTGCAGAGAACACTGAGCAGCTTCCTCCCTAGGATGGGGGAGAAGCAATTGCAAACGGTGCCTTTCATCACGCCCCCTGCGACACTGATCTTGCCATGCTGGGGTATCCAGGAGCCCCCGATCAATCGCCTCTTCCTCTGCCACCACGAAGCACTCCTCCAGACACTGCAATTGTTCCCACACACTCAACTGTGCACCGAAATGGAGGATCCAGGCTCGATAATCAGCAAATGCATTTGTAGGATCTCCCTGATCGTGAAGGATCTGCTGAAGGATTTCCCCGCGAGTGCAGGATTGGATGGGTATACCTCGCAGCTGACCTTCTGCTATCAGCTCCTCCATACTCATTTCTTCAAGGGCAGTTAGGGGCCCCCCTGACAACGACCCTTCTCTTGCGGTAACAATTAATTCTGTGGCAGACCCCTCGGTTGTCTGCCCAGATTGCAGTAGCCCCCTTCTAGACCTTTCCTCTGGTTCTATCTGGGGCATCAATTTATTCTGGACTTGTCCTTCAGCCTCAGAATATTGTCCTCTTTGTAGCATCTGGGTAACTGTAGCAATCACTTCCTCTGTAAATTCTACAAACTCTGGCTCTCCTAGCAGATTCCAAGAAGTGGCCTCACCTTTACAGTGCAGGAATGCATCCCCCAGGTAACACACTTTGTCCTGTATGCTGGATACTCTCCACCCACTGACCATCTGCTGAGCGTCTTCCCAGTACTTCCAGATATACTGCATTTTACTGACAATAAATAACAGATTCGGCTTCCCAGCCTGCCGATACACTGAAGAACCTCCATCCCTGAGCTCCTCTGCTACAGGGGTCTTGAGGCATCGATTTTCTTTCCTTGGAAACATTTTCCCTTTCACAGGACTGACACCTGCTCACTTGCTGAACATCACCTTATTGCATTTTCCGTTTCCTTACATATGGTCTGATCCTCTGTTCTCTGTGCTTTCTGTGCTCGATGGTTGGTGTCTGAATGATCCCACTGTCGCTGCCGCCAAATGTGAGGGTACGAGTTCCTCAATCACTCAGACACCGAGCAGATGAAACCAGAAGAATGGTTTATTTTCCACAGCACGCACAAATAGACAATAAACAGTGGCAAATGTAAATTGCAGAGTAGAAAGATATTCAGGTAGCAGGCCCAAACAGGCAGTCCTTGTATAGTCACAGTCCCAGATCAGTTCCACAGGGCAAACTATCACTTATCCACACAGCTGTGATAGCAGAAAGTCCACACGATACCCAGACAGAGCATAACCTCTTAGTCCAGGACAGTCCATCAAATCCTTATCCTGGCTTGTGTGCGAGTCATTTTAAAAACTTCCAATTCCCACGCTTCTCCATACCATCAGTGGGCTTGCACTCAATCCCTATTGGTGGATTCAAGTCAGGTTTATCCCCCCTCCCAGGTACTGCTGCTGCCCATCTGCTTCTGCCCCCTGCTGGGGTCGGTTCCAGAAAGTCTGGAAGTGGCCAAGATATGCATAGCAGAGTCAACCCAAGATATAAAACACAGTCTGATTACATTATGTGGTGGTCACCCCCTGTGGACAACCCTCCTGTTGATAGTAGGGGAATTTGATCACCCCCTGTGGTGATTGTCCTTCAGCTATCCCCCTCATGTAAACAGCAGGAACAATAATCGGCTGATTACATTATGGGCTGATCACCCCCTGTGGTGGCCGGTTCCACAAAGTCTGCTAGAGCCCAGAGGTTTACAAAGAATTGTAAACCCCCCTGGGGAGATTGCCAATGGTACAATGCTTACATGAATAAAGTCCTGGGAAATACAGACATTACATTTGAGGTGGGATTATACAGCCTAATAATATATGATCTGGAACTACACACACATATAGGGAGTGTATAGACATATATGGAGAACAAGAGGGTACCGACGGACTAAAATAGTACATTAATTACTACACCTAATAAAATATAGTAATTACAGATTTACAGTGAATCTGATAACCTCACAATGACTACCTATGTGAGGCGCACTGTTAACGTGGAGATGACACTAGAAGAAATGGTTAGTAAGCTGTACTGGTGACACTACGGACCCTGTGTCAGTAAGCACCTCTCCCCCTGTGTTACCACCAGTGAGGAAAGAGAGCAGCACAGCCAGTGGCGGAACTAGCGCATTGTGGGCCCAGGTGCAAAAATAGGCTTTGGGCCCCCCTAAAAATTTGAACAGTGCTCGCCAAAGATGGGCTGTAATGTGTGTGTGTGTATGGTTAAGTTTATAGGCTGCAGGGTTTGTGTGTGTGTATGTGTGTGTATGGTTAGGGTTTTAGGCTGCTGTGTGTGTGTGTGTGTGTGTATGTGTGTATGGTTAGGGTTATAGGCTGCAGGGTGTGTGTGTATGGTTATGGGCTGCAGTGTGTGTGTATGGTTAGGGTCATAGACTGCGGTGTGTGTGTATGGTTAGGGTTATAGACTGCGGTGTGTGTGTATGGTTACGGTTATAGGCTGCGGGGTGTGTGTATGGTTAGCGTTATAGGCTGCAGGGTGTGTGTGTATGGTTAGGGTTATAGACTGCGGTGTGTGTGTATGGTTACGGTTATAGGCTGCGGGGTGTGTGTATGGTTATGGTTATAGGCTGCAGTGTGTGTGTATGGTTAGGCTTATAGGCTGCGGGTGTGTGTGTATGGTTAGGGTTATAGGCTGCGGGGTGTGTGTATGGTTAGGGTTATAGGCTGCAGGGTGTGTGTGTATGGTTAGGGTTATAGGCTGCGGGTGTGTGTGGTTACGGTTATAGGCTGCGGGGTGTGTGTATGGTTATGGTTATAGGCTGCGGGGTGTGTGTATGGTTATGGTTATAGGCTGCAGTGTGTGTGTATGGTTACGGTTATAGGCTGCGGGGTGTGCATTTTTAGGGTTTTAGGCTGCGGTGTGTGTGTGTGTGTATGGTTAGGGTTATAGGCTGCAGTGTGTGTGTATGGTTAGGTTTATAGACTGTGGTGTGTGTGTATGGTTAGGGTTATAGACTGTGGTGTGTGTGTATGGTTAGGGTTTTAGGCTGCGGGGTGTGTGTGTGTATAGTTAGGGTTATAGACTGTGGGGTGTGTGTATGGTTAGGGTTATAGGCTGCAGGGTGTGTGTATGGTTAGGGTTATAGGCTGCAGGGTGTGTGTGTGTATGGTTAGTGTTATAGGCTGCGGTGTGTGTGTATGGTTAGGGTTATAGACTGCGGGGTGTGTGTATGGTTAGGGTTATAGACTGCCGGGTGTGTGTGTGTATGGTTAGGGTTAAAGACTGCGGTGTGTGTGTATGTGGTTAGGGTTATAGGCTGCAGGGGGGTGTATGGTTAGACTGTGGAGGGGAGTGTATGGTTAGGTTTAGGCTGTGGGGAGGGGGATGGGTGGGGTTAGGCTGGTTAGGGTGGTGAATAGTTGGGCTGTCAGGGGATAGGGTGTATAGATAGGGTTAGGCTACTGGGGGGGGGTGTATAATTAAGGTTAGGCTTCAGGGGTGGGGGATGTATAGTTAGAGCTGAGCTGGAGGGGGTGTATGACTAGAGTTAGGCTGGGGGGGAAGGGGGGTAGGGTACATGTTTATTTTATTTTTGTGCACCCTGTTATATTTTTATTTTATTGTCCCCCTGTTCCCTGTTATAATTGAAGTGTATATTTGTATCCCCATCATATTTTTAGGTGATTTTTAATTGTGTCTGTGCCTCCAGCTTCCGTTTAATTTGAGATTTTGCAGCATTAAAGTACTGTAACTTACTTCTGCAATTGCTGCATTTCATGTCATAGTTGCTGCTCCTCGATTCCTTCTTGCTCAGCCTCAGAGCAGACAGGAATTCACTTCCTGTCTGCCTCGGAGACTGAGAGCAGCGACAGGCAGCCTTGTGATTGGTTGCCTGTTGCTGTGGGGATCGTAGGAGACCAGCAGACCACCAGATAGAATGGATGCAGAGGTACAGGGCGCTCTTGCCGCTGCCTCTTCATCCATCTCTGTCTGACATACACCTGCCGCCCGGCCGCATACCCCCTGCCTGGCTGCACACCCCCGTCGCCTGCACGCACGGCCGCATACCCCCCCCCCCGCCTGGCCGCATACCCCCGTCGCCTGCACGCACGGCCGAATACCCCCCCTCCCCCCCGCCGCCTGCCCGGCCGCATACCTCCGACGCCTGCCCGGCCACATACCCCCTGCCTGGCTGCACAACCCCGTCGCCTGCACGCACGGCCGCATACCCCCCCTCCCCCCCCCGCCGCATACCTCCGACGGCTGCCCGGCCGCATACCTCCGACGCCTGCCCGGCCGCATACCTCCGATGCCTGCGGACGCGCATAGCGCCGCACATTTAAAAATGTAAAAAATGATATCTTCAACATGCCAGGCGGACAGCCCCTTTAACCCCTTGGGCCCCGGTGCACTGCACCGCCTGCACCGGCGGTAGTTCCGCCCCTGAGCACAGCCACAGACACACGATCACACCGCCTCCGTCCATCTGTCATCGCAGCTGCAACCTGACTTGTCAGGTCATGCATCACCACATACTGTCGAAAGTCTCTCCCCTGCCCCCTAAAGCAATGCAGCGGCTACCCCCGGTCTCCACCACTCTGCTGCCCGCACGCACGGCCACATGTCTGACTCTGTCCCCTTCTGCTGGCGTCCGCTGCTATCATTCATCATCCACCGCTGCAAATATATCATTCATTCACCCATATTGCGCACGCTCCACCTTCCCACGTCTCCTCGCGGGACCCGACCATTGGCTGCCCATTTGAGCACGTGAGTCTCGCGTCAACTGAGGGGCGTGACTAGGGCAGTACTGTTACGTAACACATATTCTGTGTTGGCAGTTGGCATGGTAACTATTCATTTCACGCGGCGTCGTCGTCGTCGTCGACGGTGGCCGTGGTGGCTTCACCTACGAATAAATTGTGTTCACTGCTTAATTGTGGACATACAGCCATATGTACTACTAGGCGTGCATGAGCGGAACTAAATATGCGGTATACTGTACAAGTATACACGGTCTTTAATATACTGTACAACACAAGCCAACCGTCAGACAATAGAGGCAGCATCTCATGGACTGCCAAGCTGTACACAGCATCTATGTGAGTGTCAGTTAGTATGTTGTGTAGGTAAGAGATTATCACAGCCAGAGAAGGTTATAAAAAAAATTCCAACGTTACAGTTTAATTATTCTGAAAATAGAATCTAGGGTTTGTAACCCAGAGCTGAATGTATATTTTATAATACCACCATTCACTGTTGCTAGGGTGCAAGGGTAAGGGGTCTAGAGCAGGGGTGGGGAACCTCCGGCCTGCGGGCCGGATACGGCCCCCGCACCCAGTTTGTCCGGCCCGCCCGCCTGCCTATATTACAGCCGCCCGCCCGCCAATACTACAGAAGTATCATCCGCCCGGCCGCCTACATTTCATACCAGCCGCCGGGGATGGCTGCTGCTGCTGCCGCCGAGGAGATGTGCAGAAGGCGTGCCCGCCAATCACTGCCGGCGCATCCCCTCCACAGCCACTGTGATTGGAGGGCGCGTCTTCTACACATCTGCCCGGTGGCAGCAGCAGCAGCCATCCCCGGCTGGAGTGCATGGCTGGAGTGCATGGCCATGCCCCCACATCGTCAAAAGTGGGGGGCGTGGCCTCGCGGGGCGACGCGATTTTAGGCCGGGCCCCTCCTCTAATTCCAGCCATGCACTTTCAGCGCTTGCATTTGTCTCTCCTCAGCATGACGAAAAGTTGGGAGGTATGCAATTGAGTCTGTACCGGCAAAAAACAAAGTGTACCGATGTACCGATTTTCAGCCTGGTTTCAGGAGGTCTTCCTTCTTCCCTCGATCGGCCCATGCCGCGGGTAGTAAACACTAGCACCCGTTCCCAGTGGTGCTTTGCGGGCCCCGGCCAGCGTGCATCACGCTGACGTCACGAGGCTCCGGCACGTACCCTCCAGCACTCCTCCATCGGCGCATGCTCTTACAAGGCGCCATGGAGCAGGAGGACTCTGGAGTAGGGATGGCCATCGTTGCCATTGCCATCAATGGTTGCCATCGATGGCAATTCTGCAACTGGCCATCAATAGTGCTTAACTATGCAATGGATGACCATCGATATTTTTACATATCGATGGTCATCCTTTGTATTTGATTGATTGGCCTGTGGGCCAATCAAAACAGGGGGTGGGGCTTCGTGGGTGTCAGGGGTGGAGCTATGTCAAAAGTATTCGACATCGGCCATGAACCATCGATGATTTCAAATCATCGAGTGTCGATGGCCATCCCTACTATGGAGTACCTGCGGCGGCTGGTGGGACACAGTGAGAGGAGAGCATGGTTCAGTGGCACACAGTGAGTGGGCATACACATAGTATATATATATATATTCTTTCTACGCATATATATATATATATCTATATATATATAGATATATATATATATATCTATATATATATAAGTACTGTATATAGGGTCCGGCACTCCCAGTGTGCAGATGGTAGGTGCCCGGGTGCCTTCCTCGATTGGCTATGCCAATGTATCTGGTTCAGTTGAAATGAATAGGCGTCACTCCGGGGCTTCATCAATAGAAAACTTTACTGAAGTGCAGCGGCCAACGCCGTTTCGGAATTAGGGCCCTGAGGACGGAGTAATTCCGAAACGGCGTTGGCCGCTGCACTTCAGTAAAGTTTTCTATTGATGAAGCCCCGGAGTGACGCCTATTCATTTCAACTGAACTCTATATATATATAGATATATATATATACACACACACACACAGGTATATAATATATGTATATTAGTATATTATAGGAATTTAACTTCACATCATGCATTAAAAAAATGCCCAGTACACATTCGGAAACGGGGTGTGTCCATATGTGTACCAATTTTTGCCCTTCAAATGTTGGAGGGTATGAAATGGTAAGGGGGAAGTGTAATTAGGGATGGCCATCGTTGCCATTGCCATCGATGTTTGTCATCGAGGGCAAATCGGCAACTGACCATCGATAGTGCTTAACTATGGAATGGATGACCATCGATATTTTTATATATCGATGGTCATCCATTGTGTTTGATTGATTGGCGTTTGGGCCAATCAAAACACGGGGCGGGGCTATGCTCCGTGTCACGGCACTTTAAAAAAAAATAAAAACATAATTTTGCTGTTCCATCGATGGAAGGAAACCATCTGGTTCTCCCACATCAATGGCAAAAGTATTCGACATCGGCCATGAACCATCGAAGATTTTGAATCATTGATGGTCGATGGCCATCCCTAAGTGTAATGTGGCCTAATTTAAACTGGAGGCCACTGTAATCTGTCAATCTGATCTGCTCTGTGTAATGTGCATGACACTAATATTACATAATAAGAACTAAGGCACTGTAATATGGTACAATATGAAATAGATGCACTATGACATAGCATAATTTGTACTGGAGGACACTGCAGTGAGGCACAGTATAAACAGGGGGAACTGTAATGTGGCATAATATGAACTGAGGATACTATGACAATAGGAATTGGGGATGCTGTGTAGTATAATGTGTATTGACAGCACTGCAGTGTGTCCTAATATAAACTAGGGCTCTACGATGGTTCATCATAAAATAAACTAGGGCACTACTATGGGACATAATTTTAACTAAGGCACTAGAATGGTATTTACAGACAGGGTGGACCCTGAACTGAATGTCAGGGGAAGGAGAGGAAGTGTTTACTTGGGGAAATAGATGTGGCCTCATAACAATGGGTGTGATCTCAAATGATGAATGATGGGAAGGAAGTGGGTTATGCTAGGGGTAGGCAGTGAGTGACGTAGAGGATGATGGGCAGAGGTAGCGTGCGACATTTAGATTGTGATAGGAGAGAAAGGTGATAAGGAGCATTAGAGGGAGTGAGATGGAGACACAGTAGGTGACAGAAAAGGATGATGGAAAAAGGCTGTGGGTGAGAGGGAGAACATGACGGGGATAGGCCAGGGGTGGACAATTATTTCAGCTGGGGGGGGCCACTTAATATTTCCAGCAGATATTTGAGGGCCGCACTCCAGAAATAGGGGGTGTGGTTACTCAAGAGGGGGTGTGTCTTTGAATGTATTATAGAATACCATATACATATACACTTTTACACATCATGCAACACAATAGTAGGCCCCTTATACTTGCCCCTTACATATTATGCCGCACAGATTGAGCCAAAAGTCACGTTATGCCATACGGCAGTGATTTTCAACCTTTTTACCTTGCGGCACACTAAATAAGATTTTAAAATTGCCAAGGCACACCATGAGATCTCCATAGGGCAAAACACATTGGCCCCCACAGGAAAAAACCAAACCTATTGCCCCCCATATAAAAAACAATCACACTGGTCCCCACAGGTAACACAAATAAAATACATTGGCCCTTTACATGAAAAGAAGAGACCAGTAAATAACATTTGAACTGGTGGTGGCTGTAAACTAGTTTGGGCATCTCTAGATCTGGGGGCACACTTGAGAACAGCTCAAGGCACACTAGTGTGCCACGGCACAGTGGTTGAAAAACACTGCCATACGGAATGAGTCAAATTACACACTGAAATACTAAAAATTCACGTTATTCCACGTCCCTCATATTTCCACACAGCAAGTCCCCCTTATTTATTCCACACACCTTCCCCCATTAGTAATTCCACACAACAGCTCCCCCTTAGTTATTCCACACACCTGCCCCTCTTTAGAAATTCCAAACATCTGCGTGCCAGCCTCGAAAAATGGCGCTGATTGCAGTCCCATGCAGTCACGGCGACTAACCCATCCTCAGTGGCGGTGCTGCGGCTGTAGTGACATGTGGGGGGAGGGTGGCACGGCGCTGCTTTATGTGTGTCCAATGGTGGCTGTGTGCATGCACGGTGTAGTCCTGTGGCCTTTCGCGAAAGTGCCGGACTGCACCTGGCACATGCTAGGCACAGGCTGAGCGTCGGCTACACAGGACTTCACCAAGTGCACATACATTGAGCACACATACAGCAGCGCCAAGTGGCGGGCCAATCAGGAGCTATTCGCGGGCCGCATGTGGCTCGAGGGCCATCTGTTGCCCGCCCCTGGGATAGGCAGTAGGTGACCGGAAGTAGCAAAAAGGTGGTGGGGAGAAGGAGAGACAGAGGTTTATAGAAAGGAGAGTGGATGATAGTGAGGCAGTAGGTGATAGGAAGAATTAGTGGAAGACAGAGAGGCAAAGAGTGAAAGTGATAGCATTGGGTAACACCGTTGGGTTGGGATCATTTGGTCTACAGCATGATGGTCGACAGTCATTAGGTTGACACCATTAGGTTGACATGGGAAAAGGTCGGCATGGGTCTAGGTCAACAAGGTTCTAGGTCGAAATGGTTCTAGGTCAAAAGGTCATTAGTGCGACAGGTCGTTAGATCGACAGGTCGTTAGTTCGACAATGTCTAGGTCGACAGTGAAAAGGTCGACATGGGGTTTTTCACTGTTTTTTTTTACCTGAATGTAAGCAGTCTACATGGACACAGTTTAAAGTGCACCGCATCCCCTCGCATCGCTCGCTGCACTTGCAATCCGTCGGGCATGGTGCCTCACTACGCTCAGCACACTATTTTATTCTCCCATTACACGCCCTAGTGGATGGCATGAAATACCGCATGCCGGCACATGTCGGCTCAAAAAACAGTGAAAAACCTCATGTTGACCTTTTAACTGTCGACCTAGACACTGTTGAACTAATGACCTGTCGAACTAATGACCTGTCGACCTAGAACCATGTCGACCTTTTCCTATGTCGACCTAGACCCATGTCGAACCTTCTCCCATGTCGTCCTAATGGTGTCGACCTAATAACTGTCTACCATCATGCTGTAGACCAAATGACCGCATCCTCACCAGGGAATGGGTGACAGGGAGGCAATGGATAATGTAAGGGGATTGGATGATAGGGGGGAGGAAGTGGGTGATGACAGGGGGAGGTAGCTTGCGGCGTAGACGTTCAAAGGGAGTGAAAGTGGGTAACAGGAGAGAAAAGTGAAAGGGAGCGATAGTTGGAGATGCACAGGCAGTAAGTGAGGGGGAGAGGCAGATGATGTGACATGGAGGCAGTGGGTGACAGAGAAATAATGCGTGAAGTGACATGGAGGCAGTGAGTGACAGGGAGATAATGGATGAAATATAGTAAAACAAGTCTGGTTCTGCAAACCTGGTGACAATACAACAAAATTGTTTACAGTGATAATACTGGACCGTAAATTTGTTATAAATAGCTCTAGACCGTCAGGGAACAGGAGTTGCCGGGGAGGGGGGGGTGGAGTGCAGCAGACCTGGGAACAGGAGCAGAAAAAAACTGGAGCAGATCTGGGAACAGGAGCAACTACCATCGCTGCTGATCGTGACAGGAGGTACACAGCGCCCACTTGTACTGCTCTCCCTTCTCCGCTCCTTCTCCTCCTCCTCCATACCTCCTCCCCTACCCTACCCTTCCCCCTACCTCCTCTCCCCTTCTCCTCTTCCACTACTCCTCTCCTCTGCTTAACCTCCTTCTCACCCATCACGGTGTGTGGCAAATGTATATTGGACACAACGGTGTGTGGCAAATGTATATTGGACACAACGGTGTGTGGCAAATGTATATTGGGCATCACGGTGTGTGGCAAATGTATAATGAGCAAATGCCAAACACAGTGATGCTCATTATACATTTGCCACACACCGTGATACCCAATATACATATGTGGCTGTCCCTGTCACTTTCTCTCTTTGTTCCCGCTGTCAGTCTCTCTTTGCTGTCACTCTGTCTGTTTGTCCTTGCTGTCCTTGAATTTGGGCTCTCACAGTGTGGCACAATGTGCAAGGGGCACTAGTACTAGATAGTATAAGGGGTCCTACTAGTGTGGTATATAAGGGGTATGTGGTATGGTACGCTACACGTAAAGACACGCCCCCTTTTTCAGTGGCCACACCCGGCGCGCGCATAAATAAGTCCTTTATTTTTCCATACCCCCACTTTAAAATTTCCACTTCGAGCACTGTATATATATATATATATATATATATATATATATATATATACACACACACACACACACACAGGTATATAATATATGTATATTAGTAGATTATAGGAATTTAACTTCACATCATGCATTAAAAAAATGCCCAGTACACATTCGGAAAGGGGGTGTGTCCGTATGTGTACCAATTTTTGCCCTTCAAATGTTGGAGGGTATGAAATGGTAAGGGGGAAGTGTAATTAGGGATGGCCATCGTTGCCATTGCCATCGATGTTTGTCATCGAGGGCAAATCGGCAACTGGCCATCAATAGTGCTTAACTATGGAATGGATGACCATCGATATTTTTACATATCGATGGTCATCCATTGTGTTTGATTGATTGGCGTTTGGGCCAATCAAAACACAGGGGCGGGGCTATGCTCCGTGTCACGGCACTTTAAAAAAAAATAAAAACATAATTTTGCTGTTCCATCGATGGAAGGAAACCATCTGGTTCTCCCACATCAATGGCAAAAGTATTCGACATCGGCCATGAACCATCGAAGATTTCGAATCATTGATGGTCGATGGCCATCCCTAAGTGTAATGTGGCCTAATTTAAACTGGAGGCCACTGTAATCTGTCAATCTGATCTGCTCTGTGTAATGTGCATGACACTAATATTACATAATAAGAACTAAGGCACTGTAATATGGTACAATATGAAATAGATGCACTATGACATAGCATAATTTGTACTGGAGGACACTGCAGTGAGGCACAGTATAAACAGGGGGAACTGTAATGTGGCATAATATGAACTGAGGATACTATGACAATAGGAATTGGGGATGCTGTGTAGTATAATGTGTATTGGCAGCACTGCAGTGTGTCCTAATATTAAAAAATACACAGAGAAGAAAGAGTGTGTCTTGGTTCAGCATGTTCAGCAGGTCACTGGGACATCATTGAATGATATCGGTAACGGATTTCTTTCAGTGTGAATAGTGGAACCACAGATATAGTTGACTATATAGATGGTGCCCCTAGACTCCCAGTGTGTACAGGGCTTTAGGGTCAATGTATACTGAGAACATATTATCATGCCTATTTCCATTTTTTAGGTGAGAATTCTCCATAAAACATATGACTGCAGAATCCTCCTCAAGTCAAAAAACAAAGATTAAGCACAGCAACAGGAGACCGAAGTCAGGTAATTAATGAAAATTAATTACTGATAATATGTTTTTGGTATACATTTGGTCTTCACAAATTGGACTTCTAGCTATGAACTCTTCTATTATTGTACTTTGTGATTACTTAGTGTACAGTTAAATAGATAGAGATAGGTAGAGATAAATAGAAAGAGTAAAAGATAAACTGATACCTTCCTCCACTGTCCGCTAAGGCAGCTTAACGGACATGGGGGTGGGAGGGAAGTCAGTAACCCACTTTTTTTCAGTCAGCAACTTTCTTCCCTTTGTAATGTTGCAGCTTGACCAGCAGGGAGGGTGGGATCCTTAACTGGGTAGGTAGGTAGATGGTAAATCATGAAATAGAAAATGGCTAGGTGGTTGAAGTGCAATATCTGTAAAAGATATGTGGGTGATCCCTCACTCCTTGTGTAAAAGTACAGCTCGGCCAGCAGGGAATTGTTATCCTTTGGGACCCCTTTTTTTTTACTGAGCACATTAACTGTAGATAGATAGATATATGGATAGATAGATAGATGTTTAGGTAAATAAATGGGTGGGATGTTAGGTGGGTAGGTGTATAGCTAGTGAATCATTAGATAGACAGATAAATGGGCGGGTGGGTGGATAAATGGTAAATCATTAGATAGATAGTTGGGTGGGTGAATCTCAATACTAGTAAAAAAATATTTGGGTGATCCCTCACTCCTTGTGTTATAGTGCAGCTCAGCCAGCAGGGAGTTGTTATCCTTTGGGCCCCACATATTTTTTCACTGATCGCATTAACTGTAGATAGATAGATGGATAGATGGTTAGGTAGATAAATGGGTGGGCTGTTGGGTGGGTAGGTGTATAGATAGTGAATCATTAGATAGATAAATGGGCGGGTGGGTGGATAAATGGTAAATCATTAGATAGATAGATAGTAGGGTGGGTGAATCTCAATACCTGTAAAAAAAAATATGTGGGTGATCCCTCACTCCTTGTGTAATAGTGCAGCTCGGCCAGCAGGGAGTTGCTATCCTTTGGCACCCACATATTTTTTTTAATGAGCGAATTAACTCTAGATAAATAGATATATATATGGATAGATAGGTAGGTAGATAAATGGGAGGGTGGTTGGGTAGGTGGATAGATAGTGAATCACTAGATAGACATATAAATCGGTGGGTGGGTAGATAAATGGTAAATCATTAGACAGGTGGGTGGTAGAAGTGCAATAGCTGTAAAAAAAATATTTGGGTGATCCCTCACTGCTGGTGTAATTGTGCAGCTCGGCCAGCAAGGCGTTGTTATCCTTTGGGCCCCACATATTTTTTCACTGAGCACACTAACTGTAGATAGATAGATAGATAAATAGGTGGGTAGGTAGAAGTATGGGAGGGAGTGTGGATAGGTGTATACAAAGTGACTCATTAGATAGACTGATAAATGGTTTGGTGGATAGATGAATGGTAAATCATTAGATTTGTGGATGGGTGAAGCGTAATACCTGTAAATAAATATGTGGGTAATCCCTCACTCCTTGTGTAATAGTGCAGCTCGGCCAGCAGGGAGTTGATCTTACTCAATATCTCTGTATGTAGAAATATCCTGATGGCAGCCACTTGTCCTCTGGAATGGGTCCTTAGGGATCGGGCTAGGTATCCCAAATGTCTGTCAGACCAGTGTGACAGATGGTGCTCTAGTTTTTCAGGTGTCCAATGAAGATAAATGCACTATAGTTCAATGGCAGAAGGTAGAGTCCCAGTATAGCAAATCTCAAAGTGTTTCCCTGATAATTTATAACCTCCGGCTTCCTCAGGAGCAAGTGGAGGAAGCGGGTAGTGCGAGACATATGAAGGGAGAAGGTAGTTAGAGACGTATGGGGGGAGAGGGTAATTAGAGACATATAGAGGGAGAGGGTAGTGAGAGACATATGGAGGGAGAGGGAAGTGGGAGACATATGGCGGGAGAGGGTAGTGCGAGACATATGACAGGATAAGGTAGTGAGAGACATGTAGGGAGAGGGAAGTGAGAGACATATGGAGGGAGAGGGTAATGAAAGACATACTGTATAGAGCAGCGGTGGCCAACCCGCGGCTCTCGAGCCGCATGCGGCTCTCCCACTTCTAAAGTGCGGCTCCTGCTCGCACTGCTGCCTGACGCGGCGTCGCCCACCGTCCGTCCCCCTTCAACCGCTGCCGGTTCCCGAATGGTAGCGGCTAGTTACACTTCATGGAAAGGATCTTCGATGACGTCACTTCCATGTGACTGCGGTCGTCATCAGGGGGAGGTGTCAGCACGCAGCCTGCTGCCTGAGAGCACAGCACAATTTTCCTGGCGCAAGAAAGTGTACGGCGGCATCAGGTACTCATACTTGGAGCACCACACACTTACACCCTTCCCTCCATCTATGTCACTGATGCGTTAGATGGGTGGAGGGGGAGAGAGTGCACCGGCCCCGGTTTTCCTGTCACTGCTGGGTATTGGGGAGGGGTGCTCTGGCCCCGGGGGTACTGCCACTGGGTTTAGAAGGGGGAGTGGGAGTTGTGCAGGGAATAGTGCTCTCTTGGGGGGGTTGGGGGAGAGTGCTCTGGCGGAGGAAGAGAGTGCTCTTGCGCTCCTCACACACACACAAACCCAGCACCAGTGCACACCACCCCCCATGAGGCACCAGAGTGCACCACCCCACACCCAGCGGCAGTATATCCCAACACACACACACCCAGCAGCAGTGCACTCCATCCCCCTCACACACTCACACCCAGCACCAGAGCGTACCAGTTGCCGTATATCCCCCGCCCCACACACACCCACCCACGTGGCAGCAGAGCACCCCCCACACACACACCCAGCACCAGTGCATCCATCCCCCCCCCCACACACTCACACGCAGCACCAGAGCGCACCCCCCCATACCCACTGTGGGGGCATATGTGTGGCATTGTGGGGGTATATATGGCACTGGGCGCATAACTAGCACTGTGGGGGCATATATGTGGCATTGTGGGGACATATCTGGCACTGGGCACATAATTAGCACTGTGAGGGCATATTTGGCACTGTGCACATAATTAGCACTGTGGGGGCATTTGTGTGGCATAGGGCATAACTAGCACTGTGGGGGCATATGTGTGGCACTGTGGGGGCATATATGTGTGGCACTGGGGGCATATCTGGCACCGTGGGGCATATATGTGTGGCACTGGGGGCATTCCTAGCACTGTGGGGGGCATATCTGGCACTGGGGGCATAAAGTTTTGTCCTGTAGCCACTCCCCCTTGTGTCATATGACCACTCACCTGACCACACCCCTTTTTGCCGCGCGCATGATGTCGACTCTTTGGCTTGATTGCCGAGTGCACTTTTTATGAAAAAGCACCACATTGGTTCCAAGGGGGTAGATGTATAAGTATTTTTCGGCTCTTTACCTCGGACCGGTTGGCCACCCCTGGTATAGAGGAATAGGGTAGTGAGAGACATATGGAGGAAGAAGGTAGTGAGAGATATATGTTGGGAGAGGCCAGGGTAGTAAGAGACATATGGAGGGAGAGGGTAATGAGACACATATGGTGGGAAAGGGTAGTGAGAGACATATGAAGGAGAGGGTAGTGCAAGATATATGGAGGGAGGGGGCAATGAGAGACTTACTGTATAGAGGGAGAGGATAGTGAGAGACATATGGAGGGAGAGGGCAATGAGAGACATACTGTATAGATGGAGAGGTAGTGAGAGACATATGGAGGTATAGGGTAGTTGGAGACATGAAGGGAGAAGGTATTTAGGGGCAGATGTATTAAGCCTGGCGAAGAGATAAAGTGGAGATAAAGTGGAGAAAAGGTGGAAGGAGATAAAGCAACAGCCAATCAACTTCCAACTGTCATATTTCAAACACTGCTGATTGGCTGGTGCATTATCTCCTTCCACTTTTTCTCCACTTTATCTCCAGTTTATCTCTTCGCCAGGCTTAATACATCTGCCCCTTAGAGACATATTGAGGGGGTTGGGATCATTTGGTCTACAGCTTGTTGATGAAAAAGCATTAGGTCAACACCATTAGGATGACATGGGGAAAGGTCGACATGGCTTTAGGTCAACAGGTCATTAGGTCGACACAAGCATTAGGTCAAGATGGTCTAGGTCGATTGTCAAAAGGTCGACATGGGGTTTTTCCCTTTTTTGTTTTTGTACCCGAATGTCGACAGAGTTGGAAGTGCACCGCATCCTCTCGCATCGCTCGCTATGCTTCAGGCACGGTGTCTCGCTGCACTCGGCACACTATTTTATTCTCACACCATGTCCTAGTGGATGTTAGGGAATGAAATACCACCTGTCTGCACATGTTGGTTCAAAAAACAGTGAAAAACCTCATGTTGACCATTTGACTGTCGACCCAGACCATGTCGACCTAATGCTTGTGTTGACCTAATGACCTGTCAACCTAAAAATATGTCGACATTAACCCATGTCGACGTATCTCCATGTTGACCTAATGGTGTCGTACCAATTCTTGTCGACCATCATGCTGTAGACCAGGGTAGTGAGATACATGGAAGGAGAGGGTAGTGAGAGACATATGGAAGAAGAGGGTAGTGGGATACATGGAGGAGAGGGTAGTGAGAGTAATGGAGGAAGCGGGTAGTGGGATACATGGAGGAGAGGGTAGTGAGAGATATATGAAGGAAGAGGGTAGTGAGAGACATGGAGGAGAGGGTAGTGAGAGATATATGGAGGAAGAGGGTAGTGAGATACATGGAGGAGAGGGTAGTGAGAGATATATGAAGGAAGAGGGTAGTGAGATACATGGAAGAAGAGGGTAGTGAGAGATATATGGAGGAAGAGGGTAGTGAGAGACATGGAGGAGAGGGTAGTGAGAGATATATGGAGGAAGAGGGTAGTGAGATACATGGAAGAAGAGGGCAGTGAGAGACATGTGAAGGAAGAGGGTAGTGAGAGACATGGAGGAGAGGGTAGTGAGAGATATATGGAGGAAGAGGGTAGTGAGAGACATGGAGGAGAGGGTAGTGAGAGATATATGGAGGAAGAGGGTAGTGGGATACATGGAGGAGAGGGTAGTGAGAGACATATGGAGGGAGAGGGTAGTGAGATACATGGAGGAGAGGGTAGTGAGAGACATATGAAGGAAGAGGGTCGTGAGATACATGGAAGGAGAGGGTAGTGAGAGATATATGGAGGAAGAGGGTAGTGAGATACATGGAGGAGAGGGTAGTGAGAGACATATGGAGGGAAAGGGTGATGTAAGACATACTGTATAGAGGGAGAGGGTAGTGAGAGACATATGGGCATATCCTCTGCTACCCCCCCCCCACACACACACACAAACTTCCCCACAACTAGCCCCTGCATGTTACACTATTAAAATTGTTTTAAAGAAAAATTTGTAAATGCCAGTGACTGCCAATCTGAAAAAATGAAATACCACGGCAAGCCTGTTGTTGTTATAACATCGGTATAATCTTTATTTAAATCAATTATTCCCCCCCCCCCCCAAGACTATAGCAGCAAGATAATGGGATTAAGGTGCAATCAGTGATATGTGTAGACTCATCAGGGAGATTGCTACAATGCCACAGGATCTTCCTGACAATCAGGGAGTCACACGCATGCTAGTTATGAGGAATGGTATCAAAATTCAGTTTACTATTCTTGATGTCAAAGAAAGTGCAATCATAAATAACATTAAATACATTCAACTGGTTTTAACTAGTCTATTACATAAAAGCATAAGATATGTCTAAAACTGAGTATCACTCCTTCACTTAATTACTAAATAAGGGCGAAATGTAATAGGTGGCGATTTTTGGTCATGTTTAAAAATCGCACCAAGTCGCACCTTTTTTGCCACAAATTTGCATATGTAATGAGCCGGTCCTGGTTTCATAAAATCACAGGGACAAACAAGTTGGGGTTCCCTTTATTTTACAAAACCAGCACCAGGCTCAAGGGCCAGTCCTTGTTCCCAAAATACGGTGGGACAAAATGACTAGGGGTCCCCCGTATTTCAAGAACCAGCACCGGGCCCAACCAGCCAGCAGGTTAATGCCACAGCCGTGGAGAGACTTTTTATACAAGTCCCCCCGGCCAAAGTCGTTTCTGACCGGTCAACATGGGCAGGGGTCTTGGGGAAGTGGGGACCCCCCCAAAGAAGGGGTCCCCCCCTCCTGAACTTACCTGCCCATGTTGAAGCCCGGGGCTGTCCTCGATGCCCCTGGGCAGTGGTCATCGAGCTGATAAAATGGTGTAAAAAATAGAAAGAATCCTGTTGCATATTGCTGTGGAACTAGAAGTCCCAGCAAGCCTGCACCGCTGGGACCTGTAGTCCCACAGTAGTACAAATAGTTAAATAAATACACACACACACACACACACTGACAGTAAAACTTTATTACACACGGAGCCCATTCATCCAATACTCACTTATATTGCCATGGAGCATCGGTCCCCTTGTCCAGTTGTATGCATGTGGGTACCTGTGGATAGAAAACATACTCACCAGCAGTCTTCAGCGCTTCTCCGGGACCCCTGCACTGCTGTAACCAAGTTCTGGTCTTCCGTTTACTTCTGGGGCTCCATCCCCCCGACCGGTAGTTAGGCCCGCCCACCAGTCAATCATGGTCTGGGATTTCCCGATGCCAGACCATGATTGGTTGGTGGGCGGGCCTAAGTCCCAGTCAGGGGGCGGAGCCCCAGATATAAACAGAAGACATGGGGGCGGGGGGTGTTACAGTGGTGCAGGGGTCCCGGAGGCGCACCCCCCTCTCCAATTTGGAGAAAACTGTGCAGCCGAAAATTAAGTCCTGGCCTTCCTTTTAGCTGTGTGAATAAGAAAGTAACCATCGAAGGACTTTTCAACTATGCGGGAGGGCTCTCGCACGATTTGGAACTTGGTGTGCCAAGTATTGCATGTGATGAATCACATGCCATTTAACCATCATTGCCTACCCTCCCATTCTGCAGGAGACTCCCTGAAATAGCAGCAATCTCCCTCTCTCCCTCATAAGTCCACCAATCTCCCTCATGTCACCTAGCCCACATTACACTGTTACATTATACTTACCTCCCCTCCTGCATTCTGCAGGAGACTCCCTGACATAGCAGTAATCTCCCTCATTAGTCTAGCAATCTCCCTCATGTCACCTAGCCCACATTACACTGTTACATTTTTGGGGAAAAAAGAAATGAGAGATAGATACATTTATATTGAATCATCAGCACCAACACACATCTGTTAACTCTGGGTGCAGTTACAGACTCGGGATGTCGGAGCACTTTAACCCTTTATGTTATGCTTTGTAAGGGTTAACACATCTGGTTTATCAATTTGTTGGTTTAAATAAATAAATAACATTTCGACATGGAAACACATGAATGGACTTATAGCTGGCAAAATAACTAGAATACACATTACACCAATATAAAATTGCTGCGGGAGGAGGGTCGTCCCTGCGGCTGCTGAGGGGGGGGGGGGGGGAGTACCTGTCAGCCTGAGGGGGGAGTCGGAGGGGATGCTGTCTGCCGCCTCTGCTGTACCTCCCCCTGGCAGCTGGTCACTGCAGCGAATGGACAGTCAGCATCGGCGGTCCCTCCGGCACATGGGAACTAGTACTAGTTTCCATGTGCCGGAGAGACCCCCGCCGCTGACTGCCCATTCGCCACAGGTACCTCGCGGCTGCAGGGGGGAGGTACAGCAGTGGCAGCGGTGGACATCATCCCCTCCGACTCCCCCCTCAGGCTGACAGGTACTCCCCCCACACCCCTCAGCAGCCGCAAGGACCCCCCTCTTCCCCCTCAGTATTTTTATAGAACAGAAGTGGAATATATATATATATATATATATACACACTCCAATAGAATGGCACTCCAGAGGCAGAAAAAGTTCAGCACATAAAAACGTGTATTGAAACAAGCTTTCGGGGTTTGATCCCCTTCGTCAGGATACACTGACGAAGGGGATCAAACCCCGAAAGCTTGTTTCAATACAAGTTTTTGTGTCCTCAACTTTTTCTGCCTCCGGCGGGGCCTTCTTTTGGAGTGTGTGTATCGACTATCATTTGGGCACCGAGGCCCGTTGCGTTGCTTGGATGTTTTCACAGAGTGCCGGCAGACTTGGAGTATATTAATATATATATATTATATGCCCCACTGCACTGCTTTGCCCGGGGGCCCTAATGATCTTAAGATGGCCCTGCCCCTTGGCAACGAGCAAGCATTTTTAATGACATGCACAAGGAAAGGCAGGGCTGATTCAGATATGGGATTTGCTGCCTAATTATGGTCTCAGAGATAATGATGTGCATTCAGCAGAAGCCGGTTTATTTTAATTTAAATAAACTAGTAAACAAACCAGTGACAAGGGTGATGGTGAGATGGGGTGTCTGCTGCATTGCCTGGCCAATTTATAGGGAAAATCTATTATTCCTCCGTTTTCATGTAGGAAAATTATTAAAAGATACAGATTAAACAACCCACGGTCTATTAAATTGACAATACATCGTACCATATATGTAGCCTTCCTCGTTCTACATTATTGTGTTTTTTGGAAGAGGCGCTGGGACTTGGTAAGTGAATAGGGCACAAATAAAATGCTGTTACTGGCTGTCTTTACACATTAATTGCGCTGGAATTTTATATATAACAAAATTCTAACATTAACGTATAGGGTTCAGTTTAATTATCAGGGCCAGTACTATGTCTGCAGAAAAAGAATGTTTACTATCTGTTTATTTAACGGTGTCAAATTACACTAAATTAACCCTTCAATGGTGGAATCCATCCTTCCCACTGACCAGCAGGCAGATAGTCTACATCTACACTGTGCACATACAGTCAGTGCCAGCTCAGCCAGTCTGTGTATATACAGTTGAATGCACTTCTCAAGAAGATGAATTAACCCTTGCCATGCCAGGGACTGAGAGTCTGCTCCTCTGACAATTAGTTTGTGGAGAGGGAGAGTTGTGTAGTGGTCACCTGTGCAGGAGTCACAGAGGTGCATTATTGTCATCTTTGAATCCCATAGAAAGGTAGACCAACACAGACAGTAATACCCCTTTTACACCGCTGAAAAATCCGGGTCAGTGGCGTGTCAGACCCGGACCTTCGGCGGTGTAAATGGGGTCAAGCCGTGTCCATTTACACGGGTCCTCTACCCAGGTCCTGACCTGGGTAGAACACGGTTAGGACCCGTGTAGAGGCCGGTGTAAATGTTTCCGCTGCGGGTCCAGGCACCCGCAGCGGGTCCGTGCACGGCATGCAGCGCTGGGGAAGCTGTCCCCAGCTGCTGCAGGAGGAGAGGGGTGTCTGCGGCTGCTAAGGGCCTGGGGTGAACTGTCAGGCTGCTGAGGGGGGGAGATGGAGGGGATGCTCCCCGCTGCTGTAACTCCCCCCTGCAGCCGCGGGGCCGGGAGTGGAGGCAGCGGGAATCAGCAGTGCAGGTGGGCAGGGGACATCATCACCTGTAGAATCATATCATCACCCCCCCAGCGCGGGGTCCAGCCTCCAGGCAGCGGGGTCCGGCAGTACAGGCGGGGGATCCATTCAGCGTATACGAAGTTGCCGGCGGGGTCCCTCCAGCGTATGAGAAGTAACCAGCGAGCGTCACTGCGGCGGCTGGGAACTGCCGCTACTAGTTCCCATACACTGGGGGGACCCCGCCGGCAACTTCGTATACGCTGAATGGATCCCCCGCCTGCACTGCCGGACCCCGCTGCCTGGAGGCTGGACCCCGCGCTGGGGGGGTGATGATATGATTCTACAGGTGATGATGTCCCCTGCCCACCTGCACTGCTGATTCCCGCTGCCTCCACTCCCGGCCCCGCGGCTGCAGGGGGGAGTTACAGCAGCGGGGAGCATCCCCTCCGTCTCCCCCCTCAGCAGCCTGTGATTTGATGCTGCAGGGGGGTCATAAGGTGCAGGGGGTGATGCTGCTTCAGGGGGTGTGTGATTTGATGCTGCTTCAGGGGGGTGATGATGTGCAGGGGGGGGGGGGGTGTGATTTGATGTTGCAGGGGGGTGATAATGTACAGGTGGGGGGGGGGTGCTGCTGCTGCTAGGGGGGGTGATGATGTGCAGGGGGGGATTGATGTGATGCTGCAGGGGGGGGGGGTGATGATGTGCAGGGGGTGATGTGGTGCTGCTGCTGCTGCAGGCCATTTGTAATGACAAGGCAGGGCTGACCCAGGTCCAGTGTAAATGGTGCAGACCCAGGTCGAAGTGCTGTGTAAATGCAGTATAAAGCAGGGTCAGACCCTGGAAACTCCAGCGTTTAAAGACCAGGGTCGGACCAGGGTTTTTGGTGTAAAAGGGGTATAACTAACAAGTCCCCTACTGTGCTACATGGTCTATGGGGCTTCCAATATGCTCTAAAAGCTCAATCCCACATCCTAATGCTGCTGTGCAGACTGCTGGGGTGGCGGATGGAGGGAGAGAGGTGCGTGGCTGTGATTTGTGCTGGGATTTCGTGATGATGGCAATGTTGCAGTGACACTACAGATGATATGACTACCTATGTGAGGCGCACTGTTAACGTGGAGATGACACTAGAAGAAATGGTTAGTAAGCTGTACTGGTGACACTACGGACCCTGTGTCAGTAAGCACCTCTCCCCCTGTGTTACCACCAGTGAGGAAAGAGAGCAGCACAGCCACAGACACACGATCACACCGCCTCCGTCCATCTGTCATCGCAGCTGCAACCTGACTTGTCAGGTCATGCATCACCACATACTGTCGAAAGTCTCTCCCCTGCCCCCTAAAGCAATGCAGCGGCTACCCCCGGTCTCCACCACTCTGCTGCCCGCACGCACGGCCACATGTCTGACTCTGTCCCCTTCTGCTGGCGTCCGCTGCTATCATTCATCATCCACCGCTGCAAATATATCATTCATTCACCCATATTGCGCACGCTCCACCTTCCCACGTCTCCTCGCGGGACCCGACCATTGGCTGCCCATTTGAGCACGTGAGTCTCGCGTCAACTGAGGGGCGTGACTAGGGCAGTACTGTTACGTAACACATATTCTGTGTTGGCAGTTGGCATGGTAACTATTCATTTCACGCGGCGTCGTCGTCGTCGTCGACGGTGGCCGTGGTGGCTTCACCTACGAATAAATTGTGTTCACTGCTTAATTGTGGACATACAGCCATATGTACTACTAGGCGTGCATGAGCGGAACTAAATATGCGGTATACTGTACAAGTATACACGGTCTTTAATATACTGTACAACACAAGCCAACCGTCAGACAATAGAGGCAGCATCTCATGGACTGCCAAGCTGTACACAGCATCTATGTGAGTGTCAGTTAGTATGTTGTGTAGGTAAGAGATTATCACAGCCAGAGAAGGTTATAAAAAAAATTCCAACGTTACAGTTTAATTATTCTGAAAATAGAATCTAGGGTTTGTAACCCAGAGCTGAATGTATATTTTATAATACCACCATTCACTGTTGCTAGGGTGCAAGGGTAAGGGGTCTAGAGCAGGGGTGGGGAACCTCCGGCCTGCGGGCCGGATACGGCCCCCGCACCCAGTTTGTCCGGCCCGCCCGCCTGCCTATATTACAGCCGCCCGCCCGCCAATACTACAGAAGTATCATCCGCCCGGCCGCCTACATTTCATACCAGCCGCCGGGGATGGCTGCTGCTGCTGCCGCCGAGGAGATGTGCAGAAGGCGTGCCCGCCAATCACTGCCGGCGCATCCCCTCCACAGCCACTGTGATTGGAGGGCGCGTCTTCTACACATCTCCCCGGTGGCAGCAGCAGCAGCCATCCCCGGCTGGAGTGCATGACTGGAGTGCATGGCCATGCCCCCACATCGTCAAAAGTGGGGGGCGTGGCCTCGCGGGGCGACGCGATTTTAGGCCGGGCCCCTCCTCTAATTCCAGCCATGCACTTTCAGCGCTTGCATTTGTCTCTCCTCAGCATGACGAAAAGTTGGGAGGTATGCAATTGAGTCTGTACCGGCAAAAAACAAAGTGTACCGATGTACCGATTTTCAGCCTGGTTTCAGGAGGTCTTCCTTCTTCCCTCGATCGGCCCATGCCGCGGGTAGTAAACACTAGCACCCGTTCCCAGTGGTGCTTTGCGGGCCCCGGCCAGCGTGCATCACGCTGACGTCACGAGGCTCCGGCACGTACCCTCCAGCACTCCTCCATCGGCGCATGCTCTTACAAGGCGCCATGGAGCAGGAGGACTCTGGAGTAGGGATGGCCATCGTTGCCATTGCCATCAATGGTTGCCATCGATGGCAATTCTGCAACTGGCCATCAATAGTGCTTAACTATGCAATGGATGACCATCGATATTTTTACATATCGATGGTCATCCTTTGTATTTGATTGATTGGCCTGTGGGCCAATCAAAACAGGGGGTGGGGCTTCGTGGGTGTCAGGGGTGGAGCTATGTCAAAAGTATTCGACATCGGCCATGAACCATCGATGATTTCAAATCATCGAGTGTCGATGGCCATCCCTACTATGGAGTACCTGCGGCGGCTGGTGGGACACAGTGAGAGGAGAGCATGGTTCAGTGGCACACAGTGAGTGGGCATACACATAGTATATATATATATTCTTTCTACGCATATATATATATATATATCTATATATATATATAGATATATATATATATATCTATATATATATAGATATATATATATATACACACACACACACAGGTATATAATATAATATAATGTATATTAGTATATTATAGGAATTTAACTTCACATCATGCATTAAAAAAATGCCCAGTACACATTCGGAAACGGGGTGTGTCCATATGTGTACCAATTTTTGCCCTTCAAATGTTGGAGGGTATGAAATGGTAAGGGGGAAGTGTAATTAGGGATGGCCATCGTTGCCATTGCCATCGATGTTTGTCATCGAGGGCAAATCGGCAACTGACCATCGATAGTGCTTAACTATGGAATGGATGACCATCGATATTTTTACATATCGATGGTCATCCATTGTGTTTGATTGATTGGCGTTTGGGCCAATCAAAACACGGGGCGGGGCTATGCTCCGTGTCACGGCACTTTAAAAAAAAATAAAAACATAATTTTGCTGTTCCATCGATGGAAGGAAACCATCTGGTTCTCCCACATCAATGGCAAAAGTATTCGACATCGGCCATGAACCATCGAAGATTTTGAATCATTGATGGTCGATGGCCATCCCTAAGTGTAATGTGGCCTAATTTAAACTGGAGGCCACTGTAATCTGTCAATCTGATCTGCTCTGTGTAATGTGCATGACACTAATATTACATAATAAGAACTAAGGCACTGTAATATGGTACAATATGAAATAGATGCACTATGACATAGCATAATTTGTACTGGAGGACACTGCAGTGAGGCACAGTATAAACAGGGGGAACTGTAATGTGGCATAATATGAACTGAGGATACTATGACAATAGGAATTGGGGATGCTGTGTAGTATAATGTGTATTGACAGCACTGCAGTGTGTCCTAATATAAACTAGGGCTCTACGATGGTTCATCATAAAATAAACTAGGGCACTACTATGGGGCATAATTTTAACTAAGGCACTAGAATGGTATTTACAGACAGGGTGGACCCTGAACTGAATGTCAGGGGAAGGAGAGGAAGTGTTTACTTGGGGAAATAGATGTGGCCTCATAACAATGGGTGTGATCTCAAATGATGAATGATGGGAAGGAAGTGGGTTATGCTAGGGGTAGGCAGTGAGTGACGTAGAGGATGATGGGCAGAGGTAGCGTGCGACATTTAGATTGTGATAGGAGAGAAAGGTGATAAGGAGCATTAGAGGGAGTGAGATGGAGACACAGTAGGTGACAGAAAAGGATGATGGAAAAAGGCTGTGGGTGAGAGGGAGAACATGACGGGGATAGGCCAGGGGTGGACAATTATTTCAGCTGGGGGGGGCCACTTAATATTTCCAGCAGATATTTGAGGGCCGCACTCCAGAAATAGGGGGTGTGGTTACTCAAGAGGGGGTGTGTCTTTGAATGTATTATAGAATACCATATACATATACACTTTTACACATCATGCAACACAATAGTAGGCCCCTTATACTTGCCCCTTACATATTATGCCGCACAGATTGAGCCAAAAGTCACGTTATGCCATACGGCAGTGATTTTCAACCTTTTTACCTTGCGGCACACTAAATAAGATTTTAAAATTGCCAAGGCACACCATGAGATCTCCATAGGGCAAAACACATTGGCCCCCACAGGAAAAAACCAAACCTATTGCCCCCCATATAAAAAACAATCACACTGGTCCCCACAGGTAACACAAATAAAATACATTGGCCCTTTACATGAAAAGAAGAGACCAGTAAATAACATTTGAACTGGTGGTGGCTGTAAACTAGTTTGGGCATCTCTAGATCTGGGGGCACACTTGAGAACAGCTCAAGGCACACTAGTGTGCCACGGCACAGTGGTTGAAAAACACTGCCATACGGAATGAGTCAAATTACACACTGAAATACTAAAAATTCACGTTATTCCACGTCCCTCATATTTCCACACAGCAAGTCCCCCTTATTTATTCCACACACCTTCCCCCATTAGTAATTCCACACAACAGCTCCCCCTTAGTTATTCCACACACCTGCCCCTCTTTAGAAATTCCAAACATCTGCGTGCCAGCCTCGAAAAATGGCGCTGATTGCAGTCCCATGCAGTCACGGCGACTAACCCATCCTCAGTGGCGGTGCTGCGGCTGTAGTGACATGTGGGGGGAGGGTGGCACGGCGCTGCTTTATGTGTGTCCAATGGTGGCTGTGTGCATGCACGGTGTAGTCCTGTGGCCTTTCGCGAAAGTGCCGGACTGCACCTGGCACATGCTAGGCACAGGCTGAGCGTCGGCTACACAGGACTTCACCAAGTGCACATACATTGAGCACACATACAGCAGCGCCAAGTGGCGGGCCAATCAGGAGCTATTCGCGGGCCGCATGTGGCTCGAGGGCCATCTGTTGCCCGCCCCTGGGATAGGCAGTAGGTGACCGGAAGTAGCAAAAAGGTGGTGGGGAGAAGGAGAGACAGAGGTTTATAGAAAGGAGAGTGGATGATAGTGAGGCAGTAGGTGATAGGAAGAATTAGTGGAAGACAGAGAGGCAAAGAGTGAAAGTGATAGCATTGGGTAACACCGTTGGGTTGGGATCATTTGGTCTACAGCATGATGGTCGACAGTCATTAGGTTGACACCATTAGGTTGACATGGGAAAAGGTCGGCATGGGTCTAGGTCAACAAGGTTCTAGGTCGAAATGGTTCTAGGTTAAAAGGTCATTAGTTCGACAGGTCGTTAGATCGACAGGTCGTTAGTTCGACAATGTCTAGGTCGACAGTGAAAAGGTCGACATGGGGTTTTTCACTGTATTTTTTACCTGAATGTAAGCAGTCTACATGGACACAGTTTAAAGTGCACCGCATCCCCTCGCATCGCTCGCTGCACTTGCAATCCGTCGGGCATGGTGCCTCACTACGCTCAGCACACTATTTTATTCTCCCATTACACGCCCTAGTGGATGGCATGAAATACCGCATGCCGGCACATGTCGGCTCAAAAAACAGTGAAAAACCTCATGTTGACCTTTTAACTGTCGACCTAGACACTGTTGAACTAATGACCTGTCGAACTAATGACCTGTCGACCTAGAACCATGTCGACCTTTTCCTATGTCGACCTAGACCCATGTCGAACCTTCTCCCATGTCGTCCTAATGGTGTCGACCTAATAACTGTCTACCATCATGCTGTAGACCAAATGACCGCATCCTCACCAGGGAATGGGTGACAGGGAGGCAATGGATAATGTAAGGGGATTGGATGATAGGGGGGAGGAAGTGGGTGATGACAGGGGGAGGTAGCTTGCGGCGTAGACGTTCAAAGGGAGTGAAAGTGGGTAACAGGAGAGAAAAGTGAAAGGGAGCGATAGTTGGAGATGCACAGGCAGTAAGTGAGGGGGAGAGGCAGATGATGTGACATGGAGGCAGTGGGTGACAGAGAAATAATGCGTGAAGTGACATGGAGGCAGTGAGTGACAGGGAGATAATGGATGAAATATAGTAAAACAAGTCTGGTTCTGCAAACCTGGTGACAATACAACAAAATTGTTTACAGTGATAATACTGGACCGTAAATTTGTTATAAATAGCTCTAGACCGTCAGGGAACAGGAGTTGCCGGGGAGGGGGGGGTGGAGTGCAGCAGACCTGGGAACAGGAGCAGAAAAAAACTGGAGCAGATCTGGGAACAGGAGCAACTACCATCGCTGCTGATCGTGACAGGAGGTACACAGCGCCCACTTGTACTGCTCTCCCTTCTCCGCTCCTTCTCCTCCTCCTCCATACCTCCTCCCCTACCCTACCCTTCCCCCTACCTCCTCTCCCCTTCTCCTCTTCCACTACTCCTCTCCTCTGCTTAACCTCCTTCTCACCCATCACGGTGTGTGGCAAATGTATATTGGACACAACGGTGTGTGGCAAATGTATATTGGACACAACGGTGTGTGGCAAATGTATATTGGGCATCACGGTGTGTGGCAAATGTATAATGAGCAAATGCCAAACACAGTGATGCTCATTATACATTTGCCACACACCGTGATACCCAATATACATATGTGGCTGTCCCTGTCACTTTCTCTCTTTGTTCCCGCTGTCAGTCTCTCTTTGCTGTCACTCTGTCTGTTTGTCCTTGCTGTCCTTGAATTTGGGCTCTCACAGTGTGGCACAATGTGCAAGGGGCACTAGTACTAGATAGTATAAGGGGTCCTACTAGTGTGGTATATAAGGGGTATGTGGTATGGTACGCTACACGTAAAGACACGCCCCCTTTTTCAGTGGCCACACCCGGCGCGCGCATAAATAAGTCCTTTATTTTTCCATACCCCCACTTTAAAATTTCCACTTCGAGCACTGTATATATATATATATATATATATATACACACACACACACAGGTATATAATATATGTATATTAGTAGATTATAGGAATTTAACTTCACATCATGCATTAAAAAAATGCCCAGTACACATTCGGAAAGGGGGTGTGTCCGTATGTGTACCAATTTTTGCCCTTCAAATGTTGGAGGGTATGAAATGGTAAGGGGGAAGTGTAATTAGGGATGGCCATCGTTGCCATTGCCATCGATGTTTGTCATCGAGGGCAAATCGGCAACTGGCCATCAATAGTGCTTAACTATGGAATGGATGACCATCGATATTTTTACATATCGATGGTCATCCATTGTGTTTGATTGATTGGCGTTTGGGCCAATCAAAACACAGGGGCGGGGCTATGCTCCGTGTCACGGCACTTTAAAAAAAAATAAAAACATAATTTTGCTGTTCCATCGATGGAAGGAAACCATCTGGTTCTCCCACATCAATGGCAAAAGTATTCGACATCGGCCATGAACCATCGAAGATTTCGAATCATTGATGGTCGATGGCCATCCCTAAGTGTAATGTGGCCTAATTTAAACTGGAGGCCACTGTAATCTGTCAATCTGATCTGCTCTGTGTAATGTGCATGACACTAATATTACATAATAAGAACTAAGGCACTGTAATATGGTACAATATGAAATAGATGCACTATGACATAGCATAATTTGTACTGGAGGACACTGCAGTGAGGCACAGTATAAACAGGGGGAACTGTAATGTGGCATAATATGAACTGAGGATACTATGACAATAGGAATTGGGGATGCTGTGTAGTATAATGTGTATTGGCAGCACTGCAGTGTGTCCTAATATTAAAAAATACACAGAGAAGAAAGAGTGTGTCTTGGTTCAGCATGTTCAGCAGGTCACTGGGACATCATTGAATGATATCGGTAACGGATTTCTTTCAGTGTGAATAGTGGAACCACAGATATAGTTGACTATATAGATGGTGCCCCTAGACTCCCAGTGTGTACAGGGCTTTAGGGTCAATGTATACTGAGAACATATTATCATGCCTATTTCCATTTTTTAGGTGAGAATTCTCCATAAAACATATGATGAGGTCATAACAGCTGACTACTGCGAAGTGACCTGGACTGCAGAATCCTCCTCAAGTCAAAAAACAAAGATTAAGCACAGCAACAGGAGACCGAAGTCAGGTAATTAATGAAAATTAATTACTGATAATATGTTTTTGGTATACATTTGGTCTTCACAAATTGGACTTCTAGCTATGAACTCTTCTATTATTGTACTTTGTGATTACTTAGTGTACAGTTAAATAGATAGAGATAGGTAGAGATAAATAGAAAGAGTAAAAGATAAACTGATACCTTCCTCCACTGTCCGCTAAGGCAGCTTAACGGACATGGGGGTGGGAGGGAAGTCAGTAACCCACTTTTTTTCAGTCAGCAACTTTCTTCCCTTTGTAATGTTGCAGCTTGACCAGCAGGGAGGGTGGGATCCTTAACTGGGTAGGTAGGTAGATGGTAAATCATGAAATAGAAAATGGCTAGGTGGTTGAAGTGCAATATCTGTAAAAGATATGTGGGTGATCCCTCACTCCTTGTGTAAAAGTACAGCTCGGCCAGCAGGGAATTGTTATCCTTTGGGACCCCTTTTTTTTACTGAGCATATTAACTGTAGATAGATAGATAGATAGATATATGGATAGATAGATAGATGTTTAGGTAAATAAATGGGTGGGATGTTGGGTGGGTAGGTGTATAGATAGTGAATCATTAGATAGACAGATAAATGGGTGGGTGGGTAGATAAAAGGTAAATTATTAGATAGATAGGTGGGTGGGTGAAGCTCAATACCTGTAAACAAATATGTGGGTGATCCCTCACTTCTTGTGTTATAGTGCAGCTCAGCCAGCAGGGAGTTGTTATCCTTTGGGCCCCACATATTGTTTTCACTGAGCACATTATCTGTAGATAGATAGATGGGTAGGTAGACAAATGGGTGGGCAGGTGTATAGATAGTGAATAATTAGATAGACAGATAACTGGGCGGTTGGGTGGATAAATGTTAAATCATTAGATTGATTGATAGTTTGGTGGGTGGATTTCAATAACTGTAAAATAATATGTGGGTGATACCTCACTCCTTGTGTAATAGTGCAGCTCGGCCAGCAGGGAGTTGTTATCCTTTGGCACCCACATATTTTTTCACTGAGCAAACTAAATGTGGATAGACAGATAGATAGGTAGGTAGATAAATGGGAGGGTGGTTGGGTAGGTGGATAGATAGTGAATCATTAGATAGATAAATGGGTGGGTAGATATATGTTAAATCATTAGATAGATAGGTGGGTGGTAGAAGTGCAATAGCTGTAAAAATATATTTGGGTGATCCCTCACTCCTTGTGTAATAGTGCAGCTCGGCCAGCAGGGAGTTATCCTTTGGGACCCACATATTTTTTCACTGAGCACACTAACTGTAGATAGATAGATAGGTAGGTAGATAAATGGGAGGGTGGTTATGTAGGTTGGATAGATAGTGAATCATTAGACAGACAGACAGATAAATGGGTGGGTGAGTAGATAAATGGTAAATCATTAGATAGATAGGTGAGTGGGTGAAGCGCAATACCTGTAAAAAAATATGTGGGGGATCCCTCACTCCTTGTGTTATAGTGCAGCTCAGCCAGCAGGGAGTTGTTATCCTTTGGGCCCCACATATTTTTTCACTGAGCAAACTAAATGTGGATAGACAGATAGGTAGGTAGATAAATGGGAGGGTGGTTGGGTAGGTGGATAGATAGTGAATCATTAGATAGATAAATGGATGGGTAGATATATGTTAAATCATTAGATAGATAGGTGGGTGGTAGAAGTGCAATAGCTGTAAAAATATATTTGGGTGATCCCTCACTCCTTGTGTAATAGTGCAGCTCGGCCAGCAGGGAGTTATCCTTTGGGACCCACATATTTTTTCACTGAGCGCACTAACTGTAGATAGATAGATAGGTAGGTAGATAAATGGGAGGGTGGTTATGTAGGTTGGATAGATAGTGAATCATTAGACAGACAGACAGATAAATGGGTGGGTGAGTAGATAAATGGTAAATCATTAGATAGATAGGTGAGTGGGTGAAGCGCAATACCTGTAAAAAAATATGTGGGGGATCCCTCACTCCTTGTGTTATAGTGCAGCTCAGCCAGCAGGGAGTTGTTATCCTTTGGGCCCCACATATTTTTTCACTGAGCGCACTTACTGTAGATAGATAGATAGGTGGGTAGATAAATGGGAGGGTGGTTATGTAGGTTGGATAGATAGTGAATCATTAGACAGACAGACAGATAAATAGGTGGGTGAGTAGATAAATGGTAAATCATTAGATAGATAGGTGAGTGGGTGAAGCGCAATACCTGTAAAAAAATATGTGGGGGATCCCTCACTCCTTGTGTTATAGTGCAGCTCAGCCAGCAGGGAGTTGTTATCCTTTGGGCCCCACATATTTTTTCAAAGAGCATATTATCTGTAGATAGATAGATGGGTAGGTAGACAAATGGGTGGGTTGTTGGGTGGGTAGGTGTATAGATAGTGAATCATTAGATAGACAGATAAATGGGCGCTGGGTGGATAAATGGTAAATCATTAGATAGATAGATAGTTGGGTGGGTGAAGCTCAATACCTGTAAAAAAATATGTGGGTGATCCCTCACTCCTTGTGTTATAGTGCAGCTCAGCCAGCAGGGAGTTGTTATCCTTTGGGCCCCTCATATTTTTTCACTGAGCGCATTACCTGTAGATAGATAAATAGATATATGGATAGATAGATGGTTAGGTAGATAAATGGGTGGGATGTTGGGTGGGTAGGTGTATAGCTAGTGAATCATTAGATAGACAGATAAATGGGCGGGTGGGTGGATAAATGGTAAATCATTAGATAGATAGTTGGGTGGGTGAATCTCAATACCTGTAAAAAAATATGTGGGTGATCCCTCACTCCTTGTGTTATAGTGCAGCTCAGCCAGCAGGGAGTTGTTATCCTTTGGGCCCCACATATTTTTTCACTGAGCGCACTAACTGTAGATAGATAGATAGGTAGGTAGATAAATGGGAGGGTGGTTGGGTAGGTTGGATAGATAGTGAATCATTAGATAGACAGACAGATAAATGGGTGGGTGAGTAGATAAATGGTAACTCATTAGATACATAGGTGAGTGGGTGAAGCGCAATACCTGTAAAAAAATATGTGGGGGATCTCTCACTTCTTGTGTTATAGTGCAGCTCAGCCAGCAGGGAGTTGTTATCCTTTGGGCCCCTCATATTTTTTCACTGAGCGCATTAACTGTAGATAGATAAATAGATATATGGATAGATAGATGGTTAGGTAGATAAATGGGTGGGATGTTGGGTGGGTAGGTGTATAGCTAGTGAATCATTAGATAGACAGATAAATGGGCGGGTGGGTGGATAAATGGTAAATCATTAGATAGATAGTTGGGTGGGTGAATCTCAATACCTGTAAAAAAATATGTGGGTGATCCCTCACTCCTTGTGTTATAGTGCAGCTCAGCCAGCAGGGAGTTGTTATCCTTTGGGCCCCACATATTTTTTCACTGAGCATATTATCTGTAGATAGATAGATGGGTAGGTAGACAAATGGGTGGGTTGTTGGGTGGGTAGGTGTATAGATAGTGAATCATTAGATAGACAGATAAATGGGCGGTGGGTGGATAAATGGTAAATCATTAGATAGATAGATAGTTGGGTGGGTGAAGCTCAATACCTGTAAAAAAATATGTGGGTGATCCCTCACTCCTTGTGTTATAGTGCAGCTCAGCCAGCAGGGAGTTGTTATCCTTTGGGCCCCTCATATTTTTTCACTGAGCGCATTACCTGTAGATAGATAAATAGATATATGGATAGATAGATGGTTAGGTAGATAAATGGGTGGGATGTTGGGTGGGTAGGTGTATAGCTAGTGAATCATTAGATAGACAGATAAATGGGCGGGTGGGTGGATAAATGGTAAATCATTAGATAGATAGTTGGGTGGGTGAATCTCAATACCTGTAAAAAAATATGTGGGTGATCCCTCACTCCTTGTGTTATAGTGCAGCTCAGCCAGCAGGGAGTTGTTATCCTTTGGGCCCCACATATTTTTTCACTGAGTGCATTAACTGTAGATAGATAGATAGATAGATAGATAGATAGATAGATGTTAAGGTAAATAAATGGGTGGGATGTTGGGTGGGTAGGTGTATAGATAGTGAATCATTAGATAGACAGATAAATGGGCGGGTGGGTGGATAAATGGTAAATAATTAGATAGATAGTTGGGTGGGGGAATCTCAATACCTGTAAAAAAATATGTGGGTGATCCCTCACTCCTTGTGTTATAATGCAGCTCAGCCAGCAGGGAGTTTTTATCCTTTGGGCCCCACATATTTTTTTCACTGAGCGCACTAACGGTAGATAGGTAGGTAGATAAATGGGAGGGTGGTTGGGTAGGTGGATAGATAGTGAATCATTAGATAGACAGATAAATGGGTGGGTAGATATATGTTAAATCGTTAGATAGATAGGTGGGTGGTAGAAGTGCAATAGCTGTAAAAATATATTTGGGTGATCCCTCACTCCTTGTGTAATAGTACAGCTCGGCCAGCAGGGAGTTATCCTTTGGGACCCACATATTTTTTAACTGAGCGCACTAACCGTACATAGATAGATAGATAGATAGATGGATGTGTAGGCACATGTGTGAAGGTACGAGTTCCTCAATCACTCAGACACCGAGCAGATGAAACCAGAAGAATGGTTTATTTTCCACAGCACGCACAAATAGACAATAAACAGTGGCAAAGGTAAATTGCAGAGTAGAAAGATATTCAGGTAGCAGGCCCAAACAGACAGTCCTTGTATAGTCACAGTCCCAGATCAGTTCCACAGGGCAAACTATCACTTAGCCCACACAGCAGTGATAGCATATAAGTCCACACGATACCTAGACAGAGCATAACCTCTTAGTCCAGGACAGTCCATCAAATTCCTCCTGGCTTGTGTGCGAGTCATTTTAAAAACTTCCAATTCCCACGCTTCTCCATACCATCAGTGGGCTTGCACTCAATCCCTATTGGTGGATTCAAGTCAGGTTTATCCCCCCTCCCAGGTACTGCTGCTGCCCATCTGCTTCTGCCCCCTGCTGGGGTCGGTTCCAGAAAGTCTGGAAGTGGCCAAGATATGCATAGCAGAGTCAACCCAAGATATAAAACACAGTCTGATTACATTATGTGGTGGTCACCCCCTGTGGACAACCCTCCTGTTGATAGTAGGGGAATTTGATCACCCCCTGTGGTGATTGTCCTTCAGCTATCCCCCTCATGTAAACAGCAGGAACAATAATCGGCTGATTACATTATGGGCTGATCACCCCCTGTGGTGGCCGGTTCCACAAAGTCTGCTAGAGCCCAGAGGTTTACAAAGAATTGTAAACCCCCCTGGGGAGATTGCCAATGGTACAATGCTTACATGAATAAAGTCATGGGAAATACAGACATTACATTTGAGGTGGGATTATACAGCCTAATAATATATGATCTGGAACTACACACACATATAGGGAGTATATAGACATATATGGAGAACAAGAGGGTACCGACGGACTAAAATAGTACATTAATTACTACACCTAATAAAATATAGTAATTACAGATTTACAGTGAATCTGATAACCTCACATTCCTTCCCCTACTATTGTAGTCCCGGTACCCAGCTGTTCAGGAACCAATAACAACCTGGAATAGCGGGATGCAGAGCCGAGAATCTGGGGTTTGGATATACCACCTGAGTCCCACAGGGTGACATCATACCAAACCCATCTTGTAAAAGGCGGCTGGTTTGCAGAACCAGCAAGGGCATGATTACAGTCTAAGTCATACATTGGAACTAACAAGGGCTGTAGCAATTCCTCTTCTTCGGATTCTGGGTACCCCCCCTCTGCAACATTGTAACCTACTAATACTTTTGCCTCGGGCACAATGGGGCAGGGACCACTTTCCACCTCCCCCTCTTGCCCAAGGAACAGGGGCCAAACAGCAGGCCAATATAGGGGCTCTGGCCCTGGCACTTCCACCACCCCGTCATGTCCTTCCTCCCCCAAACCCAAACTAGGGGCATGGCACATTTCAGTCCAGCATTTGGTCTCAATGTCCAGGGCTGAGGAGGGACCCTCCATCACAAACAATTCCGCTGGTGGCTGCAGGACAGGCTGTGTCAGCTCTGTCCCCTTAAAAGCCAGATGCTCACCTGCAGCTACTTCTGCGCACACCTCCTTCTCCGCGATAGCCTCCTTCCCCAGCTGAGTATGCTGGGCAGCCCGAAACACGACGTCATCTGTGACTGGTGGGCTGGTGGCCTGGATGTTGTCGGATACTCCTCTAACCACGGCGATCTCTTCTTGGACGCAGTCCTCATAGATCCCCTGGCAGCAGGATAATAGCTCTTCATCTTCCATCTCAGCAAAAGGGAAGCTGTAGTGCAGCTCCTCCTGAATAACCTCCTTCACTTTGGGGATAACCTCCCCCTGTATAGAACACTGAGCAGCTTCCTCCCTCGGATGGGGGAGAAGCAATTGCAAACGGTGCCTTTCATCACGCCCCCTGCGACACTGATCTTGCCATGCTGGGGTATCCAGGAGCCCCCGATCAATCGCCTCTTCCTCTGCCACCACGAAGCACTCCTCCAGACACTGCAATTGTTCCCACACACTCAACTGTGCACCGAAATGGAGGATCCAGGCTCGATAATCAGCAAATGCATTTGTAGGATCTCCCTGATCGTGAAGGATCTGCTGAAGGATTTCCCCGCGAGTGCAGGATTGGATGGGTATACCTCGCAGCTGACCTTCTGCTATCAGCTCCTCCATACTCATTTCTTCAAGGGCAGTTAGGGGCCCCCCTGACAACGACCCTTCTCTTGCGGTAACAATTAATTCTGTGGCAGACCCCTCGGTTGTCTGCCCAGATTGCAGTAGCCCCCTTCTAGACCTTTCCTCTGGTTCTATCTGGGGCATCAATTTATTCTGGACTTGTCCTTCAGCCTCAGAATATTGTCCTCTTTGTAGCATCTGGGTAACTGTAGCAATCACTTCCTCTGTAAATTCTACAAACTCTGGCTCTCCTAGCAGATTCCAAGAAGTGGCCTCACCTTTACAGTGCAGGAATGCATCCCCCAGGTAACACACTTTGTCCTGTATGCTGGATACTCTCCACCCACTGACCATCTGCTGAGCGTCTTCCCAGTACTTCCAGATATACTGCATTTTCCTGACAATAAATAACAGATCCGGCTTCCCAGCCTGCCGATACACTGAAGAACCTCCATCCCTGAGCTCCTCTGCTACAGGGGTCTTGAGGCATCGATTTTCTTTCCTTGGAAACATTTTCCCTTTCCACAGGAATGACACCTGCTCACTTGCTGAACATCACCTTATTGCATTTTCCGTTTCCTTACATATGGTCTGATCCTCTGTTCTCTGTGCTTTCTGTGCTCGAAGGTTGGTGTCTGAATGATCCCACTGTCGCTGCCGCCAAATGTGAAGGTACGAGTTCCTCAATCACTCAGACACCGAGCAGATGAAACCAGAAGAATGGTTTATTTTCCACAGTACGCACAAATAGACAATAAACAGTGGCAAAGGTAAATTGCAGAGTAGAAAGATATTCAGGTAGCAGGCCCAAACAGACAGTCCTTGTATAGTCACAGTCCCAGATCAGTTCCACAGGGCAAACTATCACTTAGCCCACACAGCAGTGATAGCATATAAGTCCACACGATACCTAGACAGAGCATAACCTCTTAGTCCAGGACAGTCCATCAAATTCCTCCTGGCTTGTGTGCGAGTCATTTTAAAAACTTCCAATTCCCACGCTTCTCCATACCATCAGTGGGCTTGCACTCAATCCCTATTGGTGGATTCAAGTCAGGTTTATCCCCCCTCCCAGGTACTGCTGCTGCCCATCTGCTTCTGCCCCCTGCTGGGGTCGGTTCCAGAAAGTCTGGAAGTGGCCAAGATATGCATAGCAGAGTCAACCCAAGATATAAAACACAGTCTGATTACATTATGTGGTGGTCACCCCCTGTGGACAACCCTCCTGTTGATAGTAGGGGAATTTGATCACCCCCTGTGGTGATTGTCCTTCAGCTATCCCCCTCATGTAAACAGCAGGAACAATAATCGGCTGATTACATTATGGGCTGATCACCCCCTGTGGTGGCCGGTTCCACAAAGTCTGCTAGAGCCCAGAGGTTTACAAAGAATTGTAAACCCCCCTGGGGAGATTGCCAATGGTACAATGCTTACATGAATAAAGTCCTGGGAAATACAGACATTACATTTGAGGTGGGATTATACAGCCTAATAATATATGATCTGGAACTACACACACATATAGGGAGTATATAGACATATATGGAGAACAAGAGGGTACCGACGGACTAAAATAGTACATTAATTACTACACCTAATAAAATATAGTAATTACAGATTTACAGTGAATCTGATAACCTCACAACATGGATAGTAAATCATTGGATAGACAGATAAATTGGGTGGATAGGTAGATAGATGGTAAATTATTAATTAAATAGACAAATCATAGCTAGAATAGTTCATAAAGTAGAGGCATGGATAAAGAGGTGAGGGATCCCTCTCATTTTTCTAAAGCCCCATAAACGCTACTCAAAAAGAAAAGTTATCGCTCAGAATGGCATTTTTGAGCGATCTCTTTTCTTTAAAACAAATCTGTAGTATGTATACTTAATATAGTTAATGATGTGTGCTCCCGTCCCGCGCATCCTTAACGACCACCCTCCTGCCCCTTCACCTGAACATACAGGTCATCTTTGGCCATATAGCCTATGACCCGCATGTTCAGCAGGTCACTGGGACATCATTGAATGATATCGGTAACAGATTTCTTTCAGTGTGAATAGTGGAACCACAGATATAGTTGACTATATACATGGTGCCCCTAGACTCCCAGTGTGTACAGGGCTTTAGGGTCAATGTATACTGAGAACATATTATCATGCCTATTTCCATTTTTTAGGTGAGAATTCTCCATAAAAAATGTGATGAGGTCATAACAGCTGACTACTGCAAAGTGACCTGGACTGCAGAATCCTCCTCAAGTCAAAAAACAAAGATTAAGCACAGCAACAGGAGACCGAAGTCAGGTAATTAATGAAAATTAATTACTGATAATATGTTTTTGGTATACATTTGGTCTTCACAAATAGGACTTCTAGCTATGAACTCTTCTATTATTGTACTTTGTGATTACTTAGTGTACAGTTAAATAGATAGAGATAGGTAGAGATAAATAGAAAGAGTAAAAGATAAACTGATACCTTCCTCCACTGTCCGCTAAGGCAGCTTAACGGACATGGGGGTGGGAGGGAAGTCAGTAACCCACTTTTTTTCAGTCAGCAACTTTCTTCCCTTTGTAATGTTGCAGCTTGACCAGCAGGGAGGGTGGGATCCTTAACTGGGTAGGTAGGTAGATGGTAAATCATGAAATAGAAAATGGCTAGGTGGTTGAAGTGCAATATCTGTAAAAGATATGTGGGTGATCCCTCACTCCTTGTGTAAAAGTACAGCTCGGCCAGCAGGGAATTGTTATCCTTTGGGACCCCTTTTTTTTACTGAGCATATTAACTGTAGATAGATAGATAGATAGATAGATAGATAGATATATGGATAGATAGATAGATGTTTAGGTAAATAAATGGGTGGGATGTTGGGTGGGTAGGTGTATAGATAGTGAATCATTAGATAGACAGATAAATGGGTGGGTGGGTAGATAAAAGGTAAATTATTAGATAGATAGGTGGGTGGGTGAAGCTCAATACCTGTAAACAAATATGTAGGTGATCCCTCACTTCTTGTGTTATAGTGCAGCTCAGCCAGCAGGGAGTTGTTATCCTTTGGGCCCCACATATTGTTTTCACTGAGCACATTATCTGTAGATAGATAGATGGGTAGGTAGACAAATGGGTGGGCAGGTGTATAGATAGTGAATAATTAGATAGACAGATAACTGGGCGGTTGGGTGGATAAATGTTAAATCATTAGATTGATTGATAGTTTGGTGGGTGGATTTCAATAACTGTAAAAGAATATGTGGGTGATACCTCACTCCTTGTGTAATAGTGCAGCTCGGCCAGCAGGGAGTTGTTATCCTTTGGCACCCACATATTTTTTCACTGAGCAAACTAAATGTGGATAGACAGATAGATAGGTAGGTAGATAAATGGGAGGGTGGTTGGGTAGGTGGATAGATAGTGAATCATTAGATAGATAAATGGGTGGGTAGATATATGTTAAATCATTAGATAGATAGGTGGGTGGTAGAAGTGCAATAGCTGTAAAAATATATTTGGGTGATCCCTCACTCCTTGTGTAATAGTGCAGCTCGGCCAGCAGGGAGTTATCCTTTGGGACCCACATATTTTTTCACTGAGCGCACTAACTGTAGATAGATAGATAGGTAGGTAGATAAATGGGAGGGTGGTTATGTAGGTTGGATAGATAGTGAATCATTAGACAGACAGACAGATAAATGGGTGGGTGAGTAGATAAATGGTAAATCATTAGATAGATAGGTGAGTGGGTGAAGCGCAATACCTGTAAAAAAATATGTGGGGGATCCCTCACTCCTTGTGTTATAGTGCAGCTCAGCCAGCAGGGAGTTGTTATCCTTTGGGCCCCACATATTTTTTCACTGAGCAAACTAAATGTGGATAGACAGATAGATAGGTAGGTAGATAAATGGGAGGGTGGTTGGGTAGGTGGATAGATAGTGAATCATTAGATAGATAAATGGATGGGTAGATATATGTTAAATCATTAGATAGATAGGTGGGTGGTAGAAGTGCAATAGCTGTAAAAATATATTTGGGTGATCCCTCACTCCTTGTGTAATAGTGCAGCTCGGCCAGCAGGGAGTTATCCTTTGGGACCCACATATTTTTTCACTGAGCGCACTAACTGTAGATAGATAGATAGGTAGGTAGATAAATGGGAGGGTGGTTATGTAGGTTGGATAGATAGTGAATCATTAGACAGACAGACAGATAAATGGGTGGGTGAGTAGATAAATGGTAAATCATTAGATAGATAGGTGAGTGGGTGAAGCGCAATACCTGTAAAAAAATATGTGGGGGATCCCTCACTCCTTGTGTTATAGTGCAGCTCAGCCAGCAGGGAGTTGTTATCCTTTGGGCCCCACATATTTTTTCACTGAGCGCACTTACTGTAGATAGATAGATAGGTGGGTAGATAAATGGGAGGGTGGTTATGTAGGTTGGATAGATAGTGAATCATTAGACAGACAGACAGATAAATAGGTGGGTGAGTAGATAAATGGTAAATCATTAGATAGATAGGTGAGTGGGTGAAGCGCAATACCTGTAAAAAAATATGTGGGGGATCCCTCACTCCTTGTGTTATAGTGCAGCTCAGCCAGCAGGGAGTTGTTATCCTTTGGGCCCCACATATTTTTTCAAAGAGCATATTATCTGTAGATAGATAGATGGGTAGGTAGACAAATGGGTGGGTTGTTGGGTGGGTAGGTGTATAGATAGTGAATCATTAGATAGACAGATAAATGGGCGCTGGGTGGATAAATGGTAAATCATTAGATAGATAGATAGTTGGGTGGGTGAAGCTCAATACCTGTAAAAAAATATGTGGGTGATCCCTCACTCCTTGTGTTATAGTGCAGCTCAGCCAGCAGGGAGTTGTTATCCTTTGGGCCCCTCATATTTTTTCACTGAGCGCATTACCTGTAGATAGATAAATAGATATATGGATAGATAGATGGTTAGGTAGATAAATGGGTGGGATGTTGGGTGGGTAGGTGTATAGCTAGTGAATCATTAGATAGACAGATAAATGGGCGGGTGGGTGGTTAAATGGTAAATCATTAGATAGATAGTTGGGTGGGTGAATCTCAATACCTGTAAAAAAATATGTGGGTGATCCCTCACTCCTTGTGTTATAGTGCAGCTCAGCCAGCAGGGAGTTGTTATCCTTTGGGCCCCACATATTTTTTCACTGAGCGCACTAACTGTAGATAGATAGATAGGTAGGTAGATAAATGGGAGGGTGGTTGGGTAGGTTGGATAGATAGTGAATCATTAGATAGACAGACAGATAAATGGGTGGGTGAGTAGATAAATGGTAACTCATTAGATACATAGGTGAGTGGGTGAAGCGCAATACCTGTAAAAAAATATGTGGGGGATCTCTCACTTCTTGTGTTATAGTGCAGCTCAGCCAGCAGGGAGTTGTTATCCTTTGGGCCCCTCATATTTTTTCACTGAGCGCATTAACTGTAGATAGATAAATAGATATATGGATAGATAGATGGTTAGGTAGATAAATGGGTGGGATGTTGGGTGGGTAGGTGTATAGCTAGTGAATCATTAGATAGACAGATAAATGGGCGGGTGGGTGGATAAATGGTAAATCATTAGATAGATAGTTGGGTGGGTGAATCTCAATACCTGTAAAAAAATATGTGGGTGATCCCTCACTCCTTGTGTTATAGTGCAGCTCAGCCAGCAGGGAGTTGTTATCCTTTGGGCCCCACATATTTTTTCACTGAGCATATTATCTGTAGATAGATAGATGGGTAGGTAGACAAATGGGTGGGTTGTTGGGTGGGTAGGTGTATAGATAGTGAATCATTAGATAGACAGATAAATGGGCGGTGGGTGGATAAATGGTAAATCATTAGATAGATAGATAGTTGGGTGGGTGAAGCTCAATACCTGTAAAAAAATATGTGGGTGATCCCTCACTCCTTGTGTTATAGTGCAGCTCAGCCAGCAGGGAGTTGTTATCCTTTGGGCCCCTCATATTTTTTCACTGAGCGCATTACCTGTAGATAGATAAATAGATATATGGATAGATAGATGGTTAGGTAGATAAATGGGTGGGATGTTGGGTGGGTAGGTGTATAGCTAGTGAATCATTAGATAGACAGATAAATGGGCGGGTGGGTGGATAAATGGTAAATCATTAGATAGATAGTTGGGTGGGTGAATCTCAATACCTGTAAAAAAATATGTGGGTGATCCCTCACTCCTTGTGTTATAGTGCAGCTTAGCCAGCAGGGAGTTGTTATCCTTTGGGCCCCACATATTTTTTCACTGAGCACATTATCTGTAGATAGATAGATGGGTAGGTAGACAAATGGGTGGGTAGGTGTATAGATAGTGAATCATTAGATAGACAGATAACTGGGCGGTTGGGTGGATAAATGTTAAATCATTAGATTGATTGATAGTTTGGTGGGTGGATTTCAATAACTGTAAAAGAATATGTGGGTGATACCTCACTCCTTGTGTAATAGTGCAGCTCGGCCAGCAGGGAGTTGTTATCCTTTGGCACCCACATATTTTTTCACTGAGCAAACTAAATGTGGATAGACAGATAGATAGGTAGGTAGATAAATGGGAGGGTGGTTGGGTAGGTGGATAGATAGTGAATCATTAGATAGACAGATAAATGGGTGGGTAGATATATGTTAAATCGTTAGATAGATAGGTGGGTGGTAGAAGTGCAATAGCTGTAAAAATATATTTGGGTGATCCCTCACTCCTTGTGTAATAGTGCAGCTCGGCCAGCAGGGAGTTATCCTTTGGGACCCACATATTTTTTAACTGAGCGCACTAACCGTAGATAGATAGATAAATGGATGTGTAGGCACATGGATAGTAAATCATTGGATAGACAGATAAATTGGGTGGATAGGTAGATAGATGGTAAATTATTAATTAAATAGACAAATCATAGCTAGAATAGTTCATAAAGTAGAGGCATGGATAAAGAGGTGAGGGATCCCTCTCATTTTTCTAAAGCCCCATAAACGCTACTCAAAAAGAAAAGTTATCGCTCAGAATGGCATTTTTGAGCGATCTCTTTTCTTTAAAACAAATCTGTAGTATGTATACTCAATATAGTTAATGATGTGTGCTCCCGCGCATCCTTAACGACCACCCTCCTGCCCCTTCACCTGAACATACAGGTCATCTTTGGCCATATAGCCTATGACCCGCATGTTCAGCAGGTCACTGGGACATCTTTGAATGATATCGGTAACAGATTTCTTTCAGTGTGAATAGTGGAACCACAGATATAGTTGACTATATACATGGTGCCCCTAGACTCCCAGTGTGTACAGGGCTTTAGGGTCAATGTATACTGAGAACATATTATCATGCCTATTTCCATTTTTTAGGTGAGAATTCTCCATAAAACATGTGATGAGGTCATAACAGCTGACTACTGCAAAGTGACCTGGACTGCAGAATCCTCCTCAAGTCAAAAAACAAGATTAAGCACAGCAACAGGAGTCCGAAGTCAGGTAATTAATGAAAATTAATTACTGATAATATGTTTTTGGTATACATTTGGTCTTCACAAATAGGACTTCTAGCTATGAACTGTTCTATTATTGTACTTTGTGATTACTTAGTGTACAGTTAAATAGATAGAGATAGGTAGAGATAAATAGAAAGAGTAAAAGATAAACTGATACCTTCCTCCACTGTCCGCTAAGGCAGCTTAACGGACATGGGGGTGGGAGGGAAGTCAGTAACCCACTTTTTTTCAGTCAGCAACTTTCTTCCCTTTGTAATGTTGCAGCTTGACCAGCAGGGAGGGTGGGATCCTTAACTGGGTAGGTAGGTAGATGGTAAATCATGAAATAGAAAATGGCTAGGTGGTTGAAGTGCAATATCTGTAAAAGATATGTGGGTGATCCCTCACTCCTTGTGTAAAAGTACAGCTCGGCCAGCAGGGAATTGTTATCCTTTGGGACCCCTTTTATTTTACTGAGCATATTAACTGTAGATAGATAGATAGATATATGGATAGATAGATGTTTAGGTAAATAAATGGGTGGGATGTTGGGTGGGTAGGTGTATAGATAGTGAATCATTAGATAGACAGATAAATGGGTGGGTGGGTAGATAAAAGGTAAATTATTAGATAGATAGGTGGGTGGGTGAAGCTCAATACCTGTAAAAAAATATGTGGGTGATCCCTCACTTCTTGTGTTATAGTGCAGCTCAGCCAGCAGGGAGTTGTTATCCTTTGGGCCCCACATATTTTTTTCACTGAGCACATTATCTGTAGATAGATAGATGGGTAGGTAGACAAATGGGTGGGCAGGTGTATAGATAGTGAATCATTAGATAGACAGATAACTGGGCGGTTGGGTGGATAAATGTTAAATCATTAGATTGATTGATAGTTTGGTGGGTGGATTTCAATAACTGTAAAAGAATATGTGGGTGATACCTCACTCCTTGTGTAATAGTGCAGCTCGGCCAGCAGGGAGTTGTTATCCTTTGGCACCCACATATTTTTTCACTGAGCAAACTAAATGTGGATAGACAGATAGATAGGTAGGTAGATAAATGGGAGGGTGGTTGGGTAGGTGGATAGATAGTGAATCATTAGATAGATAAATGGGTGGGTAGATATATGTTAAATCAGTAGATAGATAGGTGGGTGGTAGAAGTGCAATAGCTGTAAAAATATATTTGGGTGATCCCTCACTCCTTGTGTAATAGTGCAGCTCGGCCAGCAGGGAGTTATCCTTTGGGACCCACATATTTTTTCACTGAGCGCACTAACTGTAGATAGATAGATAGGTAGGTAGATAAATGGGAGGGTGGTTATGTAGGTTGGATAGATAGTGAATCATTAGACAGACAGATAAATGGGTGGGTGAGTAGATAAATGGTAAATCATTAGATAGATAGGTGAGTGGGTGAAGCGCAATACCTGTAAAAAAATATGTGGGGGATCCCTCACTCCTTGTGTTATAGTGCAGCTCAGCCAGCAGGGAGTTGTTATCCTTTGGGCCCCACATATTTTTTCACTGAGCGCACTTACTGTAGATAGATAGATAGGTGGGTAGATAAATGGGAGGGTGGTTATGTAGGTTGGATAGATAGTGAATCATTAGACAGACAGACAGATAAATGGGTGGGTGAGTAGATAAATGGTAAATCATTAGATAGATAGGTGAGTGGGTGAAGCGCAATACCTGTCAAAAATTATGTGGGGGATCCCTCACTCCTTGTGTTATAGTGCAGCTCAGCCAGCAGGGAGTTGTTATCCTTTGGGCCCCACATATTTTTTCAAAGAGCATATTATCTGTAGATAGATAGATGGGTAGGTAGACAAATGGGTGGGTTGTTGGGTGGGTAGGTGTATAGATAGTGAATCATTAGATAGACAGATAAATGGGCGCTGGGTGGATAAATGGTAAATCATTAGATAGATAGATAGTTGGGTGGGTGAAGCTCAATACCTGTAAAAAAATATGTGGGTGATCCCTCACTCCTTGTGTTATAGTGCAGCTCAGTCAGCAGGGAGTTGTTATCCTTTGGGCCAATCATATTTTTTCACTGAGCGCATTACCTGTAGATAGATAAATAGATATATGGATAGATAGATGGTTAGGTAGATAAATGGGTGGGATGTTGGGTGGGTAGGTGTATAGCTAGTGAATCATTAGATAGACAGATAAATGGGCGGGTGGGTGGATAAATGGTAAATCATTAGATAGATAGTTGGGTGGGTGAATCTCAATACCTGTAAAAAAATATGTGGGTGATCCCTCACTCCTTGTGTTATAGTGCAGCTCAGCCAGCAGGGAGTTGTTATCCTTTGGGCCCCACATATTTTTTCACTGAGCGCACTAACTGTAGATAGATAGATAGGTAGGTAGATAAATGGGAGGGTGGTTGGGTAGGTTGGATAGATAGTGAATCATTAGATAGACAGACAGATAAATGGGTGGGTGAGTAGATAAATGGTAACTCATTAGATACATAGGTGAGTGGGTGAAGCGCAATACCTGTAAAAAAATATGTGGGGGATCTCTCACTTGTGTTATAGTGCAGCTCAGCCAGCAGGGAGTTGTTATCCTTTGGGCCCCACATATTTTTTCACTGAGCATATTATCTGTAGATAGATAGATGGGTAGGTAGACAAATGGGTGGGTTGTTGGGTGGGTAGGTGTATAGATAGTGAATCATTAGATAGACAGATAAATGGGCGGTGGGTGGATAAATGGTAAATCATTAGATAGATAGATAGTTGGGTGGGTGAAGCTCAATACCTGTAAAAAAATATGTGGGTGATCCCTCACTCCTTGTGTTATAGTGCAGCTCAGCCAGCAGGGAGTTGTTATCCTTTGAGCCCCTCATATTTTTTCACTGAGCGCATTACCTGTAGATAGATAAATAGATATATGGATAGATAGATGGTTAGGTAGATAAATGGGTGTGATGTTGGGTGGGTAGGTGTATAGCTAGTGAATCATTAGATAGACAGATAAATGGGCGGGTGGGTGGATAATTGGTAAATCATTAGATAGATAGTTGGGTGAATCTCAATACCTGTAAAAAAATATGTGGGTGATCCCTCACTCCTTGTGTTATAGTGCAGCTTAGCCAGCAGGGAGTTGTTATCCTTTGGGCCCCACATATTTTTTCACTGAGCACATTATCTGTAGATAGATAGATGGGTAGGTAGACAAATGGGTGGGTAGGTGTATAGATAGTGAATCATTAGATAGACAGATAACTGGGCGGTTGGGTGGATAAATGTTAAATCATTAGATTGATTGATAGTTTGGTGGGTGGATTTCAATAACTGTAAAAGAATATGTGGGTGATACCTCACTCCTTGTGTAATAGTGCAGCTCGGCCAGCAGGGAGTTGTTATCCTTTGGCACCCACATATTTTTTCACTGAGCAAACTAAATGTGGATAGACAGATAGATAGGTAGGTAGATAAATGGGAGGGTGGTTGGGTAGGTGGATAGATAGTGAATCATTAGATAGACAGATAAATAGGTGGGTAGATATATGTTAAATCGTTAGATAGATAGGTGGGTGGTAGAAGTGCAATAGCTGTAAAAATATATTTGGGTGATCCCTCACTCCTTGTGTAATAGTGCAGCTCGGCCAGCAGGGAGTTATCCTTTGGGACCCACATATTTTTTAACTGAGCGCACTAACCGTAGATAGATAGATAGATGGATGTGTAGGCACATGGATAGTAAATCATTGGATAGACAGATAAATTGGGTGGATAGGTAGATAGATGGTAAATTATTAATTAAATAGACAAATCATAGCTAGAATAGTTCATAAAGTAGAGGCATGGATAAAGAGGTGAGGGATCCCTCTCATTTTTCTAAAGCCCCATAAACGCTACTCAAAAAGAAAAGTTATCGCTCAGAATGGCATTTTTGAGCGATCTCTTTTCTTTAAAACAAATCTGTAGTATGTATACTCAATATAGTTAATGATGTGTGCTCCCGCGCATCCTTAACGACCACCCTCCTGCCCCTTCACCTGAACATACAGGTCATCTTTGGCCATATAGCCTATGACCCGCATGTTCAGCAGGTCACTGGGACATCATTGAATGATATCGGTAACAGATTTCTTTCAGTGTGAATAGTGGAACCACAGATATAGTTGACTATATACATGGTGCCCCTAGACTCCCAGTGTGTACAGGGCTTTAGGGTCAATGTATACTGAGAACATATTATCATGCCTATTTCCATTTTTTAGGTGAGAATTCTCCATAAAACATGTGATGAGGTCATAACAGCTGACTACTGCAAAGTGACCTGGACTGCAGAATCCTCCTCAAGTCAAAAAACAAGATTAAGCACAGCAACAGGAGTCCGAAGTCAGGTAATTAATGAAAATTAATTACTGATAATATGTTTTTGGTATACATTTGGTCTTCACAAATAGGACTTCTAGCTATGAACTGTTCTATTATTGTACTTTGTGATTACTTAGTGTACAGTTAAATAGATAGAGATAGGTAGAGATAAATAGAAAGAGTAAAAGATAAACTGATACCTTCCTCCACTGTCCGCTAAGGCAGCTTAACGGACATGGGGGTGGGAGGGAAGTCAGTAACCCACTTTTTTTCAGTCAGCAACTTTCTTCCCTTTGTAATGTTGCAGCTTGACCAGCAGGGAGGGTGGGATCCTTAACTGGGTAGGTAGGTAGATGGTAAATCATGAAATAGAAAATGGCTAGGTGGTTGAAGTGCAATATCTGTAAAAGATATGTGGGTGATCCCTCACTCCTTGTGTAAAAGTACAGCTCGGCCAGCAGGGAATTGTTATCCTTTGGGACCCCTTTTATTTTACTGAGCATATTAACTGTAGATAGATAGATAGATATATGGATAGATAGATAGATGTTTAGGTAAATAAATGGGTGGGATGTTGGGTGGGTAGGTGTATAGATAGTGAATCATTAGATAGACAGATAAATGGGTGGGTGGGTAGATAAAAGGTAAATTATTAGATAGATAGGTGGGTGGGTGAAGCTCAATACCTGTAAAAAAATATGTGGGTGATCCCTCACTTCTTGTGTTATAGTGCAGCTCAGCCAGCAGGGAGTTGTTATCCTTTGGGCCCCACATATTTTTTTCACTGAGCACATTATCTGTAGATAGATAGATGGGTAGGTAGACAAATGGGTGGGCAGGTGTATAGATAGTGAATCATTAGATAGACAGATAACTGGGCGGTTGGGTGGATAAATGTTAAATCATTAGATTGATTGATAGTTTGGTGGGTGGATTTCAATAACTGTAAAAGAATATGTGGGTGATACCTCACTCCTTGTGTAATAGTGCAGCTCGGCCAGCAGGGAGTTGTTACCCTTTGGCACCCACATATTTTTTCACTGAGCAAACTAAATGTGGATAGACAGATAGATAGGTAGGTAGATAAATGGGAGGGTGGTTGGGTAGGTGGATAGATAGTGAATCATTAGATAGATAAATGGGTGGGTAGATATATGTTAAATCAGTAGATAGATAGGTGGGTGGTAGAAGTGCAATAGCTGTAAAAATATATTTGGGTGATCCCTCACTCCTTGTGTAATAGTGCAGCTCGGCCAGCAGGGAGTTATCCTTTGGGACCCACATATTTTTTCACTGAGCGCACTAACTTTGATAGATAGATAGGTAGGTAGATAAATGGGAGGGTGGTTATGTAGGTTGGATAGATAGTGAATCATTAGACAGACAGATAAATGGGTGGGTGAGTAGATAAATGGTAAATCATTAGATAGATAGGTGAGTGGGTGAAGCGCAATACCTGTAAAAAAATATGTGGGGGATCCCTCACTCCTTGTGTTATAGTGCAGCTCAGCCAGCAGGGAGTTGTTATCCTTTGGGCCCCACATATTTTTTCACTGAGCGCACTTACTGTAGATAGATAGATAGGTGGGTAGATAAATGGGAGGGTGGTTATGTAGGTTGGATAGATAGTGAATCATTAGACAGACAGACAGATAAATGGGTGGGTGAGTAGATAAATGGTAAATCATTAGATAGATAGGTGAGTGGGTGAAGCGCAATACCTGTCAAAAATTATGTGGGGGATCCCTCACTCCTTGTGTTATAGTGCAGCTCAGCCAGCAGGGAGTTGTTATCCTTTGGGCCCCACATATTTTTTCAAAGAGCATATTATCTGTAGATAGATAGATGGGTAGGTAGACAAATGGGTGGGTTGTTGGGTGGGTAGGTGTATAGATAGTGAATCATTAGATAGACAGATAAATGGGCGGGTGGGTGGATAAATGGTAAATCATTAGATAGATAGTTGGGTGGGTGAATCTCAATACCTGTAAAAAAATATGTGGGTGATCCCTCACTCCTTGTGTTATAGTGCAGCTCAGCCAGCAGGGAGTTGTTATCCTTTGGGCCCCACATATTTTTTCACTGAGCGCACTAACTGTAGATAGATAGATAGGTAGGTAGATAAATGGGAGGGTGGTTGGGTAGGTTGGATAGATAGTGAATCATTAGATAGACAGACAGATAAATGGGTGGGTGAGTAGATAAATGGTAACTCATTAGATACATAGGTGAGTGGGTGAAGCGCAATACCTGTAAAAAAATATGTGGGGGATCTCTCACTTCTTGTGTTATAGTGCAGCTCAGCCAGCAGGGAGTTGTTATCCTTTGGGCCCCACATATTTTTTCACTGAGCATATTATCTGTAGATAGATAGATGGGTATGTAGACAAATGGGTGGGTTGTTGGGTGGGTAGGTGTATAGATAGTGAATCATTAGATAGACAGATAAATGGGCGGTGGGTGGATAAATGGTAAATCATTAGATAGATAGATAGTTGGGTGGGTGAAGCTCAATACCTGTAAAAAAATATGTGGGTGATCCCTCACTCCTTGTGTTATAGTGCAGCTCAGCCAGCAGGGAGTTGTTATCCTTTGAGCCCCTCATATTTTTTCACTGAGCGCATTACCTGTAGATAGATAAATAGATATATGGATAGATAGATGGTTAGGTAGATAAATGGGTGTGATGTTGGGTGGGTAGGTGTATAGCTAGTGAATCATTAGATAGACAGATAAATGGGCGGGTGGGTGGATAATTGGTAAATCATTAGATAGATAGTTGGGTGGGTGAATCTCAATACCTGTAAAAAAATATGTGGGTGATCCCTCACTCCTTGTGTTATAGTGCAGCTTAGCCAGCAGGGAGTTGTTATCCTTTGGGCCCCACATATTTTTTCACTGAGCACATTATCTGTAGATAGATAGATGGGTAGGTAGACAAATGGGTGGGTAGGTGTATAGATAGTGAATCATTAGATAGACAGATAACTGGGCGGTTGGGTGGATAAATGTTAAATCATTAGATTGATTGATAGTTTGGTGGGTGGATTTCAATAACTGTAAAAGAATATGTGGGTGATACCTCACTCCTTGTGTAATAGTGCAGCTCGGCCAGCAGGGAGTTGTTATCCTTTGGCACCCACATATTTTTTCACTGAGCAAACTAAATGTGGATAGACAGATAGATAGGTAGGTAGATAAATGGGAGGGTGGTTGGGTAGGTGGATAGATAGTGAATCATTAGATAGACAGATAAATGGGTGGGTAGATATATGTTAAATCGTTAGATAGATAGGTGGGTGGTAGAAGTGCAATAGCTGTAAAAATATATTTGGGTGATCCCTCACTCCTTGTGTAATAGTGCAGCTCGGCCAGCAGGGAGTTATCCTTTGGGACCCACATATTTTTTAACTGAGCGCACTAACCGTAGATAGATAGATAGATAGATGGATGTGTAGGCACATGGATAGTAAATCATTGGATAGACAGATAAATTGGGTGGATAGGTAGATAGATGGTAAATTATTAATTAAATAGACAAATCATAGCTAGAATAGTTCATAAAGTAGAGGCATGGATAAAGAGGTGAGGGATCCCTCTCATTTTTCTAAAGCCCCATAAACGCTACTCAAAAAGAAAAGTTATCGCTCAGAATGGCATTTTTGAGCGATCTCTTTTCTTTAAAACAAATCTGTAGTATGTATACTCAATATAGTTAATGATGTGTGCTCCCGCGCATCCTTAACGACCACCCTCCTGCCCCTTCACCTGAACATACAGGTCATCTTTGGCCATATAGCCTATGACCCGCATGTTCAGCAGGTCACTGGGACATCATTGAATGATATCGGTAACAGATTTCTTTCAGTGTGAATAGTGGAACCACAGATATAGTTGACTATATACATGGTGCCCCTAGACTCCCAGTGTGTACAGGGCTTTAGGGTCAATGTATACTGAGAACATATTATCATGCCTATTTCCATTTTTTAGGTGAGAATTCTCCATAAAACATGTGATGAGGTCATAACAGCTGACTACTGCAAAGTGACCTGGACTGCAGAATCCTCCTCAAGTCAAAAAACAAAGATTAAGCACAGCAACAGGAGTCCGAAGTCAGGTAATTAATGAAAATTAATTACTGATAATATGTTTTTGGTATACATTTGGTCTTCACAAATAGGACTTCTAGCTATGAACTCTTCTATTATTGTACTTTGTGATTACTTAGTGTACAGTTAAATAGATAGAGATAGGTAGAGATAAATAGAAAGAGTAAAAGATAAACTGATACCTTCCTCCACTGTCCGCTAAGGCAGCTTAACGGACATGGGGGTGGGAGGGAAGTCAGTAACCCACTTTTTTCAGTCAGCAACTTTCTTCCCTTTGTAATGTTGCAGCTTGACCAGCAGGGAGGGTGGGATCCTTAACTGGGTAGGTAGGTAGATGGTAAATCATGAAATAGAAAATGGCTAGGTGGTTGAAGTGCAATATCTGTAAAAGATATGTGGGTGATCCCTCACTCCTTGTGTAAAAGTACAGCTCGGCCAGCAGGGAATTGTTATCCTTTGGGACCCCTTTTTTTTTACTGAGCACATTAACTGTAGATAGATAGATAGATATATGGATAGATAGATAGATGTTTAGGTAAATAAATGGGTGGGATGTTGGGTGGGTAGGTGTATAGATAGTGAATCATTAGATAGACAGATAAATGGGTGGGTGGGTAGATAAAAGGTAAATTATTAGATAGATAGGTGGGTGGGTGAAGCTCAATACCTGTAAAAAAATATGTGGGTGATCCCTCACTTCTTGTGTTATAGTGCAGCTCAGCCAGCAGGGAGTTGTTATCCTTTGGGCCCCTCATATTTTTTCACTGAGCGCATTAACTGTAGATAGATAAATAGATATATGGATAGATAGATGGTTAGGTAGATAAATGGGTGGGATGTTGGGTGGGTAGGTGTATAGCTAGTGATTCATTAGATAGACAGATAAATGGGCGGGTGGGTGGATAAATGGTAAATCATTAGATAGATAGTTGGGTGGGTGAATCTCAATACCTGTAATAAAATATGTGGGTGATCCCTCACTCCTTGTGTTATGGTGCAGCTCAGCCAGCAGGGAGTTTTTATCCTTTGGGCCCCACATATTTTTTCACTGAGCGCACTAACTGTAGATAGATAGATAGGTAGGTAGATAAATGGGAGGGTGGTTGGGTAGGTTGGATAGATAGTGAATCATTAGACAGACAGACAGATAAATGGGTGGGTGAGTAGATAAATGGTAAATCATTAGATAGATAGGTGAGTGGGTGATGCGCAATACCTGTAAAAAAATATGTGGGTGATCCCTCACTCCTTGTGTTATAGTGCAGCTCAGCCAGCAGGGAGTTGTTATCCTTTGGGCCCCACATATTTTTTCACTGAGCATATTATCTGTAGATAGATAGATGGGTAGGTAGACAAATGGATGGGTTGTTGGGTGGGTAGGTGTATAGATAGTGAATCATTAGATAGACAGATAAATGGGCGGTGGGTGGATAAATGGTAAATCATTAGATAGATAGATAGTTGGGTGGGTGGGTGAAGCTCAATACCTGTAAATAAATATGTGGGTGATCCCTCACTCCTTGTGTTATAGTGCAGCTCAGCCAGCAGGGAGTTGTTATCCTTTGGGCCCCTCATATTTTTTCACTGAGCGCATTAACTGTAGATAGATAAATAGATATATGGATAGATAGATGGTTAGGTAGATAAATGGGTGGGATGTTGGGTGGGTAGGTGTATAGCTAGTGAATCATTAGATAGACAGATAAATGGGCGGGTGGGTGGATAAATGGTAAATCATTAGATAGATAGTTGGGTGGGTGAATCTCAATACCTGTAAAAAAATATGTGGGTGATCCCTCACTCCTTGTGTTATAGTGCAGCTCAGCCAGCAGGAAATTGTTATCCTTTGGGCCCCACATATTTTTTTACTGAGCGCACTAACTGTAGATAGATAGATAGGTAGGTAGATAAATGGGAGGGTGGTTGGGTAGGTTGGATAGATAGTGAATCATTAGATAGACAGACAGATAAATGGGTGGGTGAGTAGATAAATGGTAACTCATTAGATAGATAGGTGAGTGGGCGAAGCGCAATACCTGTAAAAAAATATGTGGGGGATCTCTCACTTCTTGTGTTATAGTGCAGCTCAGCCAGCAGGGAGTTGTTATCCTTTGGGCCCCTCATATTTTTTCACTGAGCGCATTAACTGTAGATAGATAAATAGATATATGGATAGATAGATGGTTAGGTAGATAAATGGGTGGGATGTTGGGTGGGTAGGTGTATAGCTAGTGAATCATTAGATAGACAGATAAATGGGCGGGTGGGTGGATAAATGGTTAATCATTAGATAGATAGTTGGGTGGGTGAATCTCAATACCTGTAAAAAAATATGTGGGTGATCCCTCACTCCTTGTGTTATAGTGCAGCTCAGCCAGCAGGGAGTTGTTATCCTTTGGGCCCCACATATTTTTTCACTGAGCGCACTAACTGTAGATAGATAGATAGGTAGATAAATGGGAGGGTGGTTGTGTAGGTTGGATAGATAGTGAATCATTAGACAGACAGATAAATGGGTGGGTGAGTAGATAAATGGTAAATCATTAGATAGATAGGTGAGTGGGTGAAGCGCAATACCTGTAAAAAAAATATGTGGGGGATCCCTCACTCCTTGTGTTATAGTGCAGCTCAGCCAGCAGGGAGTTGTTATCCTTTGGGCCCCACATATTTTTTCACTGAGCATATTATCTGTAGATAGATAAATAGATATATGGATAGATAGATGGTTAGGTAGATAAATGGGTGGGATGTTGGGTGGGTAGGTGTATAGCTAGTGAATCATTAGATAGACAGATAAATGGGCGGGTGGGTGGATAAATGGTAAATCATTAGATAGATAGTTGGGTGGGTGAAGCTCAATACCTGTAAAAAAATATGTGGGTGATCCCTCACTCCTTGTGTTATAGTGCAGCTCAGCCAGCAGGGAGTTGTTATCCTTTGGGCCCCTCATATTTTTTCACTGAGCGCATTAACTGTAGATAGATAAATAGATATATGGATAGATAGATGGTTAGGTAGATAAATGGGTGGGATGTTGGGTGGGTAGGTGTATAGCTAGTGAATCATTAGATAGACAGATAAATGGGCGGGTGGGTGGATAAATGGTAAATCATTAGATAGATAGTTGGGTGGGTGAATCTCAATACCTGTAAAAAAATATGTGGGTGATCCCTCACTCCTTGTGTTATAGTGCAGCTCAGCCAGCAGGGAGTTGTTATCCTTTGGGCCCCACATATTTTTTCACTGAGCGCACTAACTGTAGATAGATAGATAGATAGATAGGTAGGTAGATAAATGGGAGGGTGGTTAGGTAGGTCGGATAGATAGTGAATCATTAGATAGACAGATTAATGGGTGGGTGAGTAGATAAATGGTAAATTATTAGATAGATAGGTGAGTGGGTGAAGCCCAATACCTGTAAAAAAATATGTGGGTGATCCCTCACTCCTTGTGTTATAGTGCAGCTTAGCCAGCAGGGAGTTGTTATCCTTTGGGCCCCACATATTTTTTCACTGAGCACATTATCTGTAGATAGATAGATGGGTAGGTAGACAAATGGGTGGGTAGGTGTATAGTTAGTGAATCATTAGATAGACAGATAACTGGGCGGTTGGGTGGATAAATGTTAAATCATTAGATTGATTGATAGTTTGGTGGGTGGATTTCAATAACTGTAAAAGAATATGTGGGTGATACCTCACTCCTTGTGTAATAGTGCAGCTCGGCCAGCAGGGAGTTGTTATCCTTTGGCACCCACATATTTTTTCACTGAGCAAACTAAATGTGGATAGACAGATAGATAGGTAGGTAGATAAATGGGAGGGTGGTTGGGTAGGTGGATAGATAGTGAATCATTAGATAGATAAATGGGTGGGTAGATATATGTTAAATCATTAGATAGATAGGTGGGTGGTAGAAGTGCAATAGCTGTAAAAATATATTTGGGTGATCCCTCACTCCTTGTGTAATAGTGCAGCTCGGCCAGCAGGGAGTTATCCTTTGGGACCCACATATTTTTTAACTGAGCGCACTAACCGTAGATAGATAGATAGATAGATAGATAGATAGATAGATAGATAGATAGATAGATAGATGGATGTGTAGGCACATGGATAGTAAATCATTGGATAGACAGATAAATTGGGTGGATAGGTAGATAGATGGTAAATTATTAATTAAATAGACAAATCATAGCTAGAATAGTTCATAAAGTAGAGGCATGGATAAAGAGGTGAGGGATCCCTCTCATTTTTCTAAAGCCCCATAAACGCTACTCAAAAAGAAAAGTTATCGCTCAGAATGGCATTTTTGAGCGATCTCTTTTCTTTAAAACAAATCTGTAGTATGTATACTCAATATAGTTAATGATGTGTGCTCCCGCGCATCCTTAACGACCACCCTCCTGCCCCTTCACCTGAACATACAGGTCATCTTTGGCCATATAGCCTATGACCCGCATGTTCAGCAGGTCACTGGGACATCATTGAATGATATCGGTAACAGATTTCTTTCAGTGTGAATAGTGGAACCACAGATATAGTTGACTATATAGATGGTGCCCCTAGACTCCCAGTGTGTACAGGGCTTTAGGGTCAATGTATACTGAGAACATATTATCATGCCTATTTCCATTTTTTAGGTGAGAATTCTCCATAAAACATGTGATGAGGTCATAACAGCTGACTACTGCAAAGTGACCTGGACTGCAGAATCCTCCTCAAGTCAAAAAACAAAGATTAAGCACAGCAACAGGAGACCGAAGTCAGGTAATTAATGAAAATTAATTACTGATAATATGTTTTTGGTATACATTTGGTCTTCACAAATAGGACTTCTAGCTATGAACTCTTCTATTATTGTACTTTGTGATTACTTAGTGTACAGTTAAATAGATAGAGATAGGTAGAGATAAATAGAAAGAGTAAAAGATAAACTGATACCTTCCTCCACTGTCCGCTAAGGCAGCTTAACGGACATGGGGGTGGGAGGGAAGTCAGTAACCCACTTTTTTTCAGTCAGCAACTTTCTTCCCTTTGTAATGTTGCAGCTTGACCAGCAGGGAGGGTGGGATCCTTAACTGGGTAGGTAGGTAGATGGTAAATCATGAAATAGAAAATGGCTAGGTGGTTGAAGTGCAATATCTGTAAAAGATATGTGGGTGATCCCTCACTCCTTGTGTAAAAGTACAGCTCGGCCAGCAGGGAATTGTTATCCTTTGGGACCCCTTTTTTTTACTGAGCATATTAACTGTAGATATATTGATTGATAGATAGATAGATATATGGATAGATAGATAGATAGATAGATAGATGTTTAGGTAAATAAATGGGTGGGATGTTGGGTGGGTAGGTGTATAGCTAGTGAATCATTAGATAGACAGATAAATGGGCGGGTGGGTGGATAAATGGTAAATCATTAGATAGATAGTTGGGTGGGTGAATCTCAATACCTGTACAAAGATATGTAGGTGATCCCTCACTCCTTGTGTTATAGTGCAGCTCAGCCAGCAGGGAGTTGTTATCCTTTGGGCCCCACATATTTTTTCACTGAGCGCACTAACTGTAGATAGGTAGGTAGATAAATGGGAGGGTTGTTGGGTAGGTTGGATAGATAGTGAATCATTAGATAGACAGACAGATAAATGGGTGGGTGAGTAGATACATGGTAAATCATTAGATAGATAGGTGAGTGGGTGAAGCGCAATACCTGTAAAAAAATATGTGGGGGATCCCGCACTCCTTGTGTTATAGTGCAGCTCAGCCAGCAGGGAGTTGTTATCGTTTGGGCCCCACATATTTTTTCACTGAGCACATTATCTGTAGATAGATAGATGGGTAGGTAGACAAATGGGTGGGTTGTTGGGTGGGTAGGTGTATAGATAGTGAATCATTAGATAGACAGATAAATGGGCGGTGGGTGGATAAATGGTAAATCATTAGATAGATAGATAGTTGGGTGGGTGAAGCTCAATACCTGTAAAAAAATATGTGGGTGATCCCTCACTCCTTGTGTTATAGTGCAGCTCAGCCAGCAGGGAGTTGTTATCCTTTGGGCCCCACATATTTTTTCACTGAGCGCACTAACTGTAGATAGATAGATAGGTAGGTAGATAAATGGGAGGGTTGTTGGGTAGGTTGGATAGATAGTGAATCATTAGATAGACAGACAGATAAATGGGTGGGTGAGTAGATACATGGTAAATCATTAGATAGATAGGTGAGTGGGTGAAGCGCAATACCTGTAAAAAAATATGTGGGGGATCCCGCACTCCTTGTGTTATAGTGCAGCTCAGCCAGCAGGGAGTTGTTATCCTTTGGGCCCCACATATTTTTTCACTGAGCACATTATCTGTAGATAGATAGATAGGTAGGTAGACAAATGGGTGGGTAGGTGTATAGATAGTGAATCATTAGATAGACAGATAACTGGGCGGTTGGGTGGATAAATGTTAAATCTTTAGATTGATTGATAGTTTGGTGGGTGGATTTCAATAACTGTAAAAGAATATGTGGGTGATACCTCACTCCTTGTGTAATAGTGCAGCTCGGCCAGCAGGGAGTTGTTATCCTTTGGCACCCACATATTTTTTCACTGAGCACACAAACTGTAGATAGATAGATAGGTAGGTAGATAAATGGGAGGGCGGTTGGGTAGGTTGGATAGATAGTGAATCATTAGATAGACAGACAGATAAATTGGTGGGTGAGTAGATAAATGGTAAATCATTAGATAGATAGTTGGGTGGGTGAATCTCAATACCTGTAAAAAAATATGTGGGTGATCCCTCACTCCTTGTGTTATAGTGCAGCTCAGCCAGCAGGGAGTTGTTATCCTTTGGGCCCCACATATTTTTTCACTGAGCGCACTAACTGTAGATAGATAGATAGGTAGGTAGATAAATGGGAGGGTGGTTGGGTAGGTTGGATAGATAGTGAATCATTAGATAGACAGACAGATAAATGGGTGGGTGAGTAGATAAATGGTAAATCATTAGATAGATAGGTGAGTGGTGTGAGGTTATCATACTCACTGTAAATCTGTAATTACTATATTTTATTAGGTGTAGTAATTAATGTACTATTTTAGTCCGTCGGTACCCTCTTATTCTCCATAGATGTTTCTATCCCCCAAATCTGTGTGTATTTCAGATCATATAGTATTAGGCTGTAGAACTCCACAGTAATTAATGTACATTTTAGCCCTATTGTTCTCTATGTATGTCTATATTCTCCTGCTATCAACAGGAAATGTCCACAGGGGGTGATCCAATTACCCGGCTATTGTGCTGCTATTTACAGGAAAGAGATAGCAGAGGAACCATCTCCCCAGGGGGGTTGACAATTCTTTGTAAACCTCTGGGCTCTAGCAGACTTTGTGGAACCGGCCACCACAGGGGGTGATCAGCCCATAATGTAATCAGCCGATTATTGTTCCTGCTGTTTACATGAGGGGGATAGCTGAAGGACAATCACCACAGGGGGTGATCAAATTCCCCTACTATCAACAGGAGGGTTGTCCACAGGGGGTGACCACCACATAATGTAATCAGACTGTGTTTTATATCTTGGGTTGACTCTGCTATGCATATCTTGGCCACTTCCAGACTTTCTGGAACCGACCCCAGCAGGGGGCAGAAGCAGATGGGCAGCAGCAGTACCTGGGAGGGGGGATAAACCTGACTTGAATCCACCAATAGGGATTGAGTGCAAGCCCACTGATGGTATGGAGAAGCGTGGGAATTGGAAGTTTTTAAAATGACTCGCACACAAGCAGGGAGGAGAATTGATGGACTGTCCTGGACTAAGAGGTTATGCTCTGTCTAGGTATCGTGTGGACTTATATGCTATCACTGCTGTGTGGGCTAAGTGATAGTTTGCCCTGTGGAACTGATCTGGGACTGTGACTATACAAGGACTGTCTGTTTGGGCCTGCTACCTGAATATCTTTCTACTCTGCAATTTACCTTTGCCACTGTTTATTGTCTATTTGTGCGTGCTGTGGAAAATAAACCATTCTTCTGGTTTCATCTGCTCGGTGTCTGAGTGATTGAGGAACTCGTACCCTCACATTTGGCGGCAGCGACAGTGGGATCATTCAGACACCAACCATCGAGCACAGAAAGCACAGAGAACAGAGGATCAGACCATATGTAAGGAAACGGAAAATGCAATAAGGTGATGTTCAGCAAGTGAGCAGGTGTCATTCCTGTGAAAGGGAAAATGTTTCCAAGGAAAGAAAATCGATGCCTCAAGACCCCTGTAGCAGAGGAGCTCAGGGATGGAGGTTCTTCAGTGTATCGGCAGGCTGGGAAGCCGGATCTGTTATTTATTGTCAGGAAAATGCAGTATATCTGGAAGTACTGGGAAGACGCTCAGCAGATGGTCAGCGGGTGGAGAGTATCCAGCATACAGGACAAAGTGTGTTACCTGGGGGATGCATTCCTGCACTGTAAAGGTGAGGCCACTTCTTGGAATCTGCTAGGAGAGCCAGAGTTTGTAGAATTTACAGAGGAAGTGATTGCTACAGTTACCCAGATGCTACAAAGAGGACAATATTCTGAGGCTGAAGGACAAGTCCAGAATAAATTGATGCCCCAGATAGAACCAGAGGAAAGGTCTAGAAGGGGGCTACTGCAATCTGGGCAGACAACCGAGGGGTCTGCCACAGAATTAATTGTTACCGCAAGAGAAGGGTCGTTGTCAGGGGGGCCCCTAACTGCCCTTGAAGAAATGAGTATGGAGGAGCTGATAGCAGAAGGTCAGCTGCGAGGTATACCCATCCAATCCTGCACTCGCGGGGAAATCCTTCAGCAGATCCTTCACGATCAGGGAGATCCTACAAATGCATTTGCTGATTATCGAGCCTGGATCCTCCATTTCGGTGCCCAGTTGAGTGTGTGGGAACAATTGCAGTGTCTGGAGGAGTGCTTCGTGGTGGCAGAGGAAGAGGCGATTGATCGGGGGCTCCTGGATACCCCAGCATGGCAAGATCAGTGTCGCAGGGGGCGTGATGAAAGGCACCGTTTGCAATTGCTTCTCCCCCATCCTAGGGAGGAGCTGCACTACTGCTTCCCTTTTGCTGAGGTGGGAGATGCAGAGCTATTATCCTGCTGCCAGGGGATCTATGAGGACTGCGTCCAAGAAGAGATCGCCGTGGTTAGAGGAGTATCCGACAACATCCAGGCCACCAGCCCACCAGTCACAGATGACGTCGTGTTTCGGGCTGCCCAGCATACTCAGCTGGGGAAGGAGGCTATCGCGGAGAAGGAGGTGTGCGCAGAAGTAGCTGCAGGTGAGCATCTGGCTTTTAAGGGGACAGAGCTGACACAGCCTGTCCTGCAGCCACCAGCGGAATTGTTTGTGATGGAGGGTCCCTCCTCAGCCCTGGACATTGAGACCAAATGCTGGACTGAAATGTGCCATGCCCCTAGTTTGGGTTTGGGGGAGGAAGGACATGACGGGGTGGTGGAAGTGCCAGGGCCAGAGCCCCTATATTGGCCTGCTGTTTGGCCCCTGTTCCTTGGGCAAGAGGGGGAGGTGGAAAGTGGTCCCTGCCCCTTTGTGCCCGAGGCAAAAGTATTAGTAGGTTACAATGTTGCAGAGGGGGGGTACCCAGAATCCGAAGAAGAGGAATTGCTACAGCCCTTGTTAGTTCCAATGTATGACTTAGACTGTAATCATGCCCTTGCTGGTTCTGCAAACCAGCCGCCTTTTACAAGATGGGTTTGGTATGATGTCACCCTGTGGGACTCAGGTGGTAAATCCAAACCCCAGATTCTCTGCTCTGCATCCCGCTATTCCAGGTTGTTATTGGTTCCAGAACAGCTTGGTACCGGGACTACAATAGTAGGGGAAGGAATGTGAGGTTATCATACTCACTGTAAATCTGTAATTACTATATTTTATTAGGTGTAGTAATTAATGTACTATTTTAGTCCGTCGGTACCCTCTTATTCTCCATAGATGTTTCTATCCCCCAAATCTGTGTGTATTTCAGATCATATAGTATTAGGCTGTAGAACTCCACAGTAATTAATGTACATTTTAGCCCTATTGTTCTCTATGTATGTCTATATTCTCCTGCTATCAACAGGAAATGTCCACAGGGGGTGATCCAATTACCCGGCTATTGTGCTGCTATTTACAGGAAAGAGATAGCAGAGGAACCATCTCCCCAGGGGGGTTGACAATTCTTTGTAAACCTCTGGGCTCTAGCAGACTTTGTGGAACCGGCCACCACAGGGGGTGATCAGCCCATAATGTAATCAGCCGATTATTGTTCCTGCTGTTTACATGAGGGGGATAGCTGAAGGACAATCACCACAGGGGGTGATCAAATTCCCCTACTATCAACAGGAGGGTTGTCCACAGGGGGTGACCACCACATAATGTAATCAGACTGTGTTTTATATCTTGGGTTGACTCTGCTATGCATATCTTGGCCACTTCCAGACTTTCTGGAACCGACCCCAGCAGGGGGCAGAAGCAGATGGGCAGCAGCAGTACCTGGGAGGGGGGATAAACCTGACTTGAATCCACCAATAGGGATTGAGTGCAAGCCCACTGATGGTATGGAGAAGCGTGGGAATTGGAAGTTTTTAAAATGACTCGCACACAAGCAGGGAGGAGAATTGATGGACTGTCCTGGACTAAGAGGTTATGCTCTGTCTAGGTATCGTGTGGACTTATATGCTATCACTGCTGTGTGGGCTAAGTGATAGTTTGCCCTGTGGAACTGATCTGGGACTGTGACTATACAAGGACTGTCTGTTTGGGCCTGCTACCTGAATATCTTTCTACTCTGCAATTTACCTTTGCCACTGTTTATTGTCTATTTGTGCGTGCTGTGGAAAATAAACCATTCTTCTGGTTTCATCTGCTCGGTGTCTGAGTGATTGAGGAACTCGTACCCTCACAAGTGGGTGAAGCGCAATACCTGTAAAAAAATATGTGGGTCCCTCACTCCTTGTGTTATAGTGCAGCTCAGCCAGCAGGGAGTTGTTATCCTTTGGGTTCCACATATTTTTTCACTGAGCACATTATCTGTAGAAAGATAGATGGGTAGGTAGACAAATGGGTGGGTAGGTGTATAGATAGTGAATCATTAGATAGACAGATAACTTGGCGGTTGGGTGGATAAATGTTAAATCATTAGATTGATTGATAGTTTGGTGGGTGGATTTCAATAACTGTAAAAGAATATGTGGGTGATACCTCACTCCTTGTGTAATAGTGCAGCTCGGCCAGCAGGGAGTTGTTATCCTTTGGCACCCACATATTTTTTCACTGAGCAAACTAAATGTGGATAGACAGATAGATAGGTAGGTAGATAAATGGGAGGGTGGTTGGGTAGGTGGATAGATAGTGAATCATTAGATAGATAAATGGGTGGGTAGATATATGTTAAATCATTAGATAGATAGGTGGGTGGTAGAAGTGCAATAGCTGTAAAAATATATTTGGGTGATCCCTCACTCCTTGTGTAATAGTGCAGCTTGGCCAGCAGGGAGTTATCCTTTGGGACCCACATATTTTTTAACTGAGCGCACTAACCGTAGATAGATAGATAGATAGATAGATGGATGTGTAGGCACATGGATAGTAAATCATTGGATAGACAGATAAATTGGGTGGATAGGTAGATAGATGGTAAATTATTAATTAAATAGACAAATCATAGCTAGAATAGTTCATAAAGTAGAGGCATGGATAAAGAGGTGAGGGATCCCTCTCATTTTTCTAAAGCCCCATAAACGCTACTCAAAAAGAAAAGTTATCGCTCAGAATGGCATTTTTGAGCGATCTCTTTTCTTTAAAACAAATCTGTAGTATGTATACTCAATATAGTTAATGATGTGTGCTCCCGCGCATCCTTAACGACCACCCTCCTGCCCCTTCACCTGAACATACAGGTCATCTTTGGCCATATAGCCTATGACCCGCATGTTCAGCAGGTCACTGGGACATCATTGAATGATATCGGTAACAGATTTCTTTCTGTGTGAATAGTGGAACCACAGATATAGTTGACTATATAGATGGTGCCCCTAGACTCCCAGTGTGTACAGGGCTTTAGGGTCAATGTATACTGAGAACATATTATCATGCCTATTTCCATTTTTTAGGTGAGAATTCTCCATAAAACATGTGATGAGGTCATAACAGCTGACTACTGCAAAGTGACCTGGACTGCAGAATCCTCCTCAAGTCAAAAAACAAAGATTAAGCACAGCAACAGGAGACCGAAGTCAGGTAATTAATGAAAATTAATTACTGATAATATGTTTTTGGTATACATTTGGTCTTCACAAATAGGACTTCTAGCTATGAACTCTTCTATTATTGTACTTTGTGATTACTTAGTGTACAGTTAAATAGATAGAGATAGGTAGAGATAAATAGAAAGAGTAAAAGATAAACTGATACCTTCCTCCACTGTCCGCTAAGGCAGCTTAACGGACATGGGGGTGGGAGGGAAGTCAGTAACCCACTTTTTTTCAGTCAGCAACTTTCTTCCCTTTGTAATGTTGCAGCTTGACCAGCAGGGAGGGTGGGATCCTTAACTGGGTAGGTAGGTAGATGGTAAATCATGAAATAGAAAATGGCTAGGTGGTTGAAGTGCAATATCTGTAAAAGATATGTGGGTGATCCCTCACTCCTTGTGTAAAAGTACAGCTCGGCCAGCAGGGAATTGTTATCCTTTGGGACCCCTTTTTTTTACTGAGCATATTAACTGTAGATATATTGATAGATAGATAGATAGATATATGGATAGATAGATAGATAGATAGATAGATGTTTAGGTAAATAAATGGGTGGGATGTTGGGTGGGTAGGTGTATAGCTAGTGAATCATTAGATAGACAGATAAATGGGCGGGTGGGTGGATAAATGGTAAATCATTAGATAGATAGTTGGGTGGGTGAATCTCAATACCTGTAAAAAAATATGTAGGTGATCCCTCACTCCTTGTGTTATAGTGCAGCTCAGCCAGCAGGGAGTTGTTATCCTTTGGGCCCCACATATTTTTTCACTGAGCGCACTAACTGTAGATAGATAGATAGGTAGGTAGATAAATGGGAGGGTTGTTGGGTAGGTTGGATAGATAGTGAATCATTAGATAGACAGACAGATAAATGGGTGGGTGAGTAGATACATGGTAAATCATTAGATAGATAGGTGAGTGGGTGAAGCGCAATACCTGTAAAAAAATATGTGGGGGATCCCACACTCCTTGTGTTATAGTGCAGCTCAGCCAGCAGGGAGTTGTTATCGTTTGGGCCCCACATATTTTTTCACTGAGCACATTATCTGTAGATAGATAGATGGGTAGGTAGACAAATGGGTGGGTTGTTGGGTGGGTAGGTGTATAGATAGTGAATCATTAGATAGACAGATAAATGGGCGGTGGGTGGATAAATGGTAAATCATTAGATAGATAGTTGGGTGGGTGAAGCTCAATACCTGTAAAAAAATATGTGGGTGATCCCTCACTCCTTGTGTTATAGTGCAGCTCAGCCAGCAGGGAGTTGTTATCCTTTGGGCCCCACATATTTTTTCACTGAGCGCACTAACTGTAGATAGATAGATAGGTAGGTAGATAAATGGGAGGGTTGTTGGGTAGGTTGGATAGATAGTGAATCATTAGATAGACAGACAGATAAATGGGTGGGTGAGTAGATACATGGTAAATCATTAGATAGATAGGTGAGTGGGTGAAGCGCAATACCTGTAAAAAAATATGTGGGGGATCCCGCACTCCAAGTGTTATAGTGCAGCTCAGCCAGCAGGGAGTTGTTATCGTTTGGGCCCCACATATTTTTTCACTGAGCACATTATCTGTAGATAGATAGATGGGTAGGTAGACAAATGCGTGGGTTGTTGGGTGGGTAGGTGTATAGATAGTGAATCATTAGATAGACAGATAAATGGGCGGTGGGTGGATAAATGGTAAATCATTAGATAGATAGATAGTTGGGTGGGTGAAGCTCAATACCTGTAAAAAAATATGTGGGTGATCCCTCACTCCTTGTGTTATAGTGCAGCTCAGCCAGCAGGGAGTTGTTATCCTTTGGGCCCCACATATTTTTTCACTGAGTGCATTAACTGTAGATAGATAGATAGATAGATAGATGTTAAGGTAAATAAATGGGTGGGATGTTGGGTGGGTAGGTGTATAGATAGTGAATCATTAGATAGACAGATAAATGGGCGGGTGGGTGGATAAATGGTAAATCATTAGATAGATAGTTGGGTGGGGGAATCTCAATACCTGTAAAAAAATATGTGGGTGATCCCTCACTCCTTGTGTTATAGTGCAGCTCAGCCAGCAGGGAGTTGTTATCCTTTGGGCCCCACATATTTTTTTCACTGAGCGCACTAAGGGTAGATAGATAGATAGATAGGTAGGTAGATAAATGGGAGGGTGGTTGGGTAGGTCGGATAGATAGTGAATCATTAGATAGACAGATAAATGGGTGGGTGAGTAGATAAATGGTAAATGATTAGATAGATAGGTGAGTGGGTGAAGCGCAATACCTGTAAAAAAAAATATGTGGGTGATCCCTCACTCCTTGTGTTATAGTGCAGCTTAGCCAGCAGGGAGTTGTTATCCTTTGGGCCCCACATATTTTTTCACTGAGCACATTATCTGTAGATAGATAGATGGGTAGGTAGACAAATGGGTGGGTAGGTGTATAGATAGTGAATCATTAGATAGACAGATAACTGGGCGGTTGGGTGGATAAATGTTAAATCATTAGATTGATTGATAGTTTGGTGGGTGGATTTCAATAACTGTAAAAGAATATGTGGGTGATACCTCACTCCTTGTGTAATAGTGCAGCTCGGCCAGCAGGGAGTTGTTATCCTTTGGCACCCACATATTTTTTCACTGAGCAAAGTAAATGTGGATAGACAGATAGATAGGTAGGTAGATAAATGGGAGGGTGGTTGGGTAGGTGGATAGATAGTGAATCATTAGATAGTCAGATAAATGGGTGGGAGAGTAGATAAATGGTAAATTATTAGATAGATAGGTGAGTGGGTGAAGCGCAATACCTATAAAAAAATATGTGGGTGATCCATCACTCCTTGTGTTATAGTGCAGCTTAGCCAGCAGGGAGTTGTTATCCTTTGGGCCCCACATATTTTTTCACTGAGCACATTATCTGTAGATAGATAGATGGGTAGGTAGACAAATGGGTGGGTAGGTGTATAGATAGTGAATCATTAGATAGACAGATAACTGGGCGGTTGGGTGGATAAATGTTAAATCATTAGATTGATTGATAATTTGGTGGGTGGATTTCAATAACTGTAAAAGAATATGTGGGTGATACCTCACTCCTTGTGTAATAGTGCAGCTCGGCCAGCAGGGAGTTGTTATCCTTTGGCACCCACATATTTTTTCACTGAGCAAACTAAATGTGGATAGACAGATAGATAGGTAGGTAGATAAATGGGAGGGTGGTTGGGTAGGTGGATAGATAGTGAATCATTAGATAGATAAATGGGTGGGTAGATATATGTTAAATCATTAGATAGATAGGTGGGTGGTAGAAGTGCAATAGCTGTAAAAATATATTTGGGTGATCCCTCACTCCTTGTGTAATAGTGCAGCTCGGCCAGCAGGGAGTTATCCTTTGGGACCCACATATTTTTTAACTGAGCGCACTAACCGTAGATAGATAGATAGATAGATAGATAGATGGATGTGTAGGCACATGGATAGTAAATCATTGGATAGACAGATAAATTGGGTGGATAGGTAGATAGATGGTAAATTATTAATTAAATAGACAAATCATAGCTAGAATAGTTCATAAAGTAGAGGCATGGATAAAGAGGTGAGGGATCCCTCTAATTTTTCTAAAGCCCCATAAACGCTACTCAAAAAGAAAAGTTATCGCTCAGAATGGCATTTTTGAGCGATCTCTTTTCTTTAAAACAAATCTGTAGTATGTATACTCAATATAGTTAATGATGTGTGCTCCCGCGCATCCTTCAAGACCACCCTCCTGCCCCTTCACCTGAACATACAGGTCATCTTTGGCCATATAGCCTATGACCCGCATGTTCAGCAGGTCACTGGGACATCATTTAATGATATCGGTAACAGATTTCTTTCAGTGTGAATAGTGAAACCACAGATATAGTTGACTATATAGATGGTGCCCCTAGACTCCCAGTGTGTACAGGGCTTTACGGTCAATGTATACTGAGAACATATTATCATGCCTATTTCCATTTTTTAGGTGAGAATTCTCCATAAGACATGTGATGAGGTCATAACAGCTGACTACTGCAAAGTGACCTGGACTGCAGAATCCTCCTCAAGTCAAAAAACAAAGATTAAGCACAGCAACAGGAGACCGAAGTCAGGTAATTAATGAAAATTAATTACTGATAATATGTTTTTGGTATACATTTGGTCTTCACAAATAGGACTTCTAGCTATGAACTCTTCTATTATTGTACTTTGTGATTACTTAGTGTACAGTTAAATAGATAGAGATAGGTAGAGATAAATAGAAAGAGTAAAAGATAAACTGATACCTTCCTCCACTGTCCGCTAAGGCAGCTTAACGGACATGGGGGTGGGAGGGAAGTCAGTAACCCACTTTTTTTCAGTCAGCAACTTTCTTCCCTTTGTAATGTTGCAGCTTGACCAGCAGGGAGGGTGGGATCCTTAACTGGGTAGGTAGGTAGATGGTAAATCATGAAATAGAAAATGGCTAGGTGGTTGAAGTGCAATATCTGTAAAAGATATGTGGGTGATCCCTCACTCCTTGTGTAAAAGTACAGCTCGGCCAGCAGGGAATTGTTATCCTTTGGGACCCCTTTTTTTTACTGAGCACATTAACTGTAGATAGATAGATAGATAGATATATGGATAGATAGATAGATGTTTAGGTAAATAAATGGGTGGGATGTTGGGTGGGTAGGTGTATAGATAGTGAATCATTAGATAGACAGATAAATGGGTGGGTGGGTGGGTAGATAAAAGGTAAATTATTAGATAGATAGGTGGGTGGGTGAAGCTCAATACCTGTAAAAAAATATGTGGGTGATCCCTCACTTCTTGTGTTATAGTGCAGCTCAGCCAGCAGGGAGTTGTTATCCTTTGGGACCCTCATATTTTTTCACTGAGCGTATTAACTGTAGATAGATAAATAGATATATGGATAGATAGATGGTTAGGTAGATAAATGGGTGGGATGTTGGGTGGGTAGGTGTACAGCTAGTGAATCATTAGATAGACAGATAAATGGGCGGGTGGGTGGCTAAATGGTAAATCATTAGATAGAGAGTTGGGTGGGTGAATCTCAATACCTGTAAAAAATATGTGGGTGATCCCTCACTCCTTGTGTTATAGTGCAGCTCAGCCAGCAGGGAGTTGTTATCCTTTGGGCCCCACATATTTTTTCACTGAGCATATTATCTATAGATAGATAGATGGGTAGGTAGACAAATGGGTGGGTTGTTGGGTGGGTAGGTGTATAGATAGCGAATCATTAGATAGACAGATAAATGGGCGGGTGGGTGGATAAATGGTAAATCATTAGATAGATAGTTGGGTGGGTGAATCTCAATACCTGTAAAAAAATATGTGGGTGATCCCTCACTCCTTGTGTTATAGTGCAGCTCAGCCAGCAGGGAGTTGTTATCCTTTGGGCCCCACATATTTTTTCACTGAGCGCACTAACTGTAGATAGATAGATGTTTAGGTAAATAAATGGGAGGGTGGTTGGGTAGGTTGGATAGCTAGTGAATCATTAGACAGACAGACAGACAGATAAATGGGCGGGTGGGTGGATAAATGGTAAATCATTAGATAGATAGGTGAGTGGGTGAAGCGCAATACCTGTAAAAACATATGTGGGGGATCCCTCACTCATTGTGTTATAGTGCAGCTCAGCCAGCAGGGAGTTGTTATCCTTTGGGCCCCACATATTTTTTCACTGAGCATATTATCTGTAGATAGATAGATGGGTAGGTAGACAAATGGGTGGGTTGTTGGGTGGGTAGGTGTATAGATAGTGAATCATTAGACAGACAGATAAATGGGCGGTGGGTGGATAAATGGTAAATCATTAGATAGATAGATAGTTGGGTGGGTGAAGCTCAATACCTGTAAAAAAATATGTGGGTGATCCCTCACTCCTTGTGTTATAGTGCAGCTCAGCCAGCAGGGAGTTGTTATACTTTGGGCCCCACATATTTTTTCACTGAGCACACTAACTGTAGATAGATAGATAGGTAGGTAGATAAATGGGAGGGTGGTTGGGTAGGTTGGATAGATAGTGAATCATTAGATAGACAGACAGATAAATTGGTGGGTGAGTAGATAAATGGTAAATCATTAGATAGATAGGTGAGTGGGTGAAGCGCAATACCTGTAAAAAAATATGTGGGGGATCCCTCACTCCTTGTGTTATAGTGCAGCTCAGCCAGCAGGGAGTTGTTATCCTTTGGGCCCCACATATTTTTTCACTGAGCGCACTAACTGTAGATAGATAGATAGGTAGGTAGATAAATGGGAGGGTGGTTGGGTAGGTTGGATAGATAGTGAATCATTAGATAGACAGACAAATAAATGGGTGGGTGAGTAGATAAATGGTAAATCATTAGATAGATAGGTGAGTGGGTGAAGCGCAATACCTGTAAAAAAATATGTGGGTGATCCCTCACTTCTTGTGTTATAGTGCAGCTCAGCCAGCAGGGAGTTGTTATCCTTTGGGCCCCTCATATTTTTTCACTGAGCGCATTAACTGTAGCTAGATAAATAGATATATGGATAGATAGATGGTTAGGTAGATAAATGGGTGGGTAGGTGTATAGCTAGTGAATCATTAGATAGACAGATAAATGGGCGGGTGGGTGGATAAATGGTAAATCATTAGATAGATAGTTTGGTGGGTGAATCTCAATACCTGTAAAAAAATATGTGGGTGATCCCTCACTCCTTGTGTTATAGTGCAGCTCAGCCAGCAGGGAGTTGTTATCCTTTGGGCCCCACATATTTTTTCACTGAGCACATTATCTGTAGATAGATAGATAGGTAGGTAGACAAATGGGTGGGTCGGTGTATAGATAGTGAATCATTAGATAGACAGATAACTGGGCGGTTGGGTGGAAAAATGTTAAATCTTTAGATTGATTGATAGTTTGGTGGGTGGATTTCAATAACTGTAAAAGAATATGTGGGTGATACCTCACTCCTTGTGTAATAGTGCAGCTCGGCCAGCAGGGAGTTGTTATCCTTTGGGCCCCACATATTTTTTCACTGAGCGCACTAACTGTAGATAGATAGATAGATAGGTAGGTAGATAAATGGGAGGGTGGTTGGGTAGGTTGGATAGATAGTTAATCATTAGATAGACAGACAGATAAATGGGTGGGTGAGTAGACACATGGTAAATCATTAGATAGATAGGTGAGTGGGTGAAGCGCAATACCTGTAAAAAAATATGTGGGTCCCTCACTCCTTGTGTTATAGTGCAGCTCAGCCAGCAGGGAGTTGTTATCCTTTGGGCCCCACATATTTTTTCACTGAGCACATTATCTGTAGAAAGATAGATGGGTAGGTAGACAAATGGGTGGGTAGGTGTATAGATAGTGAATCATTAGATAGACAGATAACTTGGCGGTTGGGTGGATAAATGTTAAATCATTAGATTGATTGATAGTTTGGTTTGAATCATTAGATAGACAGATAACTTGGCGGTTGGGTGGATAAATGTTAAATCATTAGATTGATTGATAGTTTGGTGGGTGGATTTCAATAACTGTAAAAGAATATGTGGGTGATACCTCACTCCTTGTGTAATAGTGCAGCTCGGCCAGCAGGGAGTTGTTATCCTTTGGCACCCACATATTTTTTCACTGAGCAAACTAAATGTGAATAGACAGATAGATAGGTAGGTAGATAAATGGGAGGGTGGTTGGGTAGGTGGATAGATAGTGAATCATTAGATAGACAGATAAATGGGTGGGTAGATATATGTTAAATCATTAGATAGATAGGTGGGTGGTAGAAGTGCAATAGCTGTAAAAATATATTTGGGTGATCCCTCACTCCTTGTGTAATAGTGCAGCTCGGCCAGCAGGGAGTTATCCTTTGGGACCCACATATTTTTTAACTGAGCACACTAACCGTAGATAGATAGATAGATAGATAGATGGATGTGTAGGCACATGGATAGTAAATCATTGGATAGACAGATGAATTTGGGTGGATAGGTAGATAGATGGTAAATTATTAATTAAATAGACAAATCATAGCTAGAATAGTTCATAAAGTAGAGGCATGGATAAAGAGGTGAGGGATCCCTCTCATTTTTCTAAAGCCCCATAAACGCTTCTCAAAAAGAAAAGTTATCGCTCAGAATGGCATTTTTGAGCGATCTCTTTTCTTTAAAACAAATCTGTAGTATGTATACTCAATATAGTTAATGATGTGTGCTCCCGCGCATCCTTAACGACCACCCTCCTGCCCCTTCACCTGAACATACAGGTCATCTTTGGCCATATAGCCTATGACCCGCATGTTCAGCAGGTCACTGGGACATCATTGAATGATATCGGTAACAGATTTCTTTCAGTGTGAATAGTGGAACCACAGATATAGTTGACTATATAGATGGTGCCCCTAGACTCCCAGTGTGTACAGGGCTTTAGGGTCAATGTATACTGAGAACATATTATCATGCCTATTTCCATTTTTTAGGTGAGAATTCTCCATAAAACATGTGATGAGGTCATAACAGCTGACTACTGCAAAGTGACCTGGACTGCAGAATCCTCCTCAAGTCAAAAAACAAAGATTAAGCACAGCAACAGGAGACCGAAGTCAGGTAATTAATGAAAATTAATTACTGATAATATGTTTTTGGTATACATTTGGTCTTCACAAATAGGACTTCTAGCTATGAACTCTTCTATTATTGTACTTTGTGATTACTTAGTGTACAGTTAAATAGATAGAGATAGGTAGAGATAAATAGAAAGAGTAAAAGATAAACTGATACCTTCCTCCACTGTCCGCTAAGGCAGCTTAACGGACATGGGGGTGGGAGGGAAGTCAGTAACCCACTTTTTTTCAGTCAGCAACTTTCTTCCCTTTGTAATGTTGCAGCTTGACCAGCAGGGAGGGTGGGATCCTTAACTGGGTAGGTAGGTAGATGGTAAATCATGAAATAGAAAATGGCTAGGTGGTTGAAGTGCAATATCTTTAAAAGATATGTGGGTGATCCCTCACTCCTTGTGTAAAAGTACAGCTCGGCCAGCAGGGAATTGTTATCCTTTGGGACCCCTTTTTTTACTGAGCATATTAACTGTAGATATATTGATAGATAGATAGATAGATAGATAGATATATGGATAGATAGATAGATGTTTAGGTAAATAAATGGGTGGGATGTTGGGTGGGTAGGTGTATAGCTAGTGAATCATTAGATAGACAGATAAATGGGCGGGTGGGTGGATAAATGGTAAATCATTAGATAGATAGTTGGGTGGGTGAATCTCAATACCTGTACAAAAATATGTAGGTGATCCCTCACTCCTTGTGTTATAGTGCAGCTCAGCCAGCAGGGAGTTGTTATCCTTTGGGCCCCACATATTTTTTCACTGAGCGCACTAACTGTAGATAGATAGATAGGTAGGTAGATAAATGGGAGGGTTGTTGGGTAGGTTGGATAGATAGTGAATCATTAGATAGACAGACAGATAAATGGGTGGGTGAGTAGATACATGGTAAATCATTAGATAGATAGGTGAGTGGGTGAAGCGCAATACCTGTAAAAAAATATGTGGGGGATCCCGCACTCCTTGTGTTATAGTGCAGCTCAGCCAGCAGGGAGTTGTTATCGTTTGGGCCCCACATATTTTTTCACTGAGCACATTATCTGTAGATAGATAGATGGGTAGGTAGACAAATGGGTGGGTTGTTGGTTGGGTAGGTGTATAGATAGTGAATCATTAGATAGACAGATAAATGGGCGGTGGGTGGATAAATGGTAAATCATTAGATAGATAGATAGTTGGGTGGGTGAAGCTCAATACCTGTAAAAAAATATGTGGGTGATCCCTCACTCCTTGTGTTATAGTGCAGCTCAGCCAGCAGGGAGTTGTTATCCTTTGGGCCCCACATATTTTTTCACTGAGCGCACTAACTGTAGATAGATAGATAGGTAGGTAGATAAATGGGAGGGTTGTTGGGTAGGTTGGATAGATAGTGAATCATTAGATAGACAGACAGATAAATGGGTGGGTGAGTAGATACATGGTAAATCATTAGATAGATAGGTGAGTGGGTGAAGCGCAATACCTGTAAAAAAATATGTGGGGGATCCCGCACTCCTTGTGTTATAGTGCAGCTCAGCCAGCAGGGAGTTGTTATCCTTTGGGCCCCACATATTTTTTCACTGAGCACATTATCTGTAGATAGATAGATAGGTAGGTAGACAAATGGGTGGGTAGGTGTATAGATAGTGAATCATTAGATAGACAGATAACTGGGCGGTTGGGTGGATAAATGTTAAATCTTTAGATTGATTGATAGTTTGGTGGGTGGATTTCAATAACTGTAAAAGAATATGTGGGTGATACCTCACTCCTTGTGTAATAGTGCAGCTCAGCCAGCAGGGAGTTGTTATCCTTTGGCACCCACATATTTTTTCACTGAGCACACAAACTGTAGATAGATAGATAGGTAGGTAGATAAATGGGAGGGCGGTTGGGTAGGTTGGATAGATAGTGAATCATTAGATAGACAGATAAATGGGCGGTGGGTGGATAAATGGTAAATCATTAGATAGATAGATAGTTGGGTGGGTGAAGCTCAATACCTGTAAAAAAATATGTGGGGGATCCCTCACTCCTTGTGTTATAGTGCAGCTCAGCCAGCAGGGAGTTGTTATCCTTTGGGCCCCACATATTTTTTCACTGAGTGCATTAACTGTAGATAGATAGATAGATAGATAGATAGATGTTAAGGTAAATAAATGGGTGGGATGTTGGGTGGGTAGGTGTATAGATAGTGAATCATTAGATAGACAGATAAATGGGCGGGTGGGTGGATAAATGGTAAATCATTAGATAGATAGTTGGGTGGGGGAATCTCAATACCTGTAAAAAAATATGTGGGTGATCCCTCACTCCTTGTGTTATAGTGCAGCTCAGCCAGCAGGGAGTTGTTATCCTTTGGGCCCCACATATTTTTTTCACTGAGCGCACTAAGGGTAGATAGATAGATAGATAGGTAGGTAGATAAATGGGAGGGTGGTTGGGTAGGTCGGATAGATAGTGAATCATTAGATAGACAGATAAATGGGTGGGTGAGTAGATAAATGGTAAATTATTAGATAGATAGGTGAGTGGGTGAAGCGCAATACCTGTAAAAAAAAATATGTGGGTGATCCCTCACTCCTTGTGTTATAGTGCAGCTTAGCCAGCAGGGAGTTGTTATCCTTTGGGCCCCACATATTTTTTCACTGAGCACATTATCTGTAGATAGATAGATGGGTAGGTAGACAAATTGTTGGGTAGGTGTATAGATAGTGAATCATTAGATAGACAGATAACTGGGCGGTTGGGTGGATAAATGTTAAATCATTAGATTGATTGATAGTTTGGTGGGTGGATTTCAATAACTGTAAAAGAATATGTGGGTGATACCTCACTCCTTGTGTAATAGTGCAGCTCGGCCAGCAGGGAGTTGTTATCCTTTGGCACCCACATATTTTTTCACTGAGCAAAGTAAATGTGGATAGACAGATAGATAGGTAGGTAGATAAATGGGAGGGTGGTTGGGTAGGTGGATAGATAGTGAATCATTAGATAGACAGATAAATGGGTGGGAGAGTAGATAAATGGTAAATTATTAGATAGATAGGTGAGTGGGTGAAGCGCAATACCTATAAAAAAATATGTGGGTGATCCCTCACTCCTTGTGTTATAGTGCAGCTTAGCCAGCAGGGAGTTGTTATCCTTTGGGCCCCACATATTTTTTCACTGAGCACATTATCTGTAGATAGATAGATGGGTAGGTAGACAAATGGGTGGGTAGGTGTATAGATAGTGAATCATTAGATAGACAGATAACTGGGCGGTTGGGTGGATAAATGTTAAATCATTAGATTGATTGATAATTTGGTGGGTGGATTTCAATAACTGTAAAAGAATATGTGGGTGATACCTCACTCCTTGTGTAATAGTGCAGCTCGGCCAGCAGGGAGTTGTTATCCTTTGGCACCCACATATTTTTTCACTGAGCAAACTAAATGTGGATAGACAGATAGATAGGTAGGTAGATAAATGGGAGGGTGGTTGGGTAGGTGGATAGATAGTGAATCATTAGATAGACAGATAAATGGGTGGGTAGATATATGTTAAATCATTAGATAGATAGGTGGGTGGTAGAAGTGCAATAGCTGTAAAAATATATTTTGGTGATCCCTCACTCCTGTAATAGTGCAGCTCGGCCAGCAGGGAGTTATCCTTTGGGACCCACATATTTTTTAACTGAGCGCACTAACCGTAGATAGATAGATAGATAGATAGATAGATGGATGTGTAGGCACATGGATAGTAAATCATTGGATAGACAGATAAATTGGGTGGATAGGTAGATAGGTAGATAGATGGTAAATTATTAATTAAATAGACAAATCATAGCTAGAATAGTTCATAAAGTAGAGGCATGGATAAAGAGGTGAGGGATCCCTCTAATTTTTCTAAAGCCCCATAAACGCTACTCAAAAAGAAAAGTTATCGCTCAGAATGGCATTTTTGAGCGATCTCTTTTCTTTAAAACAAATCTGTAGTATGTATACTCAATATAGTTAATGATGTGTGCTCCCGCGCATCCTTAAAGACCACCCTCCTGCCCCTTCACCTGAACATACAGGTCATCTTTGGCCATATAGCCTATGACCCGCATGTTCAGCAGGTCACTGGGACATCATTGAATGATATCGGTAACAGATTTCTTTCAGTGTGAATAGTGGAACCACAGATATAGTTGACTATATAGATGGTGCCCCTAGACTCCCAGTGTGTACAGGGCTTTAGGGTCAATGTATACTGAGAACATATTATCATGCCTATTTCCATTTTTTAGGTGAGAATTCTCCATAAAACATGTGATGAGGTCATAACAGCTGACTACTGCAAAGTGACCTGGACTGCAGAATCCTCCTCAAGTCAAAAAACAAAGATTAAGCACAGCAACAGGAGACCGAAGTCAGGTAATTAATGAAAATTAATTACTGATAATATGTTTTTGGTATACATTTGGTCTTCACAAATAGGACTTCTAGCTATGAACTCTTCTATTATTGTACTTTGTGATTACTTAGTGTACAGTTAAATAGATAGAGATAGGTAGCGATAAATAGAAAGAGTAAAAGATAAACTGATACCTTCCTCCACTGTCCGCTAAGGCAGCTTAACGGACATGGGGGTGGGAGGGAAGTCAGTAACCCACTTTTTTTCAGTCAGCAACTTTCTTCCCTTTGTAATGTTGCAGCTTGACCAGCAGGGAGGGTGGGATCCTTAACTGGGTAGGTTGAAGTGCAATATCTGTAAAAGATATGTGGGTGATCCCTCACTCCTTGTGTAAAAGTACAGCTCGGCCAGCAGGGAATTGTTATCCTTTGGGACCCCTTTTTTTTACTAAGCATATTAACTGTAGATAGATAGATAGATAGATATATGGCTAGATAGATAGATGTTTAGGTAAATAAATGGGTGGGATGTTGGGTGGGTAGGTGTATAGATAGTGAATCATTAGATAGACAGATAAATGGGTGGGTGGGTAGATAAAAGGTAAATTATTAGATAGATAGGTGGGTGGGTGAAGCTCAATACCTGTAAAAAAATATGTGTGTGATCCCTCACTTCTTGTGTTATAGTGCAGCTCAGCCAGCAGGGAGTTGTTATCCTTTGGGCCCCTCATATTTTTTCACTGAGCGCATTAACTGTAGATAGATAAATAGATATATGGATAGATAGATGGTTAGGTAGATAAATGGGTGGGATGTTGGGTGGGTAGGTGTATAGCTAGTGAATCATTAGATAGACAGATAAATGGGCGGGTGGGTGGATAAATGGTAAATCATTAGATAGATAGTTGGGTGGGTGAATCTCAATACCTGTAAAAAAATATGTGGGTGATCCCTCACTCCTTGTGTTATAGTGCAGCTCAGCCAGCAGGGAGATGTTATCCTTTGGGCACCACATATTTTTTCACTGAGCATATTATCTGTAGAAAGATAGATGGGTAGGTAGACAAATGGATGGGTTGTTGGGTGGGTAGGTGTATAGATAGTGAATCATTAGATAGACAGATAAATGGGCGGTGGGTGGATAAATGGTAAATCATTAGATAGATAGATAGTTGGGTGATTGAAGTTCAATACCTGTAAAGAAATATGTGGGTGATCCCTCACTCCTTGTGTTATAGTGCAGCTCAGCCAGCAGGGAGTTGTTATCCTTTGGGCCCCACATATTTTTTCACTGAGCGCACTAACTGTAGATAGATAGATAGGTAGATAAATGGGAGGGTGGTTGGGTAGGTTGGATAGATAGTGAATCATTAGATAGACAGACAGATAAATGGGTGGGTGAGTAGTTAAATGGTAACTCATTACTTAGATAGATGAGTGGGTGAAGCGCAATACCTGTAAAAAAATATGTGGGGGATCTCTCACTTCTTGTGTTATAGTGCAGCTCAGCCAGCAGGGAGTTGTTATCCTTTGGGCCCCTCATATTTTTTCACTGAGCGCATTAACTGTAGATAGATAAATAGATATATGGATAGATAGATGGTTAGGTAGATAAATGGGTGGGATGTTGGGTGGGTAGGTGTATAGCTAGTGAATCATTAGATAGACAGATAAATGGGCGGGTGGGTGGATAAATGGTAAATCATTAGATAGATAGTTGGGTGGGTGAATCTCAATACCTGTAAAAAAATATGTGGGTGATCCCTCACTCCTTGTGTTATAGTGCAGCTCAGCCAGCAGGGATATGTTATCCTTTGGGCCCCACATATTTTTTCACTGAGCGCACTAACTGTAGATAGATAGATAGGTAGGTAGATAATTGGGAGGGTGGTTGGGTAGGTTGGATAGATAGTGAATCATTAGACAGACAGACAGATAAATAGGTGGGTGAGTAGATAAATGGTAAATCATTAGATAGATAGGTGAGTGGGTGAAGCGCAATACCTGTAAAAAAATATGTGGGGGATCCCTCACTCCTTGTGTTATAGTGCAGCTCAGCCAGCAGGGAGTTATCCTTTGGGCCCCACATATTTTTTCACTGAGCATATTATCTGTAGATAGATAGATGGGTAGGTAGACAAATGGGTGGGTTGTTGGGTGGGTAGGTGTATAGATAGTGAATCATTAGATAGACAGATAAATGGGCGGTGGGTGGATAAATGGTAAATCATTAGATAGATAGATAGTTGGGTGGGTGAAGCTCAATACCTGTAAAAAAATATGTGGGTGATCCCTCACTCCTTGTGTTATTGTGCAGCTCAGCCAGCAGGGAGTTGTTATCCTTTGGGCCCCTCATATTTTTTCACTGAGCGCATTACCTGTAGATAGATAAATAGATATATGGATAGATGGTTAGGTAGATAAATGGGTGGGATGTTGGGTGGGTAGGTGTATAGCTAGTGAATCATTAGATAGACAGATAAATGGGCGGGTGGGTGGATAAATGGTAAATCATTAGATAGATAGTTGGGTGGGGGAATCTCAATACCTGTAAAAAAATATGTGGGTGATCCCTCACTCCTTGTGTTATAGTGCAGATCAGCCAGCAGGGAGTTGTTATCCTTTGGGCCCCACATATTTTTTCACTGAGCGCAATAACTGTAGATAGATAGATAGGTAGGTAGATAAATGGGAGGGTGGTTGGGTAGGTTGGATAGATAGTGAATCATTAGATAGACAGACAGATAAATGGGTGGGTGAGTAGATAAATGGTAACTCATTAGATAGATAGGTGAGTGGGTGAAGCGCAATACCTGTAAAAAAATATGTGGGGGATCTCTCACTTCTTGTGTTATAGTGCAGCTCAGCCAGCAGGGAGGTGTTATCCTTTGGGCCCCTCATATTTTTTCACTGAGCGCATTAACTGTAGATAGATAAATAGATATATGGATATATAGATGGTTAGGTAGATAAATGGGTGGGATGTTGGGTGGGTAGGTGTATAGCTAGTGAATCATTAGATAGACAGATAAATGGGTGGGTGAGTAGATAAATGGTAAATCATTAGATAGATAGGTGAGTGGGTGAAGCGCAATACCTGTAAAAAAATATGTGGGGGATCCCTCACTCCTTGTGTTATAGTGCAGCTCAGCCAGCAGGGAGTTGTTATCCTTTGGGCCCCACATATTTTTTCTCTGAGCATATTATCTGTAGATAGATAGATGGGTAGGTAGACAAATGGGTGGGTTGTTGTGTGGGTAGGTGTATAGATAGTGAATCATTAGATAGACAGATAAATGGGCGGGTGGGTGGATAAATGGTAAATCATTAGATAGATAGTTGGGTGGGTGAATCTCAATACCTGTAAAAAAATATGTGGGTGATCCCTCACTCCTTGTGTTATAGTGCAGCTCAGCCAGCAGGGAGTTGTTATCCTTTGGGCCCCACATATTTTTTCACTGAGCGCACTAACTGTAGATAGATAGATAGATAGATAGGTAGGTAGATAAATGGGAGGGTGGTTGGGTAGGTCTGATAGATAGTGAATCAATAGATAGACAGATAAATGGGTGGGTAGATATATGTTAAATCGTTAGATAGATAGGTGGGTGGTAGAAGTGCAATAGCTGTAAAAATATATTTGGGTGATCCCTCACTCCTTGTGTAATAGTGCAGCTCGGCCAGCAGGGAGTTGTTATCCTTTGGGACCCACATATTTTTTCACTGAGCACATTATCTGTAGATAGATAGATGGGTAGGTAGACAAATGGGTGGGTAGGTGTATAGATAGTGAATCATTAGATAGACAGATAACTGGGCGGTTGGGTGGATAAATGTTAAATCATTAGATTGATTGATAGTTTGGTGGGTGGATTTAAATAACTGTAAAAGAATATGTGGGTGATACCTCACTCCTTGTGTAATAGTGCAGCTCGGCCAGCAGGGAGTTGTTATCCTTTGGCACCCACATATTTTTTCACTGAGCAAACTAAATGTGGATAGACAGATAGATAGGTAGGTAGATAAATGGGAGGGTGGTTGGGTAGGTGGATAGATAGTGAATCATTAGATAGACAGATAAATGGGTGGGTAGATATATGTTAAATCGTTAGATAGATAGGTGGGTGGTAGAAGTGCAATAGCTGTAAAAATATATTTGGGTGATCCCTCACTCCTTGTGTAATAGTGCAGCTCGGCCAGCAGGGAGTTATCCTTTGGGACCCACATATTTTTAACTGAGCGCACTAACCGTAGATAGATAGATAGATAGATAGATGGATGTGTAGGCACATGGATAGTAAATCATTGGATAGACAGATAAATTGGGTGGATAGGTAGATAGATGGTAAATTATTAATTAAATAGACAAATCATAGCTAGAATAGTTCTTAAAGTAGAGGCATGGATAAAGAGGTGAGGGATCCCTCTCATTTTTCTAAAGCCCCATAAACGCTACTCAAAAAGAAAAGTTATCGCTCAGAATGGCATTTTTGAGCTATCTCTTTTCTTTAAAACAAATCTGTAGTATGTATACTCAATATAGTTAATGATGTGTGCTCCCGCGCATCCTTAACGACCACCCTCCTGCCCCTTCACCTGAACATACAGGTCATCTTTGGCCATATAGCCTATGACCCGCATGTTCAGCAGGTCACTGGGACATCATTGAATGATATCGGTAACAGATTTCTTTTAGTGTGAATAGTGGAACCACAGATATAGTTGACTATATAGATGGTGCCCCTAGACTCCCAGTGTGTACAGGGCTTTAGGGTCAATGTATACTGAGAACATATTATCATGCCTATTTCCATTTTTTAGGTGAGAATTCTCCATAAAACATGTGATGAGGTCATAACAGCTGACTACTGCAAAGTGACCTGGACTGCAGAATCCTCCTCAAGTCAAAAAACAAAGATTAAGCACAGCAACAGGAGACCAAAGTCAGGTAATTAATGAAAATTAATTACTGATAATATGTTTTTGGTATACATCTGGTCTTCACAAATAGGACTTCTAGCTATGAACTCTTCTATTATTGTACTTTGTGATTACTTAGTGTACAGTTAAATAGATAGAGATAGGTAGAGATAAATAGAAAGAGTAAAAGATAAACTGATACCTTCCTCCACTGTCCGCTAAGGCAGCTTAACGGACATGGGGGTGGGAGGGAAGTCAGTAACCCACTTTTTTTCAGTCAGCAACTTTCTTCCCTTTGTAATGTTGCAGCTTGACCAGCAGGGGGGTGGGATCCTTAACTGGGTAGGTAGGTAGATGGTAAATCATGAAATAGAAAATGGCTAGGTGGTTGAAGTGCAATATCTGTAAAAGATATGTGGGTGATCCCTCACTCCTTGTGTAAAAGTACAGCTCGGCCAGCAGGGAATTGTTATCCTTTGGGACCCCTTTTTTTTACTGAGCATATTAACTGTAGATAGATAGATGGATAGATAGATAGATGTTTAGGTAAATAAATGGGTGGGATGTTGGGTGGGTAGGTGTATAGATAGTGAATCATTAGATAGACAGATAAATGGGTGGGTGGGTAGATAAAAGGTAAATTATTAGATAGATAGGTGGGTGGGTGAAGCTCAATACCTGTCAAAAAATATGTGGGTGATCCCTCACTTCTTGTGTTATAGTGCAGCTCAGCCAGCAGGGAGTTGTTATCCTTTGGGCCCCACATATTTTTTTCACTGAGCACATTATCTGTAGATAGATAGATGGATAGATGGTTAGGTAGATAAATGGGTGGGCTGTTGGGTGGGTAGGTGTATAGATAGTGAATCATTAGATAGATAAATGGGCGGGTGGGTGGATAAATGGTAAATCATTAGATAGATAGTAGGGTGGGTGAATCTCAATACCTGTAAAAAAAAATATGTGGGTGATCCCTCACTCCTTGTGAAATAGTGCAGCTCGGCCAGCAGGGAGTTGCTATCCTTTGGCACCCACATATTTTTTTTAATGAGCGAATTAACTCTAGATAAATAGATATATATATGGATAGATAGGTAGGTAGATAAATGGGAGGGTGGTTGGGTAGGTGGATAGATAGTGAATCACTAGATAGACATATAAATCGGTGGGTGGGTAGATAAATGGTAAATCATTAGACAGGTGGGTGGTAGAAGTGCAATAGCTGTAAAAAAAATATTTGGGTGATCCCTCACTGCTGGTGTAATTGTGCAGCTCGGCCAGCAAGGCGTTGTTATCCTTTGGGCCCCACATATTTTTTCACTGAGCACACTAACTGTAGATAGATAGATAGATAAATAGGTGGGTAGGTAGAAGTATGGGAGGGAGTGTGGATAGGTGTATACAAAGTGACTCATTAGATAGACTGATAAATGGTTTGGTGGATAGATGAATGGTAAATCATTAGATTTGTGGATGGGTGAAGCGTAATACCTGTAAATAAATATGTGGGTAATCCCTCACTCCTTGTGTAATAGTGCAGCTCGGCCAGCAGGGAGTTGATCTTACTCAATATCTCTGTATGTAGAAATATCCTGATGGCAGCCACTTGTCCTCTGGAATGGGTCCTTAGGGATCGGGCTAGGTATCCCAAATGTCTGTCAGACCAGTGTGACAGATGGTGCTCTAGTTTTTCAGGTGTCCAATGAAGATAAATGCAGTATAGTTCAATGGCAGAAGGTAGAGTCCCAGTATAGCAAATCTCAAAGTGTTTCCCTGATAATTTATAACCTCCGGCTTCCTCAGGAGCAAGTGGAGGAAGAGGGTAGTGCGAGACATATGAAGGGAGAAGGTAGTTAGAGACGTATGGGGGGAGAGGGTAATTAGAGACATATAGAGGGAGAGGGTAGTGAGAGACATATGGAGGGAGAGGGAAGTGGGAGACATATGGCGGGAGAGGGTAGTGCGAGACATATGACAGGATAAGGTAGTGAGAGACATGTAGGGAGAGGGAAGTGAGAGACATATGGAGGGAGAGGGTAATGAAAGACATACTGTATAGAGCAGCGGTGGCCAACCCGCGGCTCTCGAGCCGCATGCGGCTCTCCCACTTCTAAAGTGCGGCTCCTGCTCGCACTGCTGCCCGACGCGGCGTCGCCCACCGTCCGTCCCCCTTCAACCGCTGCCGGTTCCCGAATGGTAGCGGCTAGTTACACTTCATGGAAAGGATCTTCGATGACGTCACTTCCATGTGACTGCGGTCGTCATCAGGGGGAGGTGTCAGCACGCAGCCTGCTGCCTGAGCGCACAGCACAATTTTCCTGGCGCAAGAAAGTGTACGGCGGCATCAGGTACTCATACTTGGAGCACCACACACTTACACCCTTCCCTCCATCTATGTCACTGATGCGTTAGATGGGTGGAGGGGGAGAGAGTGCACCGGCCCCGGTTTTCCTGTCACTGCTGGGTATTGGGGAGGGGTGCTCTGGCCCCGGGGGTACTGCCACTGGGTTTAGAAGGGGGAGTGGGAGTTGTGCAGGGAATAGTGCTCTCTTGGGGGGGTTGGGGGAGAGTGCTCTGGCGGAGGAAGAGAGTGCTCTTGCGCTCCTCACACACACACAAACCCAGCACCAGTGCACACCACCCCCCATGAGGCACCAGAGTGCACCACCCCACACCCAGCGGCAGTATATCCCAACACACACACACCCAGCAGCAGTGCACTCCATCCCCCTCACACACTCACACCCAGCACCAGAGCGTACCCCCCATACCCAGTTGCCGTATATCCCCCGCCCCACACACACCCACCCACGTGGCAGCAGAGCACCCCCCACACACACACCCAGCACCAGTGCATCCATCCCCCCCCCCACACACTCACACGCAGCACCAGAGCGCACCCCCCCATACCCACTGTGGGGGCATATGTGTGGCATTGTGGGGGTATATATGGCACTGGGCGCATAACTAGCACTGTGGGGGCATATATGTGGCATTGTGGGGACATATCTGGCACTGGGCACATAATTAGCACTGTGGGGGCATATGTGTGGCACTGTGAGGGCATATCTGGCACTGGGCACATAACTAGCACTGTGGGGGCATTTGTGTGGCATAGGGCATAACTAGCACTGTGGGGGCATATGTGTGGCACTGTGGGGGCATATATGTGTGGCACTGGGGGCATATCTGGCACCGTGGGGCATATATGTGTGGCACTGGGGGCATACCTAGCACTGTGGGGGGCATATCTGGCACTGGGGGCATAAAGTTTTGTCCTGTAACCACTCCCCCTTGTGTCATATGACCACTCACCTGACCACACCCCTTTTTGCCGCGCGCATGATGTCGACTCTTTGGCTTGATTGCCGAGTGCACTTTTTATGAAAAAGCACCACTTTGGTTTCAAGGGGGTAGATGTATAAGTATTTTTCGGCTCTTTACCTCGGACCAGTTGGCCACCCCTGGTATAGAGGAATAGGGTAGTGAGAGACATATGGAGGAAGAAGGTAGTGAGAGATATATGTTGGGAGAGGCCAGGGTAGTAAGAGACATATGGAGGGAGAGGGTAATGAGACACATATGGTGGGAAAGGGTAGTGAGAGACATATGAAGGAGAGGGTAGTGCAAGATATATGGAGGGAGGGGGCAATGAGAGACTTACTGTATAGAGGGAGAGGATAGTGAGAGACATATGGAGGGAGAGGGCAATGAGAGACATACTGTATAGATGGAGAGGTAGTGAGAGACATATGGAGGTATAGGGTAGTTGGAGACATGAAGGGAGAAGGTATTTAGGGGCAGATGTATTAAGCCTGGCGAAGAGATAAAGTGGAGATAAAGTGGAGAAAAGGTGGAAGGAGATAAAGCAACAGCCAATCAACTTCCAACTGTCATATTTCAAACACTGCTGATTGGCTGGTGCATTATCTCCTTCCACTTTTTCTCCACTTTATCTCCAGTTTATCTCTTCGCCAGGCTTAATACATCTGCCCCTTAGAGACATATTGAGGGGGTTGGGATCATTTGGTCTACAGCTTGTTGATCAAAAAGCATTAGGTCAACACCATTAGGATGACATGGGGAAAGGTCGACATGGCTTTAGGTCAACAGGTCATTAGGTCGACACACGCATTAGGTCAAGATGGTCTAGGTCGATTGTCAAAAGGTCGACATGGGGTTTTTCCCTTTTTTGTTTTTGTACCCGAATGTCGACAGAGTTGGAAGTGCACCGCATCCTCTCGCATCGCTCGCTATGCTTCAGGCACGGTGTCTCGCTGCACTCGGCACACTATTTTATTCTCACACCATGTCCTAGTGGATGTTAGGGAATGAAATACCACCTGTCTGCACATGTTGGTTCAAAAAACAGTGAAAAACCTCATGTTGACCATTTGACTGTCGACCCAGACCATGTCGACCTAATGCTTGTGTTGACCTAATGACCTGTCAACCTAAAAATATGTCGACATTAACCCATGTCGACGTATCTCCATGTTGACCTAATGGTGTCGTACCAATTCTTGTCGACCATCATGCTGTAGACCAGGGTAGTGAGATACATGGAAGGAGAGGGTAGTGAGAGACATATGGAAGAAGAGGGTAGTGGGATACATGGAGGAGAGGGTAGTGAGAGTAATGGAGGAAGCGGGTAGTGGGATACATGGAGGAGAGGGTAGTGAGAGATATATGAAGGAAGAGGGTAGTGAGAGACATGGAGGAGAGGGTAGTGAGAGATATATGGAGGAAGAGGGTAGTGAGATACATGGAGGAGAGGGTAGTGAGAGATATATGAAGGAAGAGGGTAGTGAGATACATGGAAGAAGAGGGTAGTGAGAGATATATGGAGGAAGAGGGTAGTGAGAGACATGGAGGAGAGGGTAGTGAGAGATATATGGAGGAAGAGGGTAGTGAGATACATGGAAGAAGAGGGTAGTGAGAGACATGTGAAGGAAGAGGGTAGTGAGAGACATGGAGGAGAGGGTAGTGAGAGATATATGGAGGAAGAGGGTAGTGAGAGACATGGAGGAGAGGGTAGTGAGAGATATATGGAGGAAGAGGGTAGTGGGATACATGGAGGAGAGGGTAGTGAGAGACATATGGAGGGAGAGGGTAGTGAGATACATGGAGGAGAGGGTAGTGAGAGACATATGAAGGAAGAGGGTCGTGAGATACATGGAAGGAGAGGGTAGTGAGAGATATATGGAGGAAGAGGGTAGTGAGATACATGGAGGAGAGGGTAGTGAGAGACATATGGAGGGAAAGGGTGATGTAAGACATACTGTATAGAGGGAGAGGGTAGTGAGAGACATATGGGCATATCCTCTGCTACCCCCCCCCCCCCCCCACACACACACAAACTTCCCCACAACTAGCCCCTGCATGTTACACTATTAAAATTGTTTTAAAGAAAAATTTGTAAATGCCAGTGACTGCCAATCTGAAAAAATGAAATACCACGGCAAGCCTGTTGTTGTTATAACATCGGTATAATCTTTATTTAAATCAATTATTCCCCCCCCCCCCCCCAAGACTATAGCAGCAAGATAATGGGATTAAGGTGCAATCAGTGATATGTGTAGACTCATCAGGGAGATTGCTACAATGCCACAGGATCTTCCTGACAATCAGGGAGTCACACGCATGCTAGTTATGAGGAATGGTATCAAAATTCCGTTTACTATTCTTGATGTCAAAGAAAGTGCAATCATAAATAACATTAAATACATTCAACTGGTTTTAACTAGTCTATTACATAAAAGCATAAGATATGTCTAAAACTGAGTATCACTCCTTCACTTAATTACTAAATAAGGGCGAAATGTAATAGGTGGCGA